>NC_083445.1:30920162-31255162 GCF_020745735.1 Hemiscyllium ocellatum | reverse complement strand
TGTGTCTGTGTGTGTGTGGGTGTGTCTGTGTGTGTGTGTGTCTGCGTGTGTGTTTGTGTGTCTGTGTGTGTTTGGGTGTGCCTGTGTGTGTGTGAGTGTGCCTGTGTCTGTGTGTGTGTGGCTGTGTGCGTGTGAGTGTGTCTGTGTGTGTGAGTTTGTCTGTGTGTGAGTGTGTGTAGTGCAACGGTGGTCACCTGTAGTGTGTCATGAACGAAGGTCCTAGTTATGCCATCCCCATGGGAAGTGGTCCAGAACATTCAGCCTCAGACCTTCGGGTGACCATCCTCCAAGGCACACTCACACACTCACACTCACACACTCACACACACACACACACACACACACACACACACACTCACTCTCACACACACACACACACACTCAAACACACTCACGTACACACACACTCACACACGCACACTTGCACACACACACTCGTGCACACACACACACCCACATGCACACGCGCATAAAAACACACGCACACGTGCATGCACATACTCATGCACACTCACACAAGCACACACACATTCACATATGCGTGAACACACACTCACATGCACACACACGCACACACTAACACACACACACTCACACTCGCGCATGCTCACACACACACATACTTACACCTACACATACCTACACACACACACACACACACACACACACACACACACACACACACACTCATACACACTAACACACATACACACTCACGCACACGCACAAGTTGTCCCTTGAGAAGGTGGGGGTGAGCTGCCATCTTGAACCACTGCAGTCCACCTGCTGTAGGGTGACCCACAATGCCCTTAGGGAGGGAATTCCAGGATTCGGACCCAGTGACAGTGAAGGAACAGCGATATATTTCCAAGTCAGGATGGGGAGGGGCTCGGAGGGGTGTTTGCAGGGGGTGGGGTTCCTGTGTATCTGCTGTCCTTCTGGGTGGAGGTAGGCATAGGTTTGGAAGGTGCTGCCTGAGGGTCTTTGGTGAGTTCCTGCAGTACAGCTTGTGGCTGGGACACACTAGTGTCGGTGGGGGGGAGGGAGGGAGGGGATGTTTGTGGATGTGGGGCCAATCAGGCAGTGGGCAGCAGGAGGCTGGAAAAACCCAGCAAACCAGGCACCATCAGGAGGGCGGGAGGTCAATGTTCCAGGTGTAACCCTCCGACAAGGGGAGGCATCTGTTTCCTATTCCATCTGGGTGGTAGCCGGGAGTCTAAGGGACATTGGAGAGTTGCTGCTAATGAGTGTTGGTAGTGAATGGGGAGTCAATTAGAGTCATATAGCACAGAGACAGGCCCTTCAGCCCATACTGGTTCATGCTGACCAAGACGTCCATCATGCTAACCCCATCTCCCTGCACTTGGCCCATACCCTTCATCCTTTCCTATCCATGTATCTGGCAGCTCATTCCACATGGGTACCACCCTCTGTGTAAAAAAGTTGCCCCTCAGGTTCCCTTTTATTCTTCCCCTCTCACCTTAAACTGATGCCCTCTAGTCCTCGCTCCCCCAACCCTGGGAAAAAGACTGAGTGTGTTCACTCCACCCAGGCTTCTCATGACCTTATACACTTCTAGAAGATCCCCCCCCCCCCCCCACCTCATTATCAAACACTAAGGAGAAATGTCCTAGCTTGTCCAACCTCTCCCTATAACTCAGATCATTGAATCTTGGCAACATCTGTGGAAAATTCCTTCTGTACTCTTTCCAGTTTAATAACAAACTTCCTATACCAAGGTGACCAAACTAGAACACATTAGTCCCAAATGCGACCTCACCAGCGTACTGTCTAACTGCAACAGAACCTCCCAACTTCTATACTCCATGCCCTGACTGATGAAGGCCAGTGTGTCAAAAGCCACCTTCACTGCCCGGTCTGCCTGGGACTCCACTTTCAGAGAACCGTGCACCTGGACTCCAAGGTCCCTCAGTTCTACTCCACTCCTTAAGACCCTACTGTTCACCATGAAACTCCGACCTTGATTTGACTTTCCAAAGTGCAAGACCTCACACTTATCTATATTAAACTCCATTTACCATTTCTCGGCCCACTTCCCCAGCTGATCAAGGTCCTGCTGCAATTTCTGATAACCTTCCTCACTGTCCATGATACCGCACACCCAAGTGTCATCAAACTTACTAATCATGTCTTGTACATTCTCATCCAAATCATTGATATAGATAACAAACAGCAATGAGCCCAGGACCAACCCCTGAGACACTCCCCTAGTCACAGGCCTCCCATCCCACAGCATCCTTCCACTATTACTCTCTGCTTCCTACCATCAAGCCAATTGTGTATCCAATCTGCCAGCTCCCCCTGGGTTCCATGGGATCTGACCTTCCAGAGCAGCCTGCCATGTGGAACCTTATCAAAGGCCTGACTGAAATCCATAGAGACTACATCCACCACCCTGCCCTCGCCAACCTTCCTGGTCACTTCATCAAAGAACGCGAACAAATTTGTGAGGTATGATCTCCCACCACGAAGCCATGCTGACTACTCCTAATCAAACCCTGTCTTTCCAAATGCATGGCCAGAGGAACTTCGATTATCTGAAGGACACTGGCGCGGTGTATTTTGTTTGATTCATTGAATTCCAGATAATCTGGATAATTGAATCCTGGATAATGAAATACCGGATAACATCGTTTAGCCAAGCGTCGGGACCTTGCTCTCTTGCTGGACAGTCCGATATTCGGAGAACCAGATGCCGGATAATGTATCCCTTATCCCTCAGAACCTTCTGATGTAACGTTGCTGCCACAGATGTCAGCGTTCGTGGCCTATCATTCCCAGGATTTTCGTCACAGCCTTTCTTGAATAATGGCACCACGTTCCCTCCCCTCCAGTCAGCCGTGGCTAACGATGGTCCAAACATATCAGCCAGGACCTCGACACTTTCCTCCCTCACCTCTCACAGCCTTCCTCAAAATCCCGAAGGATATAGACAGGGTGGATAGCAGGAAACTTTTTCCCCAGAGTGAGGGACTCCGTTACTAGGGGGAGGGTCACAAGTTTAAGGTGAGAGGGGAAGGTTTAAGGGGAATATGCATGGAAAGGTCTTTACACAGAGGGTGATGGGTGCCTGGAGCACGTTGCCAGCGAGGTGGTAGAGCTGGGCACAATAGTGTTATTTCAGATGTATCTAGACAGATATCCGAATGAGCAGGGAGCAGAGGGATACAGATCCTTAGAAAATAGGTGACAGATTTAATAGAGGATCTGGGTCAGCACAGGCTTGGAGGGCCGAAGGGCCTGTTCCTGTGCTGTAATGTTCTTTATTCTTTGATCTATCTGGTCAGGAGCAGGAGATGTCACCACCTTCACTGGGCAGATGGCCTTGATTGAAATGGTATTGACTGTTGGTGGATCAGCTGGTGCGTGTACGAGGGGACCTGCTCCACCATCCAGTTAGACCTGGGGAGATGTTCTGGATCTCGCGTGACTGACCCTCCAATAACCACAGCCCTCTTCCCTGTGGCAGCTCGGAGATCAGTCAGCGGAGAGTTGGCCTGGGACTGACTTCACTTTCACTTGGGGAACTTGCTGTGTCCCTTTGCTGTCTGTTGCTTTGATGTCAAAGGCTGAGGGACCGAACCATTCTCTCCAGGCTCAGCCACCTTCAGGAGATGAGCATCAGTCAGCAGATTGTTCCGGAGTGAGCGTCATTTCATATCGGAGAGTGCGGTGCTGGAAAAGCACAGCAGGTCAGGCTGCATCCGAGGAGAAGGGAAATCGACGTTTCAAGAATCCCTGATGAAGGGCTCATGCCCGAAATGTCGACTCTCCTGTCCCTCGGATGCTGCCTGACCAGCCAGGCCTTCCCAGCACCACGCTCGCCTCTCGGATCACTAACATCTGCACTGTCTCCTCACGTCATTTGATGGTATTGTCAACGGGCCCTTCCATCATTTCCCTAATGATTGACAGGAGACACCGTGACAATAATAGATTATCCGGATTTGTCAATAGACAACAGGTGGAGCAGTAGGCCATTCGGCCCTTCGAGCCAGCACCACCATTTATTATGATCATGGCTGATCATCCTTAATCAGTATCCTGTTCCTGCCTTATCTCCATAACCCTTGATTCCACTATCTTTGAGAGCTCTATCCAACTCTTTCTTAAATGAATCCAGAGACTGGGCCTCCACTGCCCTCTGGGGCAGAGCATTCCACACAGCCAGCACACTCTGGGTGAAGAAGTTTCTCCTCATCTCTGTCCTAAATGGTCTACCCCGTATTTTTAAGCTGTGTCCTCTGGTTCGGCACTCACCCATCAGCGGAAACATGTTTCCTGCTGCCAGAGTGTCCAATCCTTTCATAATCTTATATGTCTCAATCAGATCCCCTCTCAGTCTTCTAAACTCAAGGGTATACAAGCCCAGTCGCTTCAGTCTTTCAGCGTAAGGTAATCCCGCCATTCCAGGAATTGACCTCGTGAACCTACGCTGCACTCCCTCAATAGCCAGAATGTCTTTCCTCAAATTTGGAGACCAGAACTGCACACAGTACCCCAGGTGTGGTCTCATCAGGGCCCTGTACAGCTGCAGAAGCACCTCTTTGCTTCTATACTCAATCCCTCTTGTTATGAAGGCCAGCATGCTATTAGCCTTCTTCACTACCAGCTGTACCTGCATGCTTACCTTCATTGACTGGTGTACAAGAACACCCAGATCTCTCTGTACTGTCCCTTTACCTAAATTAATTCCATTGAGGTAGTAATCTGCCTTCCTGTTCTTGCCACCAAAGTGGATAACCATACATTTATCCACATTAAACTGCATCTGCCATGCATCTGCCCACTCACCTAACCTGTCCAGGTCACCCTGTAATCTCCTTTATGGGCAGGATGTGGCTGGGACAGTTTTCCATATTGTCAGGTTGATGTGGATGTTCTTGTTGGGTGCTCGATGAGGTCTGCAGCATGTCTTCCAGAACGTCGACAGTTCCCAGTCTTTGCAGTATTCCTGCATCCCCCACCATTTGGTGATATCTCATGGAGTCCAGTAAAGTGCCTGAAAAGAAGTTTCCGTGATGCTGGGACCCCACTCAGCACCTCTGGCTGAAGACTAGTGTGGTATTCCACACTCCCTTTCGTTGAGGACGGGGAGATTTCCAGATATTTGTTTCACCGTAGAAAAGATTTACAAGGATGTTGCCAGGGTTGGAGGATCTGAGCTACAGGGAGAGGCTGAACAGGCTGGGGCTGTTTTCCCTGGAGCGTTGGAGGCTGAGGGGTGACCTTATAGTGGTTTATAAAATCATGAGGGGCATGGGTAGGATAAATAGACAAAGTCTTTTCCCTGGGGTGGAGCAGTCCAGCACTAGAGGGCATAGGTTTAGGGTGAGAGGGGAAAGATATAAAAGAGACCTAAGGGGCAGCTTAGAGTGGTACGTGTATGGAATGAGCTGCCAGAGGAAGTGGTGGAGGCTGGTACAATTCCAACATTTAAAAGGCATGGGGAAAGTGGGTACTGCAGATGCTGGAGATTAGAGCCAAGATTAGTGTTTTGCTGGAAAAGCGCAGCAGGTCAGGCAGCATCCGAGGAGCAGGAGAACCGACGTTTCGGGCATAAGCCCTTCATCAGGCATCTTATTGAGGACTGCAGCCCTCACTGTCTCCTGGCTGATTTTAACCTCACTGTGAAGCCTCTTCCAAGGATGCTTCCCTTTAAGAAGTTCTCCTCCTCTCTCAACAAACGCTCTCATTCCAAACATCGACTCTCTTGCTCCTCGGATACTGCCTGACCTGCTGTGCTTTTCCAGCACCACACTCTCTGCCACTGGAAAGCATCTAGATGGGGATATGGATAGGAAGGGTTTACAGGGATATTGGTAAATGGAACCAAATGGGATTGGGATATCTGGCTGGCGTGGAGGAGGTGTAGTGAAGGGTTTGTTTCTTTGCTGGCTGTGTAATGGGGTGAGGGTGCAAAACTTTGACCTGATGGTTTGTTTGTGAGACTCTGAATGGAACTTCCATTGCCTGTTACAGCAGTAATGGTTTGATCCCACTATCAGATTTACCATGGACTACTCTTTCAGATCAGAATCCAACCGACAGAATACCCTTCATTATCCAGTCCTGCCCAGGAGCGGAGGAACTACGCCATGTTCTTCCCAACCTGCAACACGTTATCGAGGAGGATGAGCACCTCACCATGACCTTCCCCACACCTCCACTACTTCCCTTTAAACAACCGCCAAACCTCAAACAGATCATTGTTCGTAGCAAACTGCCTGGCTCTCAGGACAACTCCATTCAAGCCTGTCACGGTGGACGCTGCAAGACGTGTCAGATTGTGGACATAGATACCACTATTACGCGTGGGGTCACCTCCCACCTTGTACATGGCAGGTACTCATGTGACTCAGCCAATGTTGTCTATCTGATACGTGGTATGAGGCATAGTACAGTGGTGAGTCCAAGCAGAGGCTGCAGCAACACATGAATGGGGGTCTAGATTAGAGTGGTGCTGGAAAAGCACAGCAGTTCAGGCAGCATCCGAGGAGCAGGAATATCGATGTTTCGGACAAAAGCCCTTCATCAGGAATACAGGCAGGGAGCACCACACAACAATCAACAGACAGGAGGGTTCCCTCCCAGTTGGGGAATACTTCAGTGGTCCCGGACATTCAGCCTCGGAATTTCGGGTGACCATCCCCCAAGGTGGACTTTGGGACAGGCAGCAGAGGAAAGTGGCCGAGCAGAGGCTGATAGCTAAGGTCGGTACCTATAGGGAGGGCCTCAACCGGGACCTTGGGTTCATGTCACATTACAGGTGATCACCATTGCACTACACACACACACACTCACACTCACACACACTCACACACAGACACACACACACACACACACACACACTCACAGACTCACACACACACTCACATACACACAGACTCACACACACACACACTCACACACAGACTCACACACACACACACACACACACACAGACTCACACACACACACACACTCACACACAGACACACACACACACACTCACATACACACAGACTCACACACACACACTCACATACACACAGACATGTACACACACACTCACTCACTCACATACACACAGACACACACACACGCACATATACACACACAGACATGTACAGACACACATACACACACACACACACACAAACACATATGCACACACACAGACATCCAGACATACACACACACACGCACACATACGCAGAATCATATACACATACACACACACATACACAGACACACACACACATACACAGACTCATATACACAGTCACACATGCACAGATACAGACACACATACACACACACAGACGCACTCACATAGACACTCTCACAGAACACACCCGCGCACACGCTCTCTCTCTCCTTCTCCTCCCCCCAACACACACTCACTGACACTCAAGCTCACACTTTCACACACTCACACTCTCTCGAAGGCATATATCCATCAAACTTGTGTACACTCTATTAAGCAAATATGCACATACACACTCACTCTCTCCCTCCCTCTCTCACACACACACACACACACACACACACACACACACATACTCTATCTCTCTCACACACACACACACGTCTATGAGGTGAATTTATATTTGCAGATACATTCTAATTTTGTGCTAAAAGCACACAATCTGTAGGCAGCTGAAAATGTGTTGCTGGAAAAGCGCAGCAGGTCAGGCAGCATCCAAGGAGCAGGAGATTCAACATTTCGGGCATGAACACTTCTTCAGGATTCTCCTGCTCCTTGGATGCTGCCTGACCTGCTGCGCTTTTCCAGCAACACATTTTCAGCTCTGATGTTTTGCTACAAATGCTGTGCCCTATGGTCCTGCCCCACAACCGCCTGGTGAAGGAGCGTTGCTCCGAAAGTTAGTGCTTCCAAATAAACCTGTTGGACTATAACCTGGTGGTGTGGGATTTGTAACTTTGCTAAACCACGGGAGTTGACATGTCAGGGAGAGCGCGGGATGTATTTTATGAAGTGTTGTGGAGCATAAAATGAGGTGAAAAGCAGTTATTTTGTAAAATATGAATCATCTCTTACATTTCCAGTGGCTTTGTCAATATTGCTGAGTTAGTACAGACCACAGAGGTTGGGGATGAGAGGGCCATCACAATCTCGGAGCCTTCATTTTGGCACCACCTTCCACATTGATACCTTTGGTCAGTGCTGTACATCACAAGCAGTGTGTACCATCTGGAACAACTCAACCAAGGGCCATAGACAGTAAATTCCAAACCCACCCTCACTACCATCTAGAGAAACAGCTACGTCGAAACAGTGAATCCTGCAAGTTCCGCTCAGGATCACAGTCATCCTGACTCGGAAATATATCACCATTCCCTCAGTGTCACGGGGTCAGAATCCTGGAATTCCCTCCCTGGTGGGATTGTGGGTCTACCACAGGAACTTACTGCCACCTTATCAAGGGGCAACTAGGGACGGGCTGCAAATGCTGGAAAAGCACAGTTGAGGAGCAGGAGAGTCAACGTTTTGGGTCTAAGATATTCCTGATGAAAGGTCCTGCGCCACACTTTATCAGCGCTGACTCTCCAGCACCTGTAGCCCTCACTCTCTCCACATCCTCTGAAGGAATAATGTTTTTTAAAAAATGGCGATAGGTTTCTACAGAGCGAGAAAATATTCCCATCACTGAGTGAGTGAACAGCTAGAGAATAGAGAGTGAGATGGGGAGGGGAAATGTGAATTTTCTTTAACTGAGAGGATTATTGGAGCATTCTCCCTGAAAAGTTGGTTATACAGTCATAGAGATGTACCGCACGGAAACAGACCCTTCAGTCCAACCCGTCCATGCCGACCAGATATCCCAACCCAATCTAGTCCCACCTGCCAGCACCCGACCCATATCCCTCCAAACCCTTCCTATTCATATACCCATCCACATGCCTTTTAAATGTTGCAATTGTACCAGCCTCCACCACATCCTCTGGCAGCTCATTCCATACCTGTACCACCCTCTGTGTGGAAAAGTTGCCCCTTAGGTCTCTTTTATATCCTTCTCCTCTCACCCTAAACCTATGCCCTCTAGTTCTGAACTCCACGATCCCAGGGAAAAGACTTTGTCTATTTACCCTATCCATGCCCCTCATGATTTTGTAAACCTCTATAAGGTCACCCCTCAGCCTCCGACGCTCCAGGGAAAACAGTCCCAGCCTGTTCAGCCTCTCCCTGTAGCTCAGACCCTCCAACCCTGGCAACATCCTTGTAAATCTTTTCTGAACTCTTTCAGGTTTCACAACATCTTTCCGATAGGAAGGAGACCAGAATTGCATGCAGTATTCCAACAGTGGCCTAACCAATGTCCTGTACAGCTGCAACATGACCTCCCAACTCCTGTACTCAATACTCTGACCAATAAAGGAAAGCATACCAAACACCTTCTTCACTATCCTATCTACCTGCGACTCCACTTTCAAGGAGCTATGAACCTGCACTCCAAGGTCTCTTTGTTCAGCAACACTCCCTAGGACGTTACCATTAAGTGTTTAAGTCCTGCTAAGATTTACTTTCCCAAAATGCAGCACCGCGCATTTATCTGAATTAAACTCCATCTGCCACTTCTCAGCCTATTGGCCCATCTGGTCCAGATCCTGTTGTAATCTGAGGTAACCCTCTTCGTTGTGCACTAACCTCCAATTTTGGTGTCATCTGCAAACTTACTAATGATATCTCTTATGCTCGCATCCGAATCATTTATGTAAATGACGAAAAGTAGAGGACCCAGCACCGATCCTTGTGGCACTCCACTGGTCACAGGCCTCCAGTCTGAAAAACAATCCTCCACCACCACCCTCTGTCTTCTACCTTTTGAGTCAGTTCTGTACCCAAATGGCTAGTTCTCCCTATATTCCATGAGATCTACCCTTGCTAATCAGTCTCCCAAGGGGAACCTTGTCGAATGCCTTACTGAAGTCCATATAGATCACATCTACTGCTCTGGCCTCATCAATCTCCTTTGTTACTTCTTCAAAAAACTCAATCAACTTCGTGAGATATGATTTCCCACGCACAAAGCCATGTTGACAATCCCAAATCAGTCCTTGCCTTTCCAAATACATGTACATCCTGTCCCTCAGGATTCCCTCCAACAACTTGCCCACCACCGAGGTCAGGCTCACCGGTCTGTAGTTCCCTGGGGTGTCAGGTTCCCTGGTTGAAGCTGACGGTTGAAATAATATTCGAAAGGGAGCTGGATATTGATCAGAAACACACAGGGTGTTAGACAGGAAACTGTCCTCAAAGAGCCAGCATAGACATACCGGGCCAAGTAACCACCTTGCGCCAATGACTCCATTGACAGTTGTGGAAGTGGATAGAGTTGGCCAGCACTATCACCGGTGACCAGCAGAGGGCAGGAATGTTACACAGAGAAACTGGCTTTGATTGGCATGATCCCAGACAGACAGACAACTGGAAGTCAGAGATATTGGCTTTCAGATTCCAGGTTCAGATCAAAACCTCTGCCCGCTGAAGCCCTTCCTTCTCTCACACAGCCTATCAGCATCATTCCCCCTTGGGCCTGGGATAGGAGAGTTCCCTCTGGCATTTCCCCTCACTGGTAACTAAGGGACAGTGAGGTGGCACAGTGGTTAGCACTGCTGCCTCGCAGTGCCAGGACCCGGGTTCGATTCCAGCCTCAGGCGACTGACTGTGTGGAGTTTGCACGTTCTCCCCGTGTCTGCATGGGTTTCCTCCGGGTGCTCCGGTTTCCTCCCACAGTCCAAAGACGTGCAGGCCAGGTGAACTGGCCATGCTAAATTGCCCGTAGTGTTAGGTGTGTTACTCAGAGGTAAATATAGGGGAGGGGAATGGGTCTGGGTGGGTTAGTCTTCGGAGGGTCGGTGTGGATTTGTTGGGCCGAAGGGCCTGTTTCCACATTGTAGGGAATCTAATCTAATTTCATCTTAACCTCCACAACTACCTGATGAAGAAGCAGCGCTCCAAAAGCTAGTGCTTCCAAATAAACCTGTTGGACTATAACCTGGTGTTGTGTTAACTTGGACCCAGGATACCTACGGGCCCTTGTGGTACAGTGGGAATGTCCCTGCGTCTGAACCAGGAAGCCTATGTTCAACTTCCACCTGTGGAGTGACATATTTGGATGACCTGATTAGGAAATATTTATACCAGATACGTGTGGCTAATGTTTGGGAGGAAAATTGGGAAGGGCTTAGGGTAGATGAGAAAGTCCCAGTCAGTTCATTAAAATATCTTTGACATTGTTCTGAACAAGTAACAATGGACTGTAATCACATTCAAGGCTCCAACACAGCTCCCTCTCATCTGTGGCGACTTGTTTGTTCCCCATCTCTTGGTGTGAAGTTAAAGCTTTGCACTGTACCTTTAAGAGAGGGTGGATGCAGGCACCCGGAATGTGAATGACTAGCAGTCTCAGAGTGCACTGGATCATTGAAAGTATGGAACCTTTGGCTATGAAACAAATACCTGAGCACTGGTTGCTATGTTTTCACACCAGTTCCAATGTAACCAATCACTTTAAACTATGCCCCAAGATTCTAAAACCCAATCGAATTTGCATTTTACTGTTTTAACAACATTGTACCAATGAGGCGCTCTGATGATTTGGGGTATAAAAAGCAGGCATTTTGGACAGTTAACTAGTGAAAGAGCACCACCTCCTATTGTCAGACAAACTGCCTGAAAACCCTCTCTCTAAAAGTACCTCATTTCATATGAAAACTCTGTCCAGCAGGAGACCGAAGGTGACCCAGGGAGATCTACAAACAGACGAGGATCCACACCACTACCTGAGTTTGAAAATTAATTTAATAGGAACTTTATTGGATCAGTGTATTGTTACAGAGTGGGAGGTAGACAAAGGAGGCTGGATGTTGTAAATAGGTGTTTTTTTTTCATCAAATCCCTACAGTGTGGAAACAGGCCCTTCAGCCCAACAAGTCCATACTGACCCTCTGAAACCCCGTTCCCCTACTACTGTACAGTTCACTCCTGACTAATACACCTAACCGACATATTCCCTGAACATTATGGACAATTTATCTTGGCCAATTCACCCTGACCCGCACACCTTTGGACTGTGGGAGGAAACTGAAGCATCCAGAGGAAACCCACGCAGACACGGGGAGAATGTGCAAACCCCACACAGACAGTCACCCGAGGCTGGAATTGAACCTGGGTCCCTGGTGCTGTGAGACAGCAGCGCTAACCACTGAGCCACCTCATGTTTCTTTTGGCGTTAAAGAGTATATTTTTTATTTAAGTAGTGGAATTTGGGTGGTTCTCTATCACTCACATTATGAGGTGAGCTGAATTCTGTGTTTAGTTTAATGAGCAGGAGATCCGAATCTATAATTTCGGATTCTCTTGGATGGATGAGAGATCAGAATGAGTTCTGTTCAAATAGAAATGTTTCTCTGTTGTTGATAATTCCACGCTCTGTTCAAGATGATCCAACACAGCTGAAAATGTCATTTTCCAGCATGAATCAGGAAGATATGAACAAATCCAGCACACGTAACCCTCCACCTCCCCCCTCCAAAAAATTCCAATTTTTCAGACTGATTTTGACACCTTGCCTGCAAGTGAGATTTGAAATAAATTTCGAAGTAATTGCAGCCAGGGATGGAGTATGATGTGATTGTCTGGTTGACTGTATGTCAGCCCATGTAATATACACAACAAAGAGTTGGACCAATATCTTGAAGTTGATTTGCAACACTATTTCTACAACGACAGATTCACAGATGTACACACGGTGTCTGAGTTCTGTGCTTATTGATGTGCTCCATAGAAATCTAACTGACTGAAGATAAGGTCAGAAGGCAGAGGTTACCAGGTTATAGTCCAACAGGTTCATTTGAAATCCCTGGCTTTCGGAGCACTGTCCTTTCTCCCGCCCCAGTCCAACATTGGCACCTCCACATCATGGCTGAAGATGTTTCACTGATCCCATTACACAGCGAGGTGTAGGCTTATCTGATCTGGAATCTTTGTCAAAACACAGCAAGGGGTTTCCATTTCTCACAGAGTCATAGAGATGTACAGCATGGAAACAGACCCTTCGGTCCAACCCGTCCATGCCGACCAGATATCCCAACCCAATCTAGTCCCACCTGCCAGCACCCGGCCCATATCCCTCCAAACCCTTCCTATTCATATACCCATCCAAATGCCTCTTAAATGTTGAAATTGTACCAGCCTCCATCACATCCTCTGGCAGCTCATTCCATACACGTACCACCCTCTGCGTGAAAAAGTTGCCCCTTAGGTCTCTTTTATACCTTTCCCCTCTCACCCAAAACCTATGCCCCTCTAGTTCTGGACTCCCCGACCCCAGGGAAAAGACTTTGCCTATTTATCCTATCCATGCCCCTCATGATTTTATAAACCTCTATAAGGTCACCCCTCAGCCTCCGACGCTCCAGGGAAAACAGTCCCAGCCTGTTCGACCTCTCCCTGTAGCTCAGATCCTCCACCCTTTGCAGTCTGGATGAGTCGCCATCTTTGTCTCACACTGATGATGTTTGCCAGGCTCAGAGAGATTTCTTATCCAGTTAACAGGTTCTTGGTACTTCTTGCTGACCCAGTCTTGGGGTTTTCTCGTTCTGTAGCAGGGGGGTGGCGGCTGGATTCATCTCCTGTCAGATTCCCTCCACTCCAGGAAAACCAACCCTTTGGAGGTTTTGGTGGAGATGTTTTTGGAGGTTTTGGTGAAGATGTTTTTGGAGGTTTTTATGAAGATGTTTTTGGAGGTTTTGGTGAAGATGTTTTTGGAGGTTTTGGTGGAGATGTTTTTGGAGGTTTTGGTGAAGATGTTTTTGGAGGTTTTGGTGGAGATGTTTTTGGAGGTTTTTATGAAGATGTTTTTGGAGGTTTTGGTGAAGATGTTTTTGGAGGTTTTGGTGGAGATGTTTTTGGAGGTTTTGGTGGAGATGTTTTTGGAGGTTTTGGTGAAGATGTTTTTGGAGGTTTTGGTGGAGATGTTTTTGGAGGTTTTGGTGCAGGTGTTTTTGGAGGTTTGGGTGAAGATGTTTTTGGAGGTTTCGGTGGATGTTTTTGGAGGTTTTGGTGAAGATGTTTTTGGAGGTTTCGGTGAAGACTGCTTACAAATCCCACAACACTAGCTTTCAGAGTGCTGCTCCTTCATCAGGGGGTTGTGGAGTATAAGATCATAGTTCACTGAATTTATAGCAAAAGTTTACAGTGTGATGTCACTGAAATGATATATTCATCAGCGCTCTGAAAGCTAGTGCTTCCAAATCCACATGTTGGTGGTGGCACGGTGGCACAGTGGTTAGCACTGCTGCCTCACAGCACCAGGGACCCGGGTTCAATTCCCGACTCAGGCGACTGTGTGGAGTTTGCACGTTCTCCCCGTGTCTGCGTGGGTTTCCTCCAGGTGCTCCGGTTTCCTCCCACAGTCCAAAGATGTGCAGGTCAGGTGAATTGGCCATGCTAAATTGCCCGTAGTGTTAGGTGAAGGGGTAAATGTAGGGGTATGGGTGGGTTGTGGGTCGGTGTGGACTTGTTGGGCTGAAGGGCCTGTTTCCACACTGTAATGTAATCTAATAACCTGGTGTTGTGGGATTTTTCACTTTGTCCACCAGCAACACCTCAAAACCGTGGATAGACTGGGTTAGTTTTCACTGGAATGCAGGAGGTTGAGGTTTATATAAGATTGGGACAAAGTGGAATGTATGAGGCTTTTTTTTTCCAGGGTGGTGGGGTCAGTTACTGGGGGGGACAGGTTCAACGCATGGGGGTGGGGCGGTGTTTGAAAGATTTGTGTGAGGCAGGTTTTTCCTGTAAAGGGTGGTGTGTGCCTGGAACACGCTGTCAGAGGAGGGGGTGGAGATACAATAGCAGCATTCACGAGGCATCGAGACCGACCCATGGATAGGAAGGGCATAGAGGGATCCGGATCCTGTACGTGAAGGCAGTCTGAGTGAGGAAGGGCAGAATGTGTCAGCACAGGCTTGGAGAGAGAGAGAGAGAGAGAGAGAGAGAGAGCAGAGTGGATCCTGGAGAGAACTCTTCAGCCATGAGGAATATGGCTGGAACCTTCTCCACCCCCAACATCAACAGCTAAACAACTAGAGGCAGGGTCCACAGCCGAGAGGGAGGGGGTTCCAGATCGGAAAATCCCATCCCCCTTGTCACAGCTGGGGGCCTGCGTCTGTGGGTGGGAGGCGGGTGTCTGGTGGGGGAAGGGGAGGGGTGTGTGTGCACACGCGCACTTTTGTGTGAGTGTGTGTATGTGTATGTGTGTGAGTGCATGTATGTGTGTGTATGTGTGCGTGTGTGCACGTGTGTGAGCACACGCACGTATGTGTGCGACTGCGTCTATGTGTGTCTATGTGTGCGCGCGGGTGTGTGTGTGCATCTGTGTCAGTGTGCTTGCGCATGTGTGTGTGTGTTTCTGCGTCTTTGTGTGTGTCTGTGTGTGGGTGGGTGTGTGTGAGTGTCTGTGTATAAGTGTGTGCGTGTGTTTTTGTGTAAGTGTGTGATTGAGTGCATGTGTGTGTGCGTGCATGTGAGTGAGTGTGTGTTTGAGTGAGTGTGTGTATGTGTGCATGTGTGTGTGAGAGTGTCTGTGTATAAATGTGTGTCAGTGTGTTCTTGTGTATGTGAGTGAGTGTCAGTGAGTGCGCGTGTGAGTGAATATGTCTGAGTGTGTCTGTGTGTGTCTGTGTTTGAGTGTGTGCATGTGTATGCCTGTAGGTGTGTGTGTGTCTGTGTATGTGTGTGTCAATGTATGTGCACGTGTGTGTGTCTGCGTCTATGTGTGTGCGCATGTGTTTATGTGTGTGTGTGTCTGTGTGCGTGTTAGTGCCTGTGTGTGTATATGTGTGTGTCTATGTCTGTCAGTGTGTGTATGTGTGTGCCTGTGTATGTATGTCTGTGTGTGTGTGTCTGTGTGTGTGCGTGTGTCTGTGCGTGTGTGTCTGTGTTTGTGTCTATGTCTGTGTGTGTGCATGTGAGTCTGTAACTGTGTATGTGTGTGACTATGTCTGTATGTCTGAGTGTATGTGTGTCTGTATCTGTGTATGTGTATGTGTGTGCCTGTGTGTGTGTATGTGTGTGCGTGTATGTGTCTGTGTGTATGTGTGTGCGTCTGTGTCTGTGTGTGTGAGTCTGTGTGTGTGTCGGTGTATGTGAGTGTGTGTGTGTCTGTGTATGTGAGTGTGTGTCTGTGTGTGTGCACGTGTGTGTCTGTGTATGTGTGTGTCTGTGTGTGTGGGCATGTGTCTGTGTCTGTGTGCATGTGTCTGTGTCAGTGTGTATGTGTCTGTGTGCGTGTATGTGTGTGCGTGTCTGTGTCTGTGTGTGTGTCTGTGTGTGCGTGTGCCTGTGACTGTGTATGTGTGCGTGTGTCTGTGTCTGTGTGTGTATGTGTGTGCTTGTGTGTGTATGTGTGTGCCTCTGTGTGTTTGTATGCGTGTTTGTGTGTGTGTGTCTGTGTCTGTGTGCGTGTGTGTGTCTGCGTCTATGTGTGTGTACATATGTGCATATGTGTGTGTGTCTGTGTGTGGGCGTGTGTCTGTGTCAGTGTGTATGTATCTGTGTGCGTGTCTGTGTGTCCGTATCTGTGTCTGTGTGTGTGTCTGTGCATGTGTGTGTCTGTGTCTATGTGTGTGTCTGTGTCTGTGTGTGTGTGCGTCTGTGTCTGCGTGTGTGTCTGTGTCTGTGTGTGTATGTGTGTGCCTCTGTGTGTGTGTATGCGTGTTTGTGTGTGTGGGTGTGTGTCTGTGTCTGTGTGTATGTGTGTGAGTCTGTGTGTGTGTCAGTGTATGTGAGTGTGTGTGTGTCTGTGTGTGTGAGTGTGTGTGTCTGTGTATGACTGTGTGTGTGTGTGTGTGTGTGTGTGTGTGTAAGTGTGTGAGTGTAAGTGTGAGTGTGTATGTGTGTCCGTGTCTGTATCTGTGCGTGTGTCTGTGTGTAAGTGTGTGTGAGTGTGTGTGTATATGTGAGTGTGTGTGTCTGTGTGTGAGTGTGTGTGTGTCTGTGTCTGTGTGTGTGAGTGTGTGTGAGTTTGTGTGAGAGTTTGTGTCTGTGTGTGTCTTTATGTCTGTGTGTGAGTGTGTGTGTGAGTGTGTCTGTGTCTGTGTGTGTATGTGTGTGCCTCTGTGTGTGTGTATGCGTGTTTGTGTGTGTGGGTGTGTGTCTGTGTCTGTGTGTATGTGTGTGAGTCTGTGTGCGTGTCAGTGTATGTGAGTGTGTGTGTGTCTGTGTGTGTGAGTGTGTGTGTCTGTGTATGACTGTCTGTGTGTGTGTGTGTGTGTGTGTAAGTGTGTGAGTGTAAGTGTGAGTGTGTATGTGTGTCCGTGTCTGTATCTGTGCGTGTGTCTGTGTGTAAGTGTGTGTGAGTGTGTGTGTATATGTGAGTGTGTGTATCTGTGTGTGTGTGTGTGTCTGTGTGTGTGAGTGTGTGTGAGTTTGTGTGAGAGTTTGTGTCTGTGTGTGTCTTTATGTCTGTGTGTGAGTGTGTGTGTGAGTGTGTCTGTGTGTGTGAGTGTGTGTCTGTGTCTCTGTGTGTGAATGTGCATGTGTCTGTGTGTGTGTGTCTGTGTCTGTGTGTATGTGAGAGTGTGTGTGTCTGTATGTGAGTGCCTGTGTGTGTCTGTGTCTGTGAGCGTGTGTGACTGTATGTGTGTGTGTGTGAGTGTGTGTGTGTGTGTGTGTGTGTGTGTGTGTGTGTCCGTGTGTGTGTGGCTGTGGTGTGTTATAAATTACACTCACTCACAGAGTGTAGTGAACCTCCCTCTTGCCCGGGATGTGTAGAGTCAGGTCCCAGCCAATGGAAGGGGTTTTTGTAACAGGGTGGACCAGCCTGTCCCCTTCCAACAGGCAGCTGGTCAGAGTGGGAGAGCTGCTCACTCAGCTATCCCGCTGAGAGCAGTGAGACTGCCCCACAGTACTCTGCTCAAACATCATACACCAATCCAGGCAAGTGGGGAGTATTCCATCCCACTCCTGACCTGTGCCTTGGAGATGGCGGACAGGCTTCAGCAATCTGGAGGCCAGTTACTGCCGCTCTGACCTGCTCTTGGAGCCACTGTGTGTTTGTGGTAATTCTCGTTGAGTTTCTGATCAATGATAACTCCCAGAATGTTGATAGTGGGTGATTCAGTGATGGTAACACCATTGAATGTCAAGGAGAGGTGGTTAGAGTGTCTATTACTGATGGTCAAAGCCTCGTATGTGTGTGGTGTGAATGTTACTCGTCACTTGTCAGCCCAAGCCTGGATATTGTCCAGATCTTGTTACATTTGGACACGGACTGTTTCAGGATCTGAGAGTCCGTGAATGGAGCTGAACATTCTTTCTTCGGATCTTATGATGGGAGGAAGGTGATTGATGAAGCAGTTGGAGATGGTTGGGCCAAGGACACTCCCATCCTACAGAGATGTCCTAGAGCTGAGATGACTGACCTCCAACAACCACCACCATCTTCTTATGTGTCAGACATGGCTCTATCCAGCAGAGAGTTTGCCCTGATACCCATTGATTCCAGTTTTGCCAGGGCGCCTTGATGCCACACTCGGTTAAATGCAGCCTTGATGTCAAGGGCTGTCCCTCTTCCCTCCCCTCAGGAAGTCAGCTCTTTTGTCCAGGTTTGACCCAAGGCTGTGATGAGGTCAGGAGCTGAGTGACCCTCGGGGGAACCCAAACTGGGCGTCACTGAGCAGGTTATTGCTGAGCAGGTGCTGCTTGATAGTCCTGTTGCTGTCCCCTTCTGTCACTTTCCTGATGATGGAGAGGAGACTGATGGGGCGGGAATTAGCCAGTTTGGATTTGTCCTGCTTTTTCTGTCCAGGACATTTCTGGACCATTCTCCACATTGTCAGGTAGATGCCAGTGTTGTAACTGTACCGGAACAGCTTGGCCAGGGGAGCGGTAAGTTCTGGAGCACACATCTTCAGTCCTATTGCCGGAATGTTGTCAGACCCTGGAGCCTTTGCAGTATTCAGTGTCTCCAACCCTGGTCCTTGATCTCACATGGAGTGAATGGAATTGCCTGGAGACTGGTATCTGTAATGTTGGGGATCACTGGGGGATCAGCCACTCAGTCCTTCTGGCTGAAGACTTGCTGTGAAAGCTTCAGCCTTATCTTTGATCTTGATGTGCTGGGATCTTCCATCATTGAGGAGGGGGATATGTGTGGAGCTGCCTCCTCCCAGTGAATTGTTTAATCATCCACCACCGTTCCCGACTGGATAGGAGAGGATTGCAAAGCTTCGATCTGATCCGTTGGTTGTGGGATCGCTTAGCTCTGTCTATCACTTGCTGTTTATTCTGTGCGATGTACAAGTAGTCCTGTTTGATAGCTTCACTGGGTCGACACCTCATCTTCAGGATGCTGCTCCTGGCATACCTTCCTGCACTCCCCATTGAACCGGGGTTGATCCCCTGGCCTGATGGGAATGGGTGAGTGGGGGATATGCCGGGCCGTGAGGTGACAGATTGTGCTGGAGTTGTGGATGATGTGGAGGGCTGTTGTAGGCTGCAGTGGGACACTGACAGGATGTAGAGCTGGGCTGAGAATTAGCAGATGGAGTTCAACCTGGAAACGTGTGAAGTGATTTATTTGGGAGGGTAGAATTTGCATGTGGATTACAGGGTTAAAGGCAGGATTCTTGGCAGTATGGAGGAACAAAGGGATCTTGGGGTCCACGTTTATAGATCCCTCAAAGTTGCCACCCAAGTTGATAGGGTTGTTAAGATGGTGTATGGTGTGTTGGCTTTCATTAGCAGAGGGATTGAGTTTAAGAGCAGTGAGGTTATGCTGCAGCTCTATAGAGCCCTGGTTAGACCACACTTGGAATATCGTGTTCATTTCTGGTCGCCTCATTATAGGAAGGATGTGGAAGCTTTAGAGAGGGTGTGGAGGGGATTTGCCAGGATGCTGCCTGGACTGGAGGGTGTGTCTTCAGAAGAAAGGTTGAGGGAGCTAAGGCTTTTCTCATTGGAGTGAGGAAGGACGAGAGGTGACTGGATAGAGGTGTACAAGATGACGAGGGACATGGATAGAGTAGGGCAGAAATGGCTGTCACGAGGAGTCATAATGTGAAGGTGATTGGAGGCAAGTTTAGGGGAGATGGCAGAGGGAGGTCCTTTACACTGAGAGTGGGGGGGGGGGTGTGTGGGTGGAATGCACAGCCCACGGTGGGACAGTCAGGGACATCAGGGATGTTTAAGCGACTCTTGGATGGGCCCATGGCTGATAGTCCAATGGAGGGTATGTAGGTTAGTCTGATCCTGGCGTAGGATAAAAGGCTGGCACAACATTGAGGGCCGAAGGGCCTGGACTGCTCTATGTTCTTCATAATGGCCTGTTATCAACAAGTAAAAGCCCAAAGTCAGGCTAATCAGCCGATAATTTCCTGTCCTCTGCCTCCCTCCCTTCTTAAACAGGAGGGTTACACTAACCACATTTGAGTTGTCTGACACCCCCGCCTGGCTCCATTGATTCCTGGAAGATCACCACACTGTCTCTGTAAACTATCTGTTTCAGACCCCGGCCTGTAATCCACTCAGTCCCAATGGATTATCAGCTGCCCCAGGACCTTCTCCTGGCACTCAGCTCGGTCCCTTCACTTCCTGGAGCTTCGAGTATGTTGCTGGTGTCTTCCAGTGTGCAAACCACAAAGTATATATTCAGTCCCTCCACCACATCTTTGTTCCCTTTTAACATGGCTCCAGCTTCTTTTCCAACCTCCACTCTTGCCTCTCGCTCACCTTTTAGGCATCTAAAGAACTCTTGCAATCTTCTTTTATATTACTAGCTAGCTTACTCTCATCCTCCTCTCTCCTCGCCTCCTCCTCCTGCCCAGCTTGGTTTTCTCAGTTGCCCACTGCTGGGTTTTCTCAGTCTCCCCAATCCCCTGGCTTTTCCCACCCACCATCACCACATCGGATGTTTTTGTGTTTGTAGTCATCCTGTCCCTGCATTCCCGTGTCAGCCTCATCCTCCCCTGTGTATGTTTCATCTGGTTCAGGACGAGTTTCTGCTCTGCCTCCCTGAATTACCCCCAGGATTGCTGATTGCTGCTCAGGTAAAGACTGTCTTCCTCCAAGCTGCCAGCTGAGAGAGAGAGAGAGAGAGAGAGAGAGCGGTGAACAGTCGAGACTTCCCGTGCTCAGCCTGGGGTTTGGACTGCAGGGAAACGAGACAAACAGCTGAAAGAGCTGGAAACCAGGGCTGCAGTGGAGCAGATATTTGAAAGCATTGTTTAGTACTTCCGACTGTAAAACTCTTACACACAGAGCAAGTGCACAGATCCAAATGTCTAACTGGCAAGTTGTGCATTCCTGCTTTCTAGATCTTTACAAAGGTCTCACACACACACACACACAGACACACACCCACACACATACACACACACACACACACAGAAACACACACACACACAGAAACACACACACACACACACACCACCCTGTCCCACACTGCGATTGGCCAGGATTATATTCCATCAGCACCCAGGCGCTGAGCCGGTGAGTGACGGTTGGACTGGTCTCAGAGACCGTGCTGACTCAGCTGCAGCTCCTGTTACTCTCATGAAGGGAGCTGCAAAAGTCCAAACTGATTTGGAGCGGGTGACTCCTGGGAGCTAGTGGGGGTGGAGCAGGGTTTGGAAACAGTCTGTTTGTATTCCCCATGTCAACAGCTTGCCAAACTAGTTTTGTGAAGCCTAAGGCTGACTGGTACTTATGAACATAAAACAGTCACCATTGATATTTATATATCTAAATGTCTATTTAAACATTGCCATGATATATAATGTGTGGTCAATAAGGCATAGGGTACGCTTGCCTTCACCAGACGGGGTATTGAGTATAAGAGCTGGCAGGTCATGTTAACATTGTACAAGACATTGGTTTTGCCACATTTAGAATACTGTGTACAGTTCTAGTTGCCACATTACCAAAAGGATGTGGACACATTGGAGAGGGTGCAGAGAGGGTTTATGAGGATGTTGCCTGGTATGGAAGGTGCTAGCTATGAAGGGAGGGTGAGTAGGTTAGGTTTATCTTCACTAGAGAAAAGATTGAGGGGGGACCTGATTGAGGTTTACAAAATCATGAAGGGGATAGACAGGGTGGATAGAGATAAGCTTTCTCCCAGGGTGAAGGATTCAATAACGAGAGGTCACGCTTTCAAGGTGAGAGGTGGAACGTTTAAGGGGGATACACACAGAGGGTGGTGGGTGTTTGGAACGCGTTGCCAGCAGGGGTGGGAGAGGCAGGCATGGTAGATTTATTTAAGATGTGTCTGGACAGATGAATGAGTAGATGGGGAGCAGAGGGATACAGATGCTTAGGAATTGACCGACAGGTTTAGACAGTACATTTGGATTGTCTCAGGCTCGGAGGGCCCAAGGGCCTGTTCCTGGGCTGTAAACCTTCTTTGTTGTTTGTTACCCTGGTGATTATTTTTCTATCTGTAAGAACTGTATGGTAGAATGAATCAGTTTGTGTATTGTTCACCTGGTGATCTCCAGAAGCAGGTATTAGATAAATCTCTCCTTGTTACCAGCCCAGGTTAAACCAATGGCATCTTGCCCAGCAGAGTGAGAGATCCATTCGGTGACTGTCAGTTGAACCCAGATGCTCATGTAGCCTTGTCTGCTGAGATTCTCTTTGAAATATTAGAATGTCCTATAATGAAACTGTCCAGTTTGGAAAAGGACACTTAGTGGTTCTGGTTAAAGTCAGGAAGATTGTGAGGATAGAGAGGGGGGGAGGAGAATTCACAGGCTCCAGTAAACCTTGGATTCCTGGAACACAATAACTACAGAAAACCTGGCTCATAAATCCCGTGATCTGGAGGGACTGATATTGCCATGGAAATAAGGGAGGGGTGGCTCCAAAAACACCTACCTGACATTGACACCTCCTCTGGACCCAGCCTCTGTCTCTTCACCGACACCATCTCCCATTGTCTAACATCTTCGTCTATTTCGTTGATGAACAGCGCCACCTTTTCCAGTTTATCAGACCCCTTCCCAACGTTCCCGGCATCTGTCCTCGCCCAGACCTAGTTTACAGATTCTGGTTTCTCCACAAAAGCTGAACAGTGGACTCCCTTCCAGCACCTTCTGTTTGTACCGAGGGAGATATTCGGACTGGTGACCAAAACGCATTTTAATAGGTAGCTTTTTCCTAAGGGACAGGGAGGAGGCGAAGTGGTTTAGGAAGAAGATTCCACAGCTTGGGTGTTAGCAGCTAAAAGGATGGCAGAAGAGAGGCTCAAAGGATCCAGGATTCAGTCAGAAGGCTTATGGGGCTGGAGGAGGTCAAAGGGTAAAACCGCAGAACAAATTCAAAACAGTTTTTCAAAACAAGCATTTTAAAGTAAATGCATTGCTTAACACGAACCTAATGGATCCACGGGGACTCCACAGATCTCTGAAGGTAGCAGGGCAGAGTGATCAGGTGGTCAGGAAGGATATGTGGGGAATGATGGGGAACTGTGTCAGATTGTTAGTCAGCCAATCCTCTCTCCTTGCTGGTACCTTGCCCCTAACACCATCGTGTGTTATCTTGTTTATCATCCTAGATGGCATCTTGTCAAATATCTTCTGGAAATCCATACAGATCACGTTCACTGGCTATCCTTTCTCTAACTTGCCCCTTACCTCCTTAAAGAACTCTAACAGATTTGTCAGGCGTGACCTCCCCTTGACGGCTCAGCACTACGTCACCATGTACTTCCAAGTCCGCCACAATCCCATCCTGAATAATGGAGCCATGATGTTATAAACCACTACGTCTGGGCTGTTTGCTGTTTTAACCAGTTGTTTGAGGAGGGAAGCCATTGTGATTTAGCCTCCTGGAGAGAGCAAGGTGAGATAAACGGAGGTGTACTTTAATTTCTTCACATGATCAGGAGAAACAGACTTGTTGTCTCGAGGAATTAAGGGTTACGGGGAGAATGCGGGTAAGTGGAGTTGAAATGCCCATCGGCCATGATTGAATGGCGGAGTGGACTCGATGGGCCGAATGGCCTTACTTCCACTCCTATGCCTTATGGTCTTATGTCAGTGAGGCCCCAGCTGGAGCACTTCTGCTCACCATGCTACAGACCACATCAAACTGCAGCCGAGGTGAGGGTCTCGATCCTTTGTGAGTCACCTACTTGGCTCCACGGCATCTCCCTGGGCCCGGAACGCCTGGATAGCAGGGATACCTGTGCCTGCCTCTTACCGATTGGCGACAGTGCTGCCCTCCACGTCATAATTCCAAATAAACCCATCTGTAAACTCGGAGGCCGCAGTCTGTGCTCCCCTACACTCCCCTCCCCCCCACCCCCCTCTGAAACTGGATCCTCAACTTGCTGACCCCTAGGCTGTAGTCACAACACCTCCTCCACCATAATCCTCAGTACCCAGTACCCCATAAAGCTGTGTACTCCTGTACTCCTCATATACCCACAGATGTGTGGCCAATTTCCATATCCCAGACTCCATTTCCACGTTTGCTCACAACACCATTATGTTCAGACAAGACAAAATATTAGGGAAGAGATTGAGTACTTTCTAACATGGTCTAAAGACACCAATCTCTCCATCAATGTCGACAGAGTAAAGGAGCCAGTCATTGGCTGCAGGAAGCAGAGTGGGGAGTAGACCCCTGTGTGGATGATGAGTGGGGCTGAGGTGGAGTGATAGGGTCCTGGGAGTGATAATCACCAACACTCTGTCCGGGTCACCAACGCTCAAGAAATACAACAACGCCTGTCCCTGCTCAGCGCATCCACAAGGGCTCAGCCCAGTCTTCATAGATTCACCCCAGAAAGCGTCCTCTCTGGGTGTGGCACTCTGTGCTTTGGCAGCTGCTGGCCGCGAGACGAAAGGGACGACAGAGAACTGTGAAGTCAGCGCAGTCCATCCCACAAACCAACCTCCCTGCTACCACAGGAAAAGCAGCCAACATTCTCAAAGAGCCTTCCCACCATGCTGGCACTCTCTCCACTGGGCAGAGGATAACCGTCTGTGTCCATTTACAGACAGATTCAAAAGCAGCTTCTTCCCCGTCGGCTGCTGTCAGATTTCTGAGGGGCCTCTCCAGTTTTAAACTGAATGTTGACCCCCCCTCTCCATTCCCCTTCTCTGTAACATTGTGTTCCTCACTCGGTTCCATTACCCTAATACACATTGTACTGGACGATCTGTCTATACAGCACGCAAAACAAATCTTTTCACTCTACCCAGGTCTATGTGACAGCAATAATCAATCAAGTCAAACCCCCACTTCTAAGTTGGTCCTCTGCCCTTTTAGTTTTAGCTTTGTGATGTCGATGGGCCTGGGATTGGTTAGAGGAGCCTCGGTATTCCTCATTGTCACTGTGACCCCCTCACTCTGATTGGGATGGTCCACTCTGCTCACCCTCTTCACCTTTAACCTATCGTGACTTTACAAACCTGGGTAAGGTCACTCCTCAGCCCCAGCTCTGACAGCCTCTCCCTGTAACTCGAACCCTCCAGCCCTGGCAATGTCCTCATGGAGCTTCACTGAGCCCTTTCACTTCACAACATCCTTCCTGCAGCAGGGAGACCAGAACTGCCCGCAGTATTCCAAAAAGTGGCCTAACCATGTCCTATACGGTGGCTCAGTGGTTAGCACTGCTGCCTCATAGCACCAGGGACCCCGGGTTCAATTCCAGCCTCAAGCAACTGTCTGTGTGGAGTTTGTACATTCTCCCGGTGTCTGTGTGGGTTTCCTCCGAGTGCTCCAGTTTCCTCCCACAGTCCAAAGATGTGCAGGATTGTGTCCAAGGATGTGCGGGTTAAGGGGGATTGGCCATGGGAAATTGCCCTATAGTGTTCAGGGATGTGCAGGTTAGGGTGGATTGGCCATGGGAAATTGCCCTATAGTGTTCAGGGATGTGCAGGTTAGGGGGGATTGGCCATGGGAAATTGCCCTATAGTGTTCAGGGATGTGCAGGTTAGGGGGGATTGGCCATGGGAAATTGTCCCATCGTGTTCAGGGATCTATAGGTGCGTTGATCGGGGCAAATATAGTGTAGGGGAATGGGCCTGGGTGTGTAACTCTGCAGAGGGTCAGTATGGACTTGTTGGGCTGAAGGGCCTGTTTCCACACTGTAGGGATGACCTCCCAACTCCTAAACCCTTCCTGTTACGTGTTGCATTGGAGCCAATATTGTGGGACTCCTGGGTAAATCCATTTATAATCGATTGGTTGAAGTTTCTGATGGGTCCTGAAGGACTCTGACAAAATCTGGGACCCATGGGTGGGCTTTTGAGAAGACATGACCACCATGTCCTCCCCAACGTGAACCGCCATTGGCTGGGTGCCGGGAGAGTTCGGCCTGAGGCAGGTGACCCATGTAAAGGCCACCCTTTGAGCGAGCGACAAGGGCTTTGGGAGGAACTCATTCTGGATCCTGGACCAGGTGACCCGGAACAGGCAATGAGCAACGCACACGTTCGCTGCACGATAGCGGGTGATAGAGGAATCCAAGGAGAAAGTGAGGGCTGTCGATGCCGGAGATCCGAGTGGAGAGTGTGGATGGTGCTGGGAAAGCACAGCAGGTCAGGCAGCATCCGAGGGGGCAGGGGAATTGACCCCTGGAGCCCTTCGTCAGGAATAAGGCTTGTGGGCCGGGGGAGAGATAAATGGGAGGGAGGTGGGGCTGGGGGGGGGGAAGGGAGCTGGGAATGTGATAGGTAGGTGAAGGTGGGGGAGAAGGTGATAGGTCAGAGAGGAGGGTGGAGCGGATAGATGGGAAAGGGGATAAGCCGGTCAGGAGAGTGGTGTCGACTTGGAGGCTTGGGACTGGGGTAAGGGGAGGGGGAATGAGGAAACTGATGAAATCCACATTGATCCCGTGTGGTTGCAGGGTCCCAAGGTGGAATATGAGGCATTCTTCCTCCAGGGGTCGGGTGGTAATGGTTTAGCAGTGGAGGAGGCCCAGGACCTGCATGTCCTTGACAGAGTGGGAGGGGGAGTTGAAGTGTTCAGCCACAGGGCAGTGGGGTTGGTGGGTGTGGGTGTCCCTGAGATGTTCTCCGAAATGGTCCGGAAGAAGACATCCTGTCTCCCTCATGTAGAGGAGACCACACCAGGAGCAACGGATACAGTTGATGACATTGGTAGAGGTGCAGGTAAAGTTCTGATGAATGTGGGAGGATCTCTTGGGGCTTTGGACAGAGGTGAGGGGAGTTGTGTGGGTGCAGGTTTTTCACTTCCTGTGGTGGCAGGGGAAGGTACTGGGAGTGGGGTGTGGGCTGGTGGGTGGGGTGGGGGGAGTGGACCTGACGAGGGAGTCACAGAGGGAATGGTCTCTCCGGACTGCTGATAGCAGTGGGAAGGGAAATATATCTCTGGTGGTGGGGTCCATTTGGAGTTGGTGGACGCGGCTGAGGATGATGCGATGTATCTGGAGGTTGGTGGGATGGAAGGTGAGGACCGGGGGGGGGTTCTGTCCATGTTGTGTTGGGACAGGTGGGGTTTGGGGGTGGAGGTGTGGGATGTGGAGGAGATGTGCTGGAGGGCATCATCAACCACGTGGGGGAGGAATTGCGATCTTTGAAGGAGGGGGCCACCTGGGATGTTCTATGTGGAATTGTCCATCCTGAGAACAGATGTGGGAGAGGCGGAGGCATTGGGAATAAGGGATGGCCTTTATACAGGAGGCAGGGTGAGAGGAAGTAACTGTGGGAGTCGGTGGGTTTGTAGGAAATGTCCCGGCACCTTCCCCTGCCACTGCCGGAAGTGTAAAACCTGCGCCCACACCTTCACCCCCTTCACCTCTGTCCAAGGCCCCAAGGGATCTGACAGAGATGTACCTGTACTCCCACATGTCCCCTACTGCCCTGCACAAAGCCATACTGATTGTCCCTGATTAGACCATACTTTTCCAAATTCATATCAATCCTGTCCCTAAAACTTCTCTCCAGTAGCTTCCCAACCACTGATGTGAGAGTTACTGGTCTATAGTTTCCTGGATTATCAGTGTTTCCTGTCTCGAACACTAGCTCCTTGCCAGTCCTCTGGGACCTCTCCTTGTGCTAGCGAGGATACAATGATCTTAGTCAAGGCCCCAGCCCCCTCCTCTCTTGCTTGCCTCAGTAATCTGGCCTGGATACCCTGAGGATTTATCCACCTTCCTGTTCTTCAACAGACCCAACACCACATCTTTCTTCATCTCAAAATTCCTGAGCATGCTCTACACGTCTCGCTATCCTCCATATCCCCCTCCTGGGTGAATACTGACACAAACTGCTCATTTACAATCTCCACGGACAGGCTCTCCCCTTTACCCATGTCTGGTCCCACCTAGTGATCCTTTTCCTGATGATGTTTGTCTGGAATGCCTTGGGATTCTCTGTAACCTCCCCTTGCCCTCCTAACTCCCTGCTTGAGTTCTTTCCTGCTTACTCTATGTCCCTCACGGGCCTTGTATGATTTTAGTTCCCCAAACCTTAAACATGCTTCCCCTTTCCTGGTCATGAAACTCACAACCTCCCTCACTACCCAAGGGTGCCTTATTCTTCCTCCTGACTGGAACATGTCAGTCCTGAACTCTGGTCAGTCGGTCTTTCGACAACTCCCACATGTTAAATGTGACTTACCCAGCAACAACTCCTCCCAATGAACCCTCCCTCGTTCCTTCCTAACATTGGCACTATTTGACTTGCCCTTGTTCAGAGCTATCCTGAAACTCCCAGGAGTTGTGATCACTGTTCCCAGCATGCTCTCCAACTGAAAGGTCAGTCGCCTGGCCAAGCTGATTAGCCAATAGAGGAGTGAGGTCTGCAGGCGCTGGAGATCAGAGCTGAAAATGTGTTGCTGGAAAAGCACAGCAGGTCAGGCAGCATCCAAGGAGCAGGAGAATCGACGTTTCAGGCATAAGCTCTTCTTCAGGAATAGAGCCAATAGAAGGCCCGGTATGGCCCCTTCTCTCGGTTTGACTAAGTTGAGCAGTTGAAAAGCAAGACTTGTCGAGTTGTAATTCCCTGTGCGAGCGAGGATCCAATGATCTTAGTCAAGGCCCCAGCCCCCCCCCCCCCTCTCTTGCCTCAGTAATCCGTGAGGTTAGAAAGAGGAAGGCAATCCCACTGAGTTCAGGCCCAAGAGCTGGTGTCGAGGGGGGGGGGGGGGGAGGGGTGAGGGGGTGGGGGGGCTTCACTTATGTAAATCATTGGGGTCTCAGCTGTCGGGGATAGATAGTTGTAGAAGAAAGATGGGTCCCATATAAACTTGAGGGGTACACCTATATCATTTCCAGGGAGGTTTGTTAATGCCACTCAGGAGAGTCGGAACTCGGAGTGGGAATCAAAGCTGGAGGTCAGACTGCTGAGTGATGCAGGAGAAAGCAGAGGTAAATGTGATACGAGGAGCAGGCAGGACTGGGTTAATGAACACGGAGAGACTGACAGTCTGAAACTGATGTAGTTTAACACCACGCACTATAATCAGTAAGGCAGATTAGCTTTGAGCCTGGATTAGTTGATCTTTACCTTCTTTGTGACTGTAACAATACCCTCTGTATTACCCTGATGTTCTTATGTAAGTTATGGTTAGTCTGATTAGCAGGCAAAATAATACTTTCCACCACATCTCGATGCATGTGACAATTGTTATGAAAATATGGGTGTACCATGATCACCAACTAACCACGAAACGACACGACCAGTTATCCTTAGTAGCCACACACACAGATGACAAGCAACATGAGTTCGACTGGGACAACACTACTATTATAGGGCTAGCCAAACAGAGAACAGCCAGGGAATTCCTAGAGGCATGGCACTCATCCACAGATTCCATCAACAAACACATCGACCTGGACCCAATATATCGGCCACTGCAGCGGACAGCTGGAACTGACAACTGGAAGCGGCAGAGACAAACCACTACAAATGCCGGAGGAAACATCACAGAAGCGCTTCACAGGAGGCTCCCAAGCACTGAGGATGTCACCTAGACAGGGGACGAAACGTCTGCAACACAAACTCCCAGCTCGGCGAACAGAACCACAACAACGAGCACCCGAGCTACAAATCTTCTCCCAAACTTTGAATATGGGTGTACCTTTAAGAGAGTTAAAAGCAGCAGAATTATCGGACAGTACTAAGTGTTCTCAATAAGGCAGCAATGCATGTAACACTGGGTTGAACAACTCGAGTAGTTCATTGCCTGGAGACGAAAACAAATTTGAATCCAGCCAATCAGTTTAAATCATATCCCATTAAAAATACCAATTTCCAATCCAGTTTGAATTGAGTACATTGACCATCTTAAAAGCCAATGACACAATCCGATGCTCTGGAGTATAAGACCAGGGAGAATTTGAACAGTTAAGAGGAGAACTACCACAGCCCAGCATGTAAACAGACTGCCTGAAAATAGCTCTCTCTTAAAATTCCATTTTCGATCAGTAACCTGTGACACAGAATTCCTGAACAAGGAGAAAGGAAGACACTGGAAGTTCCGAAAACAGGAGCCTCCAGCTGCTGGGTTTTTGAGATAAGAAATGTGATTTGGTCAATTTTAATTGGGAATTTTATCGGGCTAGTGTTACAGAAGGGAAGGTAACAGAAATTGTAGGTAGTGGTTAGTTAATTATTCTCTGCTATACTTTAAGAAATAAAGTTGATAATTTTTACTTTATAATGTGCTTGGCATCTCGAAGTTTTACAGATTACTGCAAGGGATAAACCTTTTCTGTGTTGCTGGTTTTAAATTAGGCAAGTGAGTTTACCCTGTGTCGTAATGCAATAATAAATCAAATCAAATTGAATCGAATCAAATCAAATGGGTTGCAGCCACTACAAAAACTTGGTTGATGAGGCATTTGGATGGGTATATGAATAGGAAGGGTTTGGAGGTATATGGGCAGGTGGGACTAGATTGGGTTGGGATATCTGGTCAGCATGGACGGGTTGGACCGAAGGGTCTGTTTCTGTCCTGTACATCTCTATGACTTGATGAACAGCAGGACGAACGACTCAGTGGTTCCCAGGGTTAGAAAGTCCAGGAGAGATTAGAAAGGGTTGTCAAAGGGATGGGGAGTTGCATTACCAATGACGGAGACTCGCCAGGCTATACCAGGAGTGGGTATCCTGGAGGGATCGTCCAGCCAGGCCATATCGGGGCAAAATAGGGATCAGAATGGTACAGTCACTATGGTGGGGTCATACAATCAGTCTCCTGGTAGTCCCTGGGGATAGGGAAACAGCAGATCATGGCAATCCCTGTTTACAAAGCAGCATGGTTATTGTAGTGGGTGAATTTAACTTTCTGACTATCCACTGGGATTCCCTCCGTGCCAGAGGCTTACCTGGGCTGGATTTGTTAGATGACTCCAGGAGGGTTTTTTTGAAACAACGTAGAGATAGTCCAACCAGGGAATAGGCAATTCCCAACCTTCCGCTGGGGAACGGGTCTGGCCAGATGAATGAAGGTTCAGTGGCCAAGCATTTTGGGGAACAGTGATCATAATTCAGTAAGTTTTAGGACAGTCGTGGATAAGGATACGATTGGTTCTCAGGTGAAGCTGCTAAATTAGGGGAAGGTTAATTACGCCAGCATTAGGCAGGGGCCGGTGAAATTAGATCGGGAGCAAGATGTTTGAGGGTATCTCCACATCTGGACCAGTGAGAGTCCAGTTGATCAGAGTTCAAGGGCAGGATGTCCTTGTGAGGATGAAAGATAAGGATGACAAGATTCAGAAACCTTGCAGGAAGAAAGATGCAGAAAGCTCAATCAAAAGGAAAAAGGAAGCATTTGTAAGGTTTAGGGAATTAAAATCAAACAATGATCTTGAAGGGTACAAAGGAAGCAGAGAAAAATCCTAAGGAAGGAATTAGGAGGGTGAGAATTGACCATGAAATGTCCTTGGCGTTGGGATTATGGAGAATCCTAAGGCATTTTCAATGTATATTAGCAGAAAAAGGATTGGAAGAGGGCTTTGGAAGGCGAAGGGGAGGGGATTTGTGTGCAGTGCCAGTGGAATGGTTGAGGTCTTTAGTGAGTACTTTGCATTAGGAGGACCTGGGTGATGCCAAGTTTAGGGAAGGGTATGTTGGTAATCTGGGGCACGTCGATACTAAGAAGGAGGAGATGTTGGGTTTCTTGAAAAACGTTAAGGTAGATGATGTCCCCAGGATCTGATGGGAACTTTCCCAGGAAACTTGAAAGGACGAGGAAGGAGGTTGCAAGGGTCATGACATCGATCTTTGTGAAGTCTTTAATCACAAGCGAGATCCCAGGACCCTGGAGAGTAGCCAATGATGGTCTTCTGTTCAAGGAGGGATAATCCAGGAAATTTCAGTTCGCCAAACTCCTACATCAGGGAAGTTATTGGAGAAGATGCTTAGGGACTGGACTTACTCAAGTATTAGGTAAAAACAATGACGGCAGATGCTGGAAACCAGATTCTGGATTTGTGGTGCTGGAAGAGCACAGCAGTTCAGGCAGCAACCTAGGAGCAGTGAAATCGACATTTCGGGCAAAAGCCCTTCATCAGGAATTAAAGGGGAGAGCCAGCATGGGTTTATTTGGGAGCGATCCTGTCTCACAAACCTGGTTGAGATTTAAGGAAGTGACAAAGAATATTGGTGAGGGTAGGACAGTGGAGGTTGTCTATATTGACCCAACTAAAGCATTTGCCAAGGTCCTTCATGATCAGCTGCTCAAGAAGATTAGGTCACATTGCAGCCAGTTGAGTTGGATAATTGGATCCAAACTTATCTTGGTCACAGAAGGCATCGGGTATTTACCGAGGTGTGATTTTCTGTCTGGAAATCCGTGACCACAAGGATCAGAAATGGGACCTCTGTCGTTTGGATTATACTTAAATGATTCGGATGAAATGGCAGCCTGTCTGATTAGTAAGTTTGCAGACGACAGTAAAATTGGTGGAGTTGAGGACAGTGAGAAAGATACAGCACAATATTGAGCAGTTGAAAAGTTGGGCAGAGATATAGCAGACGGAATTTAATTGCGAGGTGATGCATCTTGGGAAGTCTAACAGGGAACAGATATATACAGGCAATGAAAACAAAACCTGTTTGAAGATATAGTGTGTCAGGCAGCAGCCAGGGGGAGAAAGCAAGCAAATTAGAATTCCACAGAACCACAGACCATGTGTGAACATTCAGCCCCCACAGTGCAGCTCCGCACGGGGACCATGTGCGAACATTCAGCCCCACAGTGCAGCTCCGCACAGGGACCACGTGTGAACATTCAGCCCCTCATTGCAGGTCCGCCCAAGGACCATGTATGAACATTCAGCCCCACAGTGCAGCTCCGCCCTTGGATCATGTGTGAACATTCAGCCCCTCAGTGCAGCTCCGCACAGGGACCATGTGTGAACATTCAGCCCCTCCGCGCAGCTCCGCACAGGGACCATGTGTGAACATTCAGCCCCTCAGTGCTGCTCCGCCCAGGGACCATGTGTGAACATTCAGTTCCTCAGTGCAGCTCCGCCCAGGGACCATGTGTGAACATTAAGACCATTGCATAACTCCGCACAGGGACCATGTGTGAACATTCAGCCCCTCTGCCCAGCTCCGCACAGGGACCATGTGTGAACATTCAGCCCCTCAGTGCAGCTCCGCCCTGGGACCATGTGTGAACATTCAGCCCCACAGTGCAGCTCCGCACAGGAACTATGCGTGAAGATTCAGCCCCTCTGTGCAGCTCCGCACAGGAACCATGTGTGAACATTCAGCCCCTCAGTGCAGCTCCGCACAGGGACCATGTGTGAACATTCAGCCCCGCAATGCAGCTCCGCACAGGGACCATGTATGAACATTCAGTCCCTCAGTGCTGCTCCGCCCAGGGACCATGTGTGAACATTCAGCCCCTCTGTGCAGCTCCGCCCTTGGATCATGTGTGAACATTCAGCCCCTCAGTGCAGCTCCGCACAGGGACCATGTGTGAACATTCAGCCCCTCAGTGCAGCTCCGCCCAGGGACCATGTGTGAACATTCAGTTCCTCAGTGCAGCTCCGCCCAGGGACCATGTGTGAACATTAAGACCATTGCATAACTCCGCACAGGGACCATGTGTGAACATTCAGCCCCTCTGCCCAGCTCCGCACAGGGACCATGTGTGAACATTCAGCCCCTCAGTGCAGCTCCGCCCTGGGACCATGTGTGAACATTCAGCCCCACAGTGCAGCTCCGCACAGGAACTATGCGTGAAGATTCAGCCCCTCAGTGCAGCTCCGCCCAGGGACCATGTGTGAACATTCAGTTCCTCAGTGCAGCTCCGCCCAGGGACCATGTGTGAACATTAAGACCATTGCATAACTCCGCACAGGGACCATGTGTGAACATTCAGCCCCTCTGCCCAGCTCCGCACAGGGACCATGTGTGAACATTCAGCCCCTCAGTGCAGCTCCGCCCTGGGACCATGTGTGAACATTCAGCCCCTCAGTGCAGCTCTGCACAGGGACCATGTGTGAACATTCAGCCCCGCAATGCAGCTCCGCCCAGGGACCATGTGTGAACATTCAGCCCCTCAGTGCAGCTCCGCACAGGGACCATGTGTGAACATTCAGCCCCTCAGTGCTGCTCCGCACAGGGACCATGTATGAACATTCAGCCCCTCAGTGCAGCTCCGCCCAGGGACCATGTGTGAACATTCAGCCCAATAGTGCAGCTCCGCCCAGGGACCATGTGTGAACATTCAGCCCCTCTGTGCAGCTACGCACATGGACCATGTGTGAACATTCAGCCCCTCTGTGCAGCTCCGCCCAGGGACCATGTGTGAACATTCTGTCCCTCTGTGCAGCTCTGCAAAGGAACCATGTGTGAACATTCTGCCCCACAGTGCAGCTCTGCATAGGGACCATGTGTGAACATTCAGCCCCACAGTGCAGCTCCACACAGGGACCATGTGTGAACGTTCAGCCCCACAGTGCAGCTCCACACAGGGACCATGTGTGAACATTCAGCCCCACAGTGCAGCTCCACACATGGACCATGTGTGAACATTCAGCCCCTCCGTGCAGCTCTGCATAGGGACCATATGTGAACATTCAGCCCCACAGTGCAGCTCCGCACAGGGACCATGTGTGAACATTCAGCCCCTCTGTGCAGCTCCGCACAGGGACCATGTGTGAACATTCAGCCCCTCAGTGCAGCTCCGCACAGGGACCATGTGTGAACATTCAGCCCCTCAGTGCTGCTCCGCCCAGGGACCATGTGTGAACATTAAGACCATTGCTGTAACTCTGCACAGGGACCATGTGTGAACATTCAGCCCCACAGTGCAGCTCCACCCTGGGACCATGTGTGAACATTCAGCCCCACAGTGCAGCTCCGCACAGGGACCGCATGTGAACATTCAGCCCCTCAGTGCAGCTCCGCACTGGGACCATGAGTGAACATTAAGACCATTGCTGTAACTCTGCACAGGGACCATGTGTGAACATTCAGCCCCACAGTGCAGCTCCACCCTGGGACCATTGTGAACATTCAGCCCCACAGTGCAGCTCCGCACAGGGACCATGTGTGAACATTCAGCCCCACAGTGCAGCTCCACCCTGGGACCATGATTGAAAATTCAGCCCCACGGTGCAGCTCCGCACAGGGACCATGTGTGAAGATTCCGTCCCTCTGTGCAGCTCCACACAGGGACCGCATGTGAACATTCAGCCCCTCAGTGCAGCTCCGCACTGGGACCATGTGTGAACATTAAGACCATTGCTGTAACTCCGCACAGGGACCATGCGTGAACATTCAATCCCACAGTGCAGCTCCGCACAGGGATCATGTGTGCAGATTCTGTCCCTCTGTGCAGCTCTGCACAGGGACCATGTGTGAACATTCAGCCCCTCAGTGCAGCTCCGCCCTTGGACCATGTGTGAACATTCAGCCCCACACTGCAGCTCCGCACAGGGACCATGTGTGAACATTCAGCCCCACAGTGCAGCTCCGCACAGGCACCATGTGTGAACATTCAGCCCCACAATGCAGCTCCGCACAGCGACCATGTGTGAACATTCAGCCCCTCAGTGCAGCTCCGCCCTGGGACCATGTGTGAACATTCAGCCTCACAGTGCAGCTCCGCCCAGGGACCATGTGTGAACATTCAGCCCCACACTGCAGCTCCGCACAGCGACCATGTGTGAACATTCAGCCCCACACTGCAGCTCCGCACAGCGACCATGTGTGAACATTCAGCCCCACAGTGCAGCTCCGCACAGGCACCATGTGTGAACATTCAGCCCCACACTGCAGCTCCGCACAGCGACCATGTGTGAACATTCAGCCTCACAGTGCAGCTCCGCCCAGGGACCATGTGTGAACATTAACACCATTGCTGTAACTCTGCAGTGTGCGATCTGATTATATTGGGCTGTGTGATCTGATGCGTGACGTAATGCCCAGTGAGTGCTGTGTTTCCAAATAACCAGGAAGAGACTGGAATCTCCACGTGCTGCACGTGGTGTCTGAACGAATAACATCCACACTCTCCATTTCTCGAGAAATAGATTGTTCCTCATAGTCTCGCTGTCTGGTTAAAGCAGGTGGAAACCTGGCCTGTGAATCCTTCTTCCTCCTTCCTACAAGTTCCTAGTCTCAATTAACCTGACTGTCTGTCTCTGACTGTCTCTGTCTCTCTGTCTGTGTCCGTCTCTCTGTGTCTGACTCTGTCTCTCTGTCGGTCTCTGTCTCTATCTCTCTGTCTATCTCTATCCCCCACCCCGATAGACTTTCCCCTGTGATCTGTGACCTCTGTCTTCCTCCCTGTGTCTTCTCCATCTTCTGTGTCTCCCTCATCCTCTCTGTCTACCCCTGCGTCTTACCCCCCTCCTGCCCTCTCTCTTTCTGCCTTCCCCCCTTCCACTGCCGTCTTTACTCACTCTGTCAATCCCATTTCATCCCTCTGTCCCCACCCTGACCACCTCTGGCTCCCCCCTCCCCTCCACCTTTCTCTGAATCCCCTTCCTTTGTCATTTCTCTCTCTCTCTGTCTCTGTTCCAGTGTACTGCTGCCCTGTTTTGTCTCACACAGTAACTTGCCCCCATTGTTTTTGGCTCCTCTCCCTGTGACTCCCCTCCCACTCTCTGTCACATTCCCCCACGTGTTGCTTGTTCTATCTTCGTCTCTCCCCCCGCCCACCCCCACCATCTCTGCCCCCTCACAGCCACATATGAAAACAAGACAGGCCGCCTACTTGCGGAACGTTTCAGGGAACACCTCAGGGACGCCTGGACCAACCAACCCAACCACCCCGTGGCTCAACACTTTAACTCTCCCTCCCACTCCACCGAGGACATGCAGGTCCTTGGACTCCTCCATCGCCAGAACATAACAACACGACTCATCTTCCGCCTAGGAACCCTCCAACCACAAGGGATGAACTCAGATTTCTCCAGTTTCCTCATCTCCCCTCCCCCCACCTTGTCTCAGTCCCAACCCTCGAACTCAGCACCGCCCTCCTAACCTGCAATCTTCTTCCTGACCTCTCCGCCCCCACCCCACTCCGGCCTATCACCCTCACCTTGACCTCCTTCCACCTATCCCACCTCCATCGCCCCTCCCCCAAGTCCCTCCTCCCTACCTTTTATCTTAGCCTGCTGGACACACTCTCCTCATTCCTGAAGAAGGGCTTATGCCTGAAACGTCGAATTTCCTGCTCCTTGGATGCTGCCTGACCTGCTGCGCTTTTCCAGCAACACATTTTCAGCCCATAATGAGTGATCTTGCCATTTAAACGCAGTGGCTAAGGGGCAGTGAGTCACTCACCCCCTGACTCCCGCAGAGCCTGTCCCACCATCTCCAAGGCACAGTTCAGGAGGGTGAGGGAATACTCCCCACTTGCCCTGGATGGGGGCAGCTCCAATAACACTCAAGCAGCTCAACACCATCCAGGACAAAGCAGCCCCAATCCACAAGCATCCACTTGCCAGGCTCAGTAGCAGCAGTGTGTACCAGCTACAAGACGCAGAAATTCACCGAAGACCCTCAGGCAGCACCTTCCAAACCCACAGCCCCTTCCATCCAGAAGGACAAGGGCAGCAGGTACATGGGAACCCCACCCCCCCTGCAAGCTTCTCTCCAAGCCACTCAGCATCCTGACTTAGAAATGCATCGCCATTCCTTCAGTGTTGTACAGTCAAAGGCAAGGACTCCCCTTCTGAACAGAACTGTGAGGGCACATATAGCACAAGGAACGAGCTCTCTGTCTGCTCCTCAAGGGAAGTCAGCCCAATCCCACGATGAAAGTGATGTCCCTATTGTGTGATGAGGGTGTGACGCCTACTGCTGGAATTTCTTGGATACTGGGATGTTTATCCAGGCTGGAGGCCACACGTCAGAGACTTCATGTTGTTGTAGGGAGGGAGGAACGGAATCCTCCTTTCCAGCCTCTTACTGACAGAACAACCATTGACCCTCAGATCCAGGACACGGCTTCATAAGGGCCTTTGTCAATTCTCTGACAGGGAGGTAACTGGCCAGATTCTCTTCCCCATCCCTCTCTGTATCCAGCCAGGCTGGAAGATGGAATAAAGGCAGGGGGGAGGAACCCAGGATTCCTAATAAGGTGATATGGTGGGAGTGGGAACAGGGGGTTCGGGGGAGTATCTGCTGCTGGCGAGTTCCAGACACAACATTTCCTGTGAGGGGACAGACTAGATTATTAGATTACTTACAGTGTGGAAACAGGCCCTTCGGCCCAACAAGTCCACACCGACACGCCAAAGTGCTACCCACCCATACCCCTACATATACCCCTTACCTAACACTATGGGCAATTTTAGCATGGCCAATTCACCTGACCCGCACATCTTTGGACTGTGGGAGGAAACCGGAGCACCCGGAGGAAACCCACGCAGACACAGGGAGAACGTGCAAACTCCACACAGTCAGTTGCCTGAGGTGGGAATTGAACCCAGGTCCCTGGCGCTGTGAGGCAGCAGTGCTAACCACTGTGCCACCGTGCCGCCCACTGTGTAGGAGCCCAAATAACTGACATTCCAGACATTTCTCTCTGTGAATGGAGCTTCTCTCTAATCGCAACCTGAGCATCTTGTATTGCAGACTTTCCACGGTTTATTGACTTTGTAACTTCCAGCTTGGAATATTTCAGGTAGTCTTCAGCCCCGGGAAGTGTTCGAAGTTTAAACTCAGCTCCAGGCTAATGTTTCTGTGTGTGTTTTTTACTTCATTTTGTTATTTTATGAATGGGCTTGTGGTAATCTCCCAGCTGCTGATGGGGAAGGGACAGTGGGGGGAGGAGAGGAGGGGGAGGAGAGGAGGGGGAGGAGAGGAGGGGAGGGGGGGAGGAGGAGGGAGGGGGGAGGAGGAGGGAGGGGGGAGGAGAGGAGGAGGAGGGAGGAGGAGGAGGAGGAGGAGGAGGAGGAGAGGAGGGGGGAGGAGGAGAGGAGGGGGAGGAGAGGAGGGGGGGAGGAGGAGAGGAGGGGGAGGAGAGGAGGGGGGAGGGAGGAGAGGAGGGGGAGGAGAGGAGGGGGAGGAGAGGAGGGGGACAGCGAATGTTTGAGGTGATTGAGTGATTGGCGAGCTCCCTAATCCCCGAAAGGACCGGGTTTGGTCCGGCTTCATCTCCGGGAGATCCCGGTTATTCCTGACAGAAAATGTAAAGCTCCATCTCCATTATTCCGGGAAACATGGAGGTCATTTACAGGTAAACCTGATATAGTTATAACAAACCCCCCAACCACCACCCCCCCCCCCCCCCCCCACACACACACACACACACACAGACAGGCGCACACACACACACAAACGCACGCACACAGACACACACACACACAGACACACACACACACAAACGCACGCACACAGACACACACACACACAGACACACACACACACAAACGCACACACACACAAACGCACACACACAGACACACACACACAGACACACACACACAGACATGCACAAACGCACACACACGCACAAACGCACACACACAGGCACCCCCACACACACACAGATACACACACACACACACGAGACACACACACACAGACAGACGCACACGCAGACACACACACAGACACACACACAGACACACACACACAGACACACACACACACACACACAGGCACCCCCCCCCCCACACACACACACACACACGCACAAACACACGCACACAGGCACCCCCCCCACACACAGATACACACACACACACGAGACACACACACAGGCACCCCCACACCCACACACACACACAGACACACACACGCACACATACACCCACACAGACACACACATACACACACACTCAGACGCGCGCACACAGGCACACACACACAGACACACAAACATACACACACACATGCACATACACACGCAGACACACACACAGACACACTAACACACATGCGCGCGCGCGCACACAGACACACACGCAGACACACTAACACACATGCGCGCGCGCACACAGACACAGACACACACGCAGACACACAGACACACACCGACACCACGCACACACACAGACACACACCCACAGACAGACACACACACAGACACACAGACACACACACACACACAGACACAGACAGACACACACAGACACACAGACACACACACACAGGCACCCCCCCCCCCCACACACACACACACACGCACAAACGCACGCACACAGGCACACCCCCACACACAGATACACACACACACACGAGACACACACACACACACAGGCACCCTCACCCCCACACACACAGACACACACACAAAGACACACACATGCACACATACACCCACACTGACACAAACACACAGACACACACACACAGACACAGACACACACACACAGACACAAACGCACGCACACAGACACACACACACAGACACACACACACACACAAACGCACACACACACACACATACAAACGCACGCACACAGACACACACACACACAAACGCACACACACAAACGCACACACAGACACACACACACAGACACAGACACACACACAGACACACACACAGACACACACAGACACACAGGCACCCCCCCACACACACACACGCACAAACGCACGCACACAGGCACCCCCCCACACACACAGATACACACACACACACGAGACACACACACAGGCACCCCCACACCCACACACACACAGACACACACACACACGAGACACACACACACACAGGCACCCCCACACCCACCCACACACAGACACACACACAAAGACACACACACGCACACATACACCCACACAGACACACACATACACACACACTCAGACGCGCGCACACAGGCACACACACACAGACACACAAACATACACACACACATGCACATACACACGCAGACACAGACACACTAACACACAAGCGCGCGCGCACACAGACACAGACACACACGCAGACACACAGACACACACCCACACACGCAGACACCACGCACACGCACAGACACACACCCACACACAGACACACACACACATATACACACACACACACATATACACACACAGACACACACAGATACACACACACAGACACAGACAGACAGGCACCCCCCCCCCACACACACAGGCACAAACACACACACACAGGCACCCCCCCACACACAGATACACACACACACGAGACACACACACACACAGGCACCACCACCCCCACACACACAGACACACACACAAAGACACACACACGCACACATACACCCACACTGACACACACATACACACACACTCAGACGCGCGCACACAGGCACACACACAGACACACAAACATACACACACACGTGCACATACACACGCAGTCACACACACACTAACACACATGCGCGCGCGCACACAGACACAGACACACACGCAGACACACAGACACACACCCACCCCCCCCACACACCCACCCCCCCCACACACACACACAGACAAACACACACACACGCAGACACGCACACGCAGACACACACACAGGCACAAACCCACACACACACCCACACACACATCCACACACACAGGCACAGACACACACACATCCACACACACAGGCACAGACACACACACATCCACACACATACATACACACACCCACACACACCCACACCCCGACACACACACAGACAGACACAGAGACACACGCACCAGACACACACACCAAAACACCCACACAGACACCCACCCACACACACAGACACACAGAGACGCACACACCACACCCACAAACCGACACACACACACATCCCCCCACACACACAGGCAGACACACAGAGACACACACACCAGACACAAATACACACAGACACACACACCCAAACACCCACACACACACCACACAGACACCCACCCACACAGACAGACACACACGCAGACACACGGACACACACCCCACACAGACACCACACACACACACACACACACACGCACAGACACACACACACCCACCACACACACACACCCAGACACACACCCACACACAGACACATACACACACAGGCACACCCACAAACACACACACACACGAGACCCACACACACAGACAAACCCACAAACACACACACAGACATACACACACACACACACAGGCACACACACCCCACCCACACACAGACACACTCATACACACCCCCCCACACACACGCAGACACACACATGCAGACACACACACAGGCACAAACCCACACACACACCCACACACAGGCACAGACACACACACATCCACACACATACATACACACACCCACACCCCGACACACACACAGACAGACACAGAGACACACGCACCAGACACACACACCAAAACACCCACACAGACACCCACCCACACACACACAGACACACACACGCACACACCACACCCACAAACCGACACACACACACAGACACACACACACATCCCCCACACACACAGGCAGACACACAGAGACACACACACCAGACACAAATACACACAGACACACACACCCAAACACCCACACACAGACACACACACACCACACAGACACCCACCCACACAGACAGACACACACGCAGACACACAGACACACACCACACACGCACAGACACACACACACCCACTACACACACACACCCAGACACACACACACACAGACACACACCCACACACAGACAGACACATACACACACAGGCACACCCACACGAGACCCACACACACAGACAAACCCACAAACACACACACACAGACATACATACACACACACACAGACACACACACCCCACCCACACACAGACACACTCATACACACACCCCCACACACACAGACACCCCCCCACACACAGACACACACACACACCCACACACACCCCCCACACACACACACACCCCACACACACACACACACACACACACACACCCACACACACACACACACACCCACACACACACACCCACACACACCTCCCACACACACACAGACACACACACATAGACACACACACATAGACACACACAGACAAACCCACAAACACACAGACATACACACACAGACACACAAACATACACATTCACACACACACAGACACACACACACATACGCAGACACACACACCCACACACACACCCCACACACACAGACACAGACACACACACACCCCACACACACAGACGCACACACACAGACGCACACACACACACAGGTAGACACACAGACACACACCGACACACCCACATACAGACACACACACAGACACACACCCCACCCACACACAGACACAGACACACACCCCACCCACACCCACACAAAAACACAGACACACACACACAGACAAACCCACAAACACACACACATGCACACACAGGCAGACACACAGACACACACACACGCAGACACACACCCCCAGACATCCACACACCCACACCCCGACCCACACACACAGACACACACACACACACACATCCCCCCCCACACACAGACACACACACACATCCCCCCCCACACACAGAGACACACACACACCAGACACAAACACACACAGACACACACACAGACACCCACCCACACACACACACCACACCCAGACACCCACACACAAACACAGACACACACCCAGACACCCACACACAAACACAGACACACACCGACACACACACACAGACATACATACACACACACAGATACACACACACAGACACATTCATACACACCCCCCCCACACACACACCCACCCCACACACACACCCCACCCCACACACACCCCACACACACCCCCCACCCCACACCCCCCCCCCACACACACCCCCCACACACACCCACCCCACCCCACACACACCCCCCACACACACCCACCCCACACACACCCCACCCCACACACACCCACCCCACCCCACACACCCCCCACACACAACCCACCCCACACACCCCACCCCACACACACACACACCCCACACACACCCCCCCACACACACACACACCCCACACACACCCCCCCACACACACACCCCCCCACACACACCCTCCACACACACACACCCCACACCCACCCCACACACACCCCCCCACACACACCCCCCCACACACACCCCCCCACACACCCCCCCACACACACACCCCCCCACACACACAGACACACACACCCCCCCACACACAGACACACCCCCCCCCACACACACAGACACACACACACCCCCACACACACAGACACAGACACACACACATAGGCACACACAGACAAACCCACAAATACACACACAGACATACACATTCACACACCCACGCAGACACACACACACACCCACGCAGACACACACCCACACACACACCCCACACACACAGACACAGACACACACAGACACACCCACACACACATCCACACACACAGGCACAGACACACACACATCCACACACATACATACACACACCCACACACACCCACACCCCGACACACACACAGACAGACACAGAGACACACGCACCAGACACACACACCAAAACACCCACACAGACACGCACATACCACACCCACAAACCGACACACACACACATCCCCCACACACACAGGCAGACACACAGAGACACACACACCAGACACAAATACACACAGACACACACACCCAAACACCCACACACACACACACACACACACCACACAGACACACACACACGCAGACACACAGACACACACCCCACACAGACACCACACACACACACACACGCACAGACACACACACACCCACCACACACACACCCAGACACACACACACACAGACACACACCCACAGACAGACACATACACACACAGGCACACCCACAAACACACACACACACACGAGACCCACACACACAGACAAACCCACAAACACACACACACAGACATACATACACATACACACACAGACACACACAGGCACACACACCCCACCCACACACAGACACACTCATACACACCCCCCCCCACACACAGACACACACACGCAGACACACACATGCAGACACACACACAGGCACACACCCACACACACACCCACACACAGGCACAGACACACACACATCCACACACATACATACACACACCCACACACACCCACACCCCGACACACACACAGACAGACACAGAGACACACGCACCAGACACACACACCAAAACACCCACACAGACACCCACCCACACACACACAGACACACACACGCACACACCACACCCACAAACCGACACACACACACAGACACACACACACATCCCCCACACACACCCCCCCCACACACACACACCCCCACACACACACACCCCCCACACACACCCCTCCACCACACCCCCCCCCACACACACACCGACACACACACACCCCCCACACCCCCCCCCCACACACACACACACCCCACACACACACCCTCCACCCACACCCCCCCCACACACCCCCACCCCCCACACCCCGACACACACACACCCCCCCACACACACACCCCCACACACACACACCCCCACACACACCCCTCCACACACACCCCCACCACCCCCCACACACACCCCTCCACACACACCCCCACCACCCCCCCCACACCCCCACCCCCCCCCACCCACCCCCCCCCCCCCCACCCCCCCCACACCCCCACCACCACCCCCCCCACCCCCCCCCCCCACCCCCCCCCCCCCCACACACCCCCCCCCCCCACACACCACACCCCCACCACACACCCCCCACACACACACACCCCCCCACACACACACACCCCCCCACACACACCCCTCCACCACACACCCCCCCCACACACACACCGACACACACACACCCCCCACACACACACACCCCACACACACACACCCTCCACCCACACACCCCCCCCACACACCCCCACCCCCCACACCCCGACACACACACCCCCCCCCACACACACCCCTCCACACACACACCCCCACCACCCACACCCCCACCCCCCCCCCCCCCCCCACACACACACACCTCCCCCACACACCCACCCCCCACACACCCCCCCCCCACCACACACCCCCACCACACACCACACCCCCACCACACACCACACCCCCACCCCCCACACCCCCCCCACACACCACACCCCCATCCCCCCACACCCCCCCCACACACCACACCCCCATCCCCCCACACCCTCACCCCCCCCACACACCCCCCCCACACCCCCACCACACACCACCCCCCCACCCCCCCACACCCCCACAAACACACACACAGACAGGCAGACACACACACAGGCAGACACCCCCCCCAGACATCCACACACATACATACACACACCCACACCCCGACACACACACACACACACACATCCCCCCACACACAGACACACACACACATCACCCCCCACACACAGACACACACACACACACATCACCCCCCACACACAGACAGACAGAGACACACACACCAGACACAAACACACACCGACACACACACCCAGACACATACACCCACACCCACACACCGACACACACACTGACACACACACCAGACACAAACACACACACAGGCAAACACAGAGACGTGCACACACACACACACACACACATACACACACACGCAGACACACACCCCACCCACACAGACACACACACCCACCCCCCCCCACACACAGACACACACACCCACCCCCCCCACACACAGACACACACACCCACCCCCCACACACAGACACACACACCCACCCCACACACAGACACACACACCCACACACACACAGCCTCACACACACACACAGCCTCACACACACCCACACACACACAGCCTCACACACACCCACACACACACAGCCTCACACACACACCCACACACACCCACACAGACACACCCACACCCACACACAAACCCACAAACACACACACACAGACATACACACACAGACACAGACACACACAGACAAACCCACACACACAGACACATACACACACACACAGGCACACTCATACACACACCCCACCCACACACAGACACACACCCCACCCACACACAGACACACACACACACACACACCCCACACACAGACACACTCACACACACACACCCCACACACAGACACACACACACCTCCCACACACACAAACACAGACACACACCCACACACAGACAGATAAACCCACACACACACACACAGACACACACACACGCACACAGGCAGACACACACACACAGACACACACCCACACACACATCCCACACACCCAAACACCACAGACACACACAGACACACCACACACAGACACCCACCCACACACACACAGACACACATGCACACACCCCACACACACGCACAGACAGACACACACACACCCCACACACACGCACAGACAGACACACACACACACCCCACACATCCCCCCCACACACAGACAGACACACAGACATCCACACACATACACACACCGACACACACACACGGACACACATCCCCCCCCACACACAGACAGACACACAGAGACACACACACCAGACACAAATACACACAGACACACACACCCAAACACACAGACACCACAGACACACACACCACACAGACACCCACTCACACACACACCCACCCACACACACACGCACAGACAGACACACACACACCCAGACACACACACACAGACACACACACACGCACAGACAGACACACACACACGCACCACACACCCAGACACCCACACACACAGGCACACCCACACACACGAGACCCACACACACAGACACACACAGACAAACCCACAAACACACACACACAGACATACATACACATACACACAGACACACTCATACACACACCCCACCCACACACACACACACACAGACACACAGCTCCCACACACACAAACACAGACACACACACACACAGCTCCCACACACACAGACATATACACACACAGGCACACCCACACACGAGACCCACACAGACAAACCCACAAACACACACACAGACATACATACACACACACACAGACACACATACACACACACACAGACACACATACACACACACAGACACACATACACACACACAGACACACTCATTCACACACCCCACCCACACACAGACACACACATTCACACACCTTACCCACACACAGACACACACCCCACACACACCCCCCACACACAGACACACACACCTCCCACACACACAAACACAGACACACACACAAACACACATTCAAACACACACAGACACACACAAACACACATTCAAACACACACAGACACACTCAAACACACACACACAAACAACAAACATAGACCACGCACAGACACACACATAGACACATACACACAAACACGGACACATACACACTCACACACCACACATGCACGCACACACACACACACACACAGACACGCAGACACATAAACACACACACAGAGACCCACACAGACACACACACAGACATACACACACACAGACATGCTCACAGACATACACACACAGGCAGACACAGACACACAGACACACCCCCCACACACACAGACATACACACCCCCACACAGACACTCCCCCCCACAGACACCCCCCCCACACACACAGACACGCTCACAGACATACACACGCACACACACTTACACACAGAGACACACAGACACAGAAACAAACACACACATACAGACACACACACACACGCAGACACACGAACACACACACAGAAACACACACATAAACACACACACACATTCACACACACACGCAGACACACATGCACACACCCACACCCCCACACACATACGCAGACACACACCTACACCCCCACACACCACACACAGACACACACACCCCCCACACACACACACCACACACAGACACACACACCCCCCCCACACACACACAGACACACACACACCCCCCCCCACACACACAGACACACACACCCCCCCCACACACACACACCCCCCCCACACACACACCACACACACAGACACACACACACACACAGACACACACACCACCCACACACTGACACACACACACAGACACACACCCCACCCACACACTGACACACACCCCACCCACACACTGACACACACACAGACACACCCACCCAGCCCCACCCACACACACACAGACACACCCACCCAGCCCCACCCACACACAGACACCCACACAGACACACCCACCCACCCCCCAACCACACACAGACACACACACAGACACACCCACCCACCCCCCACCCACACACAGACACACACCCCACCCACACACCCACACACAGACACACACCCCACCCACACACCCACACACAGACACACACACCCACACAAACACACAGACAGACAAACCCACAAACACACAGACACAGACATACACACAGACACAGACACACACACGCACACACACAGGCAGACACACACACACGCAGACACACAGACACAGACACGCACCCCCACACACACCCCCAGACATCCACACACATACATACACACACCTCCCCACACACAGACAGACAGAGACACACACCAGACACAGACACCACAGACACACACACAGACACACCACACACAGACACCCACCCGCACACACACCACACACAGACACCCACCCGCACACACACCACACACAGACACACACACCCAGACACCCACACACAAACACATACACACACACAGGCACACCCACACATAGACACACACATACACAGACCCACACACAGAGACCCACACACACAGACACATACACAGACCCACACACAGAGACCCACACACACAGACACATATACACACACACACAGGCACACCCACACAGAAACACACACACACAGACACACACATACACAGACCCACACACACGTAGACACACAGACAAACCCACAAACACACACAGATACACACACACACAGACATACACACAGACATATACACACAGACATACACACACAGACACACACACACAGACACACAATCATACACATTCACACACACAGGCAGACCCACAGACACACACACACACACACACATGCAAACACACAGACACACCCACACACACACCCACACACATACGCAGACACACACAGGTAGACACACACAGACACACACCCACACACACAGACACACACAGGTAGACACACACACACGCAGACACACACCGACACACCCACATACAGACACACACACACCCCACTCACACACAGACACACACACACCCCACTCACACACAGACACACACCATTCTCACACAGACAGACACAGACACACACACAGACACAGACCCACACACACAGGTAGACACACATACAGACACACACAGATACATACACACACCCCACTCACACACAGACACAGACACACACACAGACACAGACAGAGACACACACCCACACAGGTAGACACACACACACGCAGACACACATACAGACACACACACACACCCCACACACACAGACAGACACAGACACACAGACAGACAGACACAGACACACACCCCACTCACACACAGACACACACACACACACAGGTAGACACACAGACACACATACAGACACACACACACCCCACTCTCACACAGACACAGACACACACCACTCACACACACAGACACAGACACACACCCCACTCACACACACAGACACACATACAGACACACACACACGCAGACACACACCCACATACAGACACACACACAGACACCCCCCCCACACACAGGCAGACACACATACAGACACACACACACAGAGACACAGACAGACACACACACAAACACAGACACACACAGACATCCCCACACACAGACACGCACACACACACACACACCCCACACACAGACACGCACACACACACCCCACACACAGACACGCACACACAGAGACACAGACAGACACACACACAAACACAGACACACACAGACATCCACACACACCCCACACACAGACACGCACACACACACACACACCCCACACACACACACACCCCACACACAGACACCCCACACACACACACACACCCCACACACACACCCCACACACAGACACGCACACACACACCCCACACACAGACACGCACACACAGACACACACAGACACGCACACACAGACACTCACAACCACACACACTCACCCAGACATCATACATACACACACACTGACACAGAAACACAAACACACACACACAGACACCACAAACACGCAGACACACACACAGACATACACACGCACACAGACACGCTCACAGACATACACACACACAGGCTTACACACAGAGACACACAGACACACACACAGAAACAATCACACACACATAGACACACACAGACACACACACACACCCATAGACACACACACACACACAGAAACACAAACACACACACACACCCCACTCACACACTGACAGACACAGACACACACACACACCCATAGAGATACACACACACAGACACAGAAACACAAACACACACACACACCCCACTCACACACTGACAGACACAGACACACATACTGACACACACACAGGCACACACAAACACAGGCAGACACATATACAGACACCCCCCCCACACACAGACATACACACCCCCACACAGACACTCCCCCCCCACACACACACACACACAGACACGCTCACAGACATACACACGCACACACACTTACACACAGAGACACACAGACACAGAAACAAACACACACATACAGACACATACAGACACACACACGCAGACACACGAACACACACAGACACGCTCACAGACATACACACGCACACACACTTACACACAGAGACACACAGACACAGAAACAAACACACACATACAGACACACTCACACGCAGACACACGAACACACACACATACAGACACACACACACGCAGACACACGAACACACACACATACAGACACACACACACGCAGACACACGAACACACACACAGAAACACACACACACATAAACACACACACACATAAACACACACACACACCCACACAGACAGACACACACACACAGAGGCACACGCACACACGGCACACAGACACACCACACAGACACACGCACACAGGCACACCCCCCACACACAGACAGACACACACAAAGACACACACACACACAAACGCGCGCACACAGGCAACCCCCCCCACAGATACACACACATACAAAGACACACACACAGACGTGCGCGCGCACACACACACACACAGACAAACCCACAAACGCTCACAGACATACACACACACACAGACACACTCACACACAGACACATACATACACTCACACACACCACACATGCACGCACACACAACACACACAGACATACACGCTCACAGACATACACACGCACACACACTTACACACACACATGCTTACAGAGACATACAGACACACACACAGAAACACACACAAACACACATTCAAACACACACAGACACACACTCAAACACACATTCAAACACACACAGACACACTCAAACACACACACACACAAAAAACACGGACACATACATACTCACACACCACACATGCACACACACACGCTTACACACACAGACACGCAGACACATAAACACACACAGAGACCCACACACAGACATACACACCCCCACACAGACACTCCCCCCCCACAGACACCCCCCCACACACACACAGACACGCTCACAGACATACACACACACTTACACACAGACACAGAAACAAACACACACATACGAACACACACACAGAAACACACACAAACACACACACATAAACACACACACACACCCACACACACGCACACACAGGCACACACACACACAAAAAAAACAAACATAGACCACGCACAGACACACACATAGACACATACACACAAACACGGACACATACATACTCACACACCACACATGCACACACACACACACACACGCTTACACACACAGACACGCAGACACATAAACACACACACAGACCCACACACAGAGACCCACACAGACACACACACAGACATACACGCTCACAGACATACACACACAGGCAGACACAGACACACAGACACACCCCCCCACACACAGACACCCACCCATACACAGACACTCACAACCACACACACACACCCACAAACACCCACACACACATATACACACACAGACACAGAAACACAAACACACACACAGACACCCACCCACACACATACAGACACACACACCCACGCACAGATACACACAGACACACACACAGACATACAGACACACACACAGACATACACACACACACACACAGACACAGACACACACACACACACACACACACACACACACTCAGGCACACAGACAAACACACACACACACACTCAGACACACACACACACACACACACAAATGCGCACACACAGGCACACCCCCCCCACACACAGACACAAAGACACGCACACACAGGCACACCCCCCACACACAGACACAAAGACGCGCACACACAGGCACACCCCCCCCCACACACACACAGACACACACATACACAGACCCACACACACGTAGACACACAGACAAACCCACAAACACACACAAAGACACACACACACAGACATACACACAGACATATACACACAGACATACACACACAGACATACACACACAGACACACAATCATACACATTCACACACACAGGCAGACCCACAGACACACACACACACACACAGGCAGACCCACAGACACACACACACACATGCAGACACACAGACACACCCACACACATACGCAGACACACACAGGTAGACACACACAGACACACACCCACACACACAGACACACACAGGTAGACACACACACACGCAGACACACACCGACACACCCACATACAGACACACACACACCCCACTCACACACAGACACACACCATTCTCACACAGACAGACACAGACACACAGACACAGACCCACACACACACAGGTAGACACACATACAGACACACACACACACCCCACTCACACACAGACACAGACACACACACAGACAGAGACACACACCCAGACACACACAGGTAGACACACATACAGACACACACACACACACCACACACACACCCCCCACACACAGACAGACACAGAGACACAGACAGACAGACACAGACACACACCCCACTCACACACAGACACACACACACACACAGGTAGACACACAGACACACATACAGACACACACACACCCCACTCTCACACAGACACAGACACACACCACTCACACTCAGACACAGACACACAGACACACACCCCACTCACACACACAGACACACACCCCACTCACACACACAGACACACATACAGACACACACACACGCAGACACACACCCACATACAGACACACACACACCCCACACACACAGACAGACAAGACACACACCCCACTCACACACAGACACACCCCCCACACACAGGCAGACACACATACAGACACACACACACAGAGACACAGACAGACACACACACAAACACAGACACACACAGACATCCACACACATACATACACAGACACACACACACCCCACACACAGACACGCACACACAGACACACACAGACACGCACACACAGACACACACAGACACGCACACACAGACACACACAACACACAGGCACTCACAACCACACACACTCACCCAGACATCATACATACACACACACTGACACAGAAACACAAACACACACACACACAGACACCACAAACACGCAGACACACACACAGACATACACACGCTCACAGACATACACACACACAGGCTTACACACAGAGACACACAGACACACACACAGAAACAATCACACACACATACAGACACACACAGACACACACACACCCATAGAGACACACACACACAGACACAGAAACACAAACACACACACACACCCCACTCACACACTGACAGACACACACACACACAGACACACACACAGGCACACACAAACACAGGCACATATACAGACACACCCCCCACACACAGACATACACACCCCCACACAGACACTCCCCCCCCACAGACACCCCCCCACACACACACAGACACGCTCACAGACATACACACGCACACACACTTACACACAGAGACACACAGACACAGAAACAAACATACACATACAGACACACTCACACGCAGACACACGAACACACATACATACAGACACACACACACGCAGACACACGAACACACACACAGAAACACACACACACCCAAACACACACACATAAACACACACACACACACAGACACACACACACACCCACAGACAGACACACACACACATGCACAGACAGACACACACACACTTGCACATGCACAGACACACACCCCCACACACACAGACACCCACATACAGACACAGAGATACCCACAGACACACACACGCACAGGCAGACCCGCAGACACACACACACACACGCAGACACCCACCCACACACATACGCAGACACCCACCCACACGCAGACACACACCCACACACATACGCAGACACATACCCACACACACACACACCCACACACATACGCAGACACATACCCACACCCACACACATATGCAGACACACACCCACACACATATGCAGACACACACACCCCACACACAGACAGACACACACACACACAGGTAGACACACAGACACACACACACCCCACTCTCACACACAGACACACCCCACTCACACTCAGACACAGACACACACCCCACTCACACACACAGACACACACACCCCACTCACACACACAGACACACACAGACACACACACCCCACTCACACACACAGACACACACAGACACACACCCCCCACTCACACACACAGACACACACACCCCACTCTCACACACAGACACACATACACGCAGACACACACCCACATACAGACACACACACCCCCCACACACAGACAGACAAGACACCCCCCCCCACACACAGGCAGACACACATACAGAGACACAGACAGACACACACACAAACACAGACACACACAGACATCCACACACATACATACACAGACACACACACACACCCCACACACAGACACGCACACACACACACACACCCCACACACAGACACGCACACACACACACACCCCACACACACACACACACCCCACACACAGACACGCACACACACACACACCCCACACACAGACACGCACACACACACCCACACCCCACACACAGACACGCACACACACACCCCACACACAGACACGCACACACACACCCCACACAGACACTCACACACACACCCCACACAGACACTCACACACACACCCCACACACACACACACACACCCCACACACAGACACGCACACACACACACACCCCACACACAGACATGCACACACACACCCACACCCCACACACAGACACGCACACACACACCCCACACACAGACACGCACACACACACCCCACACGGACACTCACACACACACCCCACACAGACACTCACAACCACACACCCCACACAGACACTCACAACCACACACACTCACCCAGACATCATACATACACACACACTGACACAGAAACAAACACACACACACAGACACCACAAACACATACACACGCACACAGACACGCTCACAGACATACACACACAGGCTTACACACAGAGACACACAGACACACACACAGAAACAATCACACACACATACAGACACACACAGACACACACACACACACCCATAGAGACACACACACAGACACAGAAACACAAACACACACACACACCCCACTCACACACTGATAGATACAGACACAGACACAGACACACACACAGGCACACACAAACACAGGCAGACACATATACAGACACCCCCCCCACACACAGACATACACACCCCCACACAGACACTCCCCCGCACACAGACACCCCCCCCACACACACACACAGACACGCTCACAGACATACACACGCACACACACTTACACACAGAGACACACAGACACAGAAACAAACACACACATACAGACACACTCACACGCAGACACACGAACACACACACATACAGACACACACACACGCAGACACACGAACACACACACAGAAACACACACACACACATAAACACACACACACACCCACACAGACAGACACACACACGCACACACAGGCACACACACACACAGAGGCACACGCACACACGGCACACAGACACACCACACAGACACACGCACACAGGCACACCCCCCACACACAGACAGACACACACAAAGACACACACACACACAAACGCGCGCACACAGGCAACCCCCCCCCACAGATACACACACATACAAAGACACACACACAGACGTGCGCGCGCACACACATACACACACACAGACAAACCCACAAACGCTCACAGACATACACACACACACACAGGCACACACGCACACAGACACACTCACACACAGACACATACATACACTCACACACACCACACATGCACGCACACACAACACACACACAGACATACACGCTCACAGACATACACACGCACACACACTTACACACACACATGCTTACAGAGACATACAGACACACACACACAGAAACACACACAAACACACATTCAAACACACACAGACACACACAGACACACTCAAACACACACACAGGCACACACACACACAAAAAAAACACGGACACATACATACTCACACACCACACATGCACACACACACGCTTACACACACAGACACGCAGACACATAAACACACACACAGAGACCCACACAGACACACACACACACACAGACACGCTCACAGACATACACACAGGCAGACACAGACACACAGACACCCCCCCCACACACACAGACATACACACCCCCACACAGACACTCCCCCCACACAGACACCCCCCCCCACACACACACAGACACGCTCACAGACATACACACACACTTACACACAGAGACACACAGACACAGAAACAAACACACACATACGAACACACACACAGAAACACACACAAACACACACACATAAACACACACACACACCCACACAGACAGACACACACACGCACACACAGGCACACACACACAGGCACACCCACACACCCACACAGACAGACACACACACGCACACACAGGCACACACACACACACACGCTTACACACACAGACACGCAGACACATAAACACACACACAGAGACCCACACAGACATACACACACACACAGACACGCTCACAGACATACACACACAGGCAGACACAGACACACAGACACCCCCCCACACACACAGACATACACACCCCCACACAGACACTCCCCCCACACAGACACCCCCCCCACACACACACACACAGACACGCTCACAGACATACACACACACTTACACACAGAGACACACAGACACAGAAACAAACACACACATACGAACACACACACAGAAACACACACAAACACACACACATAAACACACACACACACCCACACAGACAGACACACACACGCACACACAGGCACACACACACACCCACACAGACAGACACACACACGCACACACAGGCACACACACACACACACGCTTACACACACAGACACGCAGACACATAAACACACACACAGACCCACACACAGAGACCCACACAGAGACCCACACAGACACACACACACACACACAGACACGCTCACAGACATACACACACAGGCAGACACAGACACACAGACACCCCCCCCACACACAGACACCCACCCACACACAGACACTCACAACCACACACAGACACACACACACCCACAAACACATATACACACACACACAGACACACACCCACACACATACAGACACACACACCCACGCACAGATACACACAGACACACACACAGACATACAGACACACACACAGACATACAGACACACAGACACACACACACACACACACAGATACACACACAGACACACAAATGCGCACACACAGGCACCCCCCCCACACACAGACACAAAGACGCGCACACACAGGCACACCCCCCACACACACAGACACAAAGACGCGCACACACAGGCACACCCCCCCACACACAGACACAAAGACGCGCACACACAGGCACACCCCCACAGACACAAAGACACACACACACAGACACACACACAAAGACACACACAGACACACACACAAAGACACACACACACAAAGACACACACACACACACAAAGACACAGACACTCAGACACACACACACACACACACAAACGCGCGCACACAGGCACACCTCCCCCCCCCCACACACACAGACACACACAGATGTGCGCACACACACAGACACACATGCACACAGACATACACACACACACTCAGACACACACAGAAACGCGCGCACACAGGCACCCCCCACACACACAAAGACACACACACACTCAGACACACACAGACGTGCGCACACACACACACGCACATACACAAACACAGACACACTAACACACATGCGCACGCATGCACACAGGCACACACACCCACACAGAAACATGCAGCCACACACACTCACACACACAGACACAGAGGCACACACGTACACACACACACACGCGCGCACACAGACACACCCACACACATACGCAGACACACACAGGTAGACACACACAGACACACACCCACACACACAGACACACACCCACACACACAGACACACACAGGTAGACACACACACACGCAGACACACACCGACACACCCACATACAGACACACACACACCCCACTCACACACAGACACACACCATTCTCACACAGACAGACAGACACACACACAGACACAGACCCACACACACACAGGTAGACACACATACAGACACACACACACCCCACTCACACACAGACACAGACACACACACAGACACAGAGACACACACCCACACACACACAGGTAGACACACATACAGACACACACACACACCACACACACACCCCACACACACAGACAGACACAGACACACAGACACACACCCCACTCACACACAGACACACACACACACAGACACACATACAGACACACACACACCCCACTCTCACACAGACAGACACACACCACTCACACTCAGACACAGACACACAGACACACACCCCACTCACACACACAGACACACATACAGACACACACACACAGACACACACCCACATACAGACACACACACCCCCCACACACACAGACAGACAAGACACACCCCCCACACACAGGCAGACACACATACAGACACACACACACAGAGACACAGACAGACACACACACAAACACAGACACACACAGACATCCACACACACACACACACCCCACACACAGACACGCACACACAGACACACACAACACACAGGCACTCACAACCACACACACTCACCCAGACATCATACATACACACACACTGACACAGAAACACAAACACACACACACACAGAGACACCACAAACACGCAGACACACACACAGACATACACACAGAAACAATCACACACACATACAGACACACACACACACACACACACACCCATAGAGACACACACACACAGACACAGAAACACAAACACACACCCCACTCACACACTGACAGACACACACACACAGACACACACACAGGCACACACAAACACAGGCACATATACAGACACACCCCCCACACACACAGACATACACACCCCCACACAGACACTCCCCCCCACACAGACGCGCTCACAGACATACACACGCACACACACTTACACACAGAGACACACAGAAACAAACACACGTAGACACACGAACACACACATACAGACACACACACACGCAGACACACGAACACACACACAGAAACACACACACACCCAAACACACACACATAAACACACACACACAGACACACACACACACACCCACAGACAGACACACACACACATGCACAGACAGACACACACACACTTGCACATGCACAGACACACACCCCCACACACACAGACACCCACATACAGACACAGAGATACACACAGACACACACACACATAGACACACACACGCACAGGCAGACCCGCAGACACACACACACACACGCAGACACCCACCCACACACATACGCAGACACCCACCCACACGCAGACACACACCCACACACAGACACACACCCACACACACACGCAGACACACACCCACACACACACACACACCCACACACATACGCAGACACACACCCACACACATACGCAGACACACACCCACACACACACCCCACACACAGACACAGACACACACACACAGGTAGACACACAGACACACACACCCCCCACTCTCACAGACACAGACACACACCACTCACACTCAGACACAGACACACACAGACACACACCCCACTCACACACACAGACACACACACCCCACTCACACACACAGACACACACACCCCACTCACACACACAGACACACATACACGCAGACACACACCCACATACAGACACACACACCCCACACACACAGACAGGCAAGACACACACCCCACTCACACACAGACACCCCCCCCCCACACACAGGCAGACACACATACAGAGACACAGACAGACAGACACACAAACACAGACACACACAGGCATCCACACACATACATACACAGACACACACACACCCCACACACAGACACACACACACCCCACACACAGACACGCACACACACACACACCCCACACACAGACACGCACACACACACCCCACACAGACACGCACACACAGACACTCACAACCACACACACTCACCCAGACATCATACATACACACACACTGACACAGAAACAAACACACACACACACACACACAGACACCACAAACACGCAGACACACACACAGACATACACACGCTCACAGACATACACACACAGGCTTACACACAGAGACACACAGACACACACACAGACTTACACACAGAGACACACACACAGAAACACACAGACACACACACAGAGACACACAGACACACACACAGACTTACACACAGAGACACACAGACACACAGACAGAAACAATCACACACACATACAGACACACACAGACACACACACACAGACACCCATAGAGACACACACACACAGACACAGAAACACAAACACACACACACACCCCACTCACACACTGACAGACACAGACACACACACAGGCACACACAAACACAGGCAGACACATATACAGACACCCCCCCCACACAGACACCCCCCCCACACACACACACAGACACGCTCACAGACATACACACGCACACACACTTACACACAGAGACACACAGACACAGAAACAAACACACACATACAGACACACTCACACGCAGACACACGAACACACACACATACAGACACACACACACGCAGACACACGAACACACACACAGAAACACACACACACATAGACACACGAACACACACACAAACACACACACACACAGAAACACACACACACAAACACACACACAAACACACACACACATAAACACACACACATAAACACACACACACACCCACACAGACAGACACACACACGCACACACAGGCACACACACACACACAGAGGCACACGCACACACGGCACACAGACACACTCAGACACACCACACAGACACACGCACACAGGCACACCCCCCACACACAGACAGACACACACACACACAAACGCGCGCACACAGGCAACCCCCCCCCACAGATACACACACATACAAAGACACACACACAGACGTGCGCGCGCACACACATACACACACACAGACAAACCCACAAACGCTCACAGACATACACACACACACACAGGCACACACGCACACAGACACACTCACACACAGACACATACATACACTCACACACACCACACATGCACGCACACACACACAGACATACACGCTCACAGACATACACACGCACACACACTTACACACACACATGCTTACAGAGACATACAGACACACACACACAGAAACACACACAAACACACATTCAAACACACACAGACACACACAGACACACTCAAACACACACACAGGCACACACACACACAAAAAAAACACGGACACATACATACTCACACACCACACATGCACACACACACACACACACGCTTACACACACAGACACGCAGACACATAAACACACACACAGAGACCCACACAGACATACACACACACAGACACGCTCACAGACATACACACACACACAGACACGCTCACAGACATACACACACAGGCAGACACAGACACACAGACACCCCCCCCACACACACAGACATACACACCCCCACACAGACACTCCCCCCCCACAGACACCCCCACACACACACACAGACACGCTCACAGACATACACACACACTTACACACAGAGACACACAGACACAGAAACAAACACACACATACGAACACACACACAGAAACACACACAAACACACACACATAAACACACACACACACCCACACAGACAGACACACACACGCACACACAGGCACACACACACGCACACACAGGCACACACACACACCCACACAGACAGACACACACACGCACACACAGGCACACACACACACACACGCTTACACACACAGACACGCAGACACATAAACACACACACAGACCCACACACAGAGACCCACACAGAGACCCACACAGACACACACACACACACAGACACGCTCACAGACATACACACACAGGCAGACACAGACACACAGACACCCCCCCCACACACAGACACCCACCCACACACAGACACTCACAACCACACACAGACACACACACACCCACAAACACATATACACACACACACAGACACACACCCACACACATACAGACACACACACCCACGCACAGATACACACAGACACACACACAGACATACAGACACACACACAGACATACAGACACACAGACACACACACACACACACACAGATACACACACACACAGACACACAAATGCGCACACACAGGCACCCCCCCCCACACACAGACACAAAGACGCGCACACACAGGCACACCCCCCCCACACACAGACACAAAGACGCGCACACACAGGCACACCCCCCCACACACAGACACAAAGACGCGCACACACAGGCACACCCCCACAGACACAAAGACACACACACACAGACACACACACAAAGACACACACAGACACACACACAAAGACACACACACACAAAGACACACACACACACAAAGACACAGACACTCAGACACACACACACACACAAACGCGCGCACACAGGCACACCTCCCCCCCCACACACACAGACACACACAGATGTGCGCACACACACAGACACACATGCACACAGACATACACACACACACTCAGACACACACAGAAACGCGCGCACACAGGCACCCCCCACACACACAAAGACACACACACACTCAGACACACATAGACGTGCGCACACACACACACGCACATACACAAACACAGACACACTAACACACATGCGCACGCATGCACACAGGCACACACACCCACACAGAAACATGCAGCCACACACACTCACACACACAGACACAGAGGCACACACGTACACACACACACACGCGCGCACACAGACACACCCACACACATACGCAGACACACACAGGTAGACACACACAGACACACACCCACACACACAGACACACACCCACACACACAGACACACACAGGTAGACACACACACACGCAGACACACACCGACACACCCACATACAGACACACACACACCCCACTCACACACAGACACACACCATTCTCACACAGACAGACAGACACACACACAGACACAGACCCACACACACACAGGTAGACACACATACAGACACACACACACACCCCACTCACACACAGACACAGACACACACACAGACACAGAGACACACACCCACACACACACAGGTAGACACACATACAGACACACACACACACCACACACACACCCCACACACACAGACAGACACAGACACACAGACACACACCCCACTCACACACAGACACACACACACAGACACACATACAGACACACACACACCCCACTCTCACACAGACAGACACACACCACTCACACTCAGACACAGACACACAGACACACACCCCACACACACACAGACACACATACAGACACACACACACAGACACACACCCACATACAGACACACACACCCCCACACACACAGACAGACAAGACACACCCCCCACACACAGGCAGACACACATACAGACACACACACACAGAGACACAGACAGACACACACACAAACACAGACACACACAGACATCCACACACACACACACACCCCACACACAGACACGCACACACAGACACACACAACACACAGGCACTCACAACCACACACACTCACCCAGACATCATACATACACACACACTGACACAGAAACACAAACACACACACACACAGAGACACCACAAACACGCAGACACACACACAGACATACACACAGAAACAATCACACACACATACAGACACACACACACACACACACACACCCATAGAGACACACACACACAGACACAGAAACACAAACACACACCCCACTCACACACTGACAGACACACACACACAGACACACAAACACAGGCACATATACAGACACACCCCCCACACACACAGACATACACACCCCCACACAGACACTCCCCCCATACAGACACGCTCACAGACATACACACGCACACACACTTACACACAGAGACACACAGACACAGAAACAAACACACGCAGACACACGAACACACACACATACAGACACACACACACGCAGACACACGAACACACACACAGAAACACACACACACCCAAACACACACACATAAACACACACACACAGACACACAGACACAGACACACACACCCACAGACAGACACACACACACATGCACAGACAGACACACACACACTTGCACATGCACAGACACACACCCCCACACACACAGACACCCACATACAGACACAGAGATACACACAGACACACACACACATAGACACACACACGCACAGGCAGACCCGCAGACACACACACACACACGCAGACACCCACCCACACACATACGCAGACACCCACCCACACGCAGACACCCACCCACACGCAGACACACACCCACACACAGACACACACCCACACACACACGCAGACACACACCCACACACACACACACACCCACACACATACGCAGACACACACCCACACACATACGCAGACACACACCCACACACACACACCCCACACACAGACACAGACACACACACACAGGTAGACACACAGACACACACACCCCCCACTCTCACAGACACAGACACACACCACTCACACTCAGACACAGACACACACAGACACACACCCCACTCACACACACAGACACACACACCCCACTCACACACACAGACACACACAGACACACACACCCCACTCACACACACAGACACACATACACGCAGACACACACCCACATACAGACACACACACCCCACACACACAGACAGGCAAGACACACACCCCACTCACACACAGACACCCCCCCCCCACACACAGGCAGACACACATACAGAGACACAGACAGACAGACACACAAACACAGACACACACAGGCATCCACACACATACATACACAGACACACACACACCCCACACACAGACACACACACACCCCACACACAGACACGCACACACACACACACACCCCACACACAGACACGCACACACACACCCCACACAGACACGCACACACAGACACTCACAACCACACACACTCACCCAGACATCATACATACACACACACTGACACAGAAACAAACACACACACACACACACAGACACCACAAACACGCAGACACACACACAGACATACACACGCTCACAGACATACACACAGAGACACACAGACACACACACAGACTTACACACAGAGACACACACAGAAACACACAGACACACACACAGAGACACACAGACACACACACAGACTTACACACAGAGACACACAGACACACAGACAGAAACAATCACACACACATACAGACACACACAGACACACACACACAGACACCCATAGAGACACACACACACAGACACAGAAACACAAACACACACACACACCCCACTCACACACTGACAGACACAGACACACACACAGGCACACACAAACACAGGCACATATACAGACACCCCCCCCACACAGACACCCCCCCCCCACACACACACACAGACACGCTCACAGACATACACACGCACACACACTTACACACAGAGACACACAGACACAGAAACAAACACACACATACAGACACACTCACACGCAGACACACGAACACACACACATACAGACACACACACACGCAGACACACGAACACAGGCACACCCCCCACACACAGACAGACACACACACACACAAACGCGCGCACACAGGCAACCCCCCCCCACAGATACACACACATACAAAGACACACACACAGACGTGCGCGCGCACACACATACACACACACAGACAAACCCACAAACGCTCACAGACATACACACACACACACAGGCACACACGCACACACACAGACACACTCACACACAGACACATACATACACTCACACACACCACACATGCACGCACACACACACAGACATACACGCTCACAGACATACACACGCACACACACTTACACACACACATGCTTACAGAGACATACAGACACACACACACACAGAAACACACACAAACACACATTCAAACACACAGACACACACACAAACACACATTCAAACACACACAGACACACACAGACACACTCAAACACACACACAGGCACACACACACACAAAAAAAACACGGACACATACATACTCACACACCACACATGCACACACACACGCTTACACACACAGACACGCAGACACATAAACACACACACAGAGACCCACACAGACACACACACAGACATACACACACACACAGACACGCTCACAGACATACACACACAGGCAGACACAGACACACAGACACCCCCCCCACACACACAGACATACACACCCCCACACAGACACTCCCCCCCCCACAGACACCCCCCCCACACACACACACACAGACACGCTCACAGACATACACACACACTTACACACAGAGACACACAGACACAGAAACAAACACACACATACGAACACACACACAGAAACACACACAAACACACACACGCTTACACACACAGACACGCAGACACATAAACACACACACAGACCCACACACACAGACCCACACAGACACACACACAGACATACACACACACACAGACACGCTCACAGACATACACACACAGGCAGACACGCTCACAGACATACACACACAGGCAGACACAGACACACAGACACCCCCCCACACACAGACACCCACCCACACACAGACACTCACAACCACACACAGACACACACACACCCACAAACACATATACACACACAGACACAGAAACACACCCACACACATACAGACACACACACACACATACAGACACACACACCCACGCAGATACACACAGACACACACACACAGACATACAGACACACACACAGACATACAGACACACACACACACAGACACACACACACACACAGACACACACACACACACACTCAGGCACACAGACAAACACACACACACACTCAGGCACACAGACAAACACACACACACTCAGACACACACACACACACACACACAAATGCGCACACACAGGCACACCCCCCCACACACAGACACAAAGACGCGCACACACAGGCACACCCCCCCCACACACAGACACAAAGACGCGCACACACAGGCACACCCCCACAGACACAAAGACGCGCACACACAGGCACACCCCCACAGACACAAAGACACACACACACACAGAGACACACACACACACACACAAAGACACACACACACACACACAAAGACACACACACACACACAAACACACACACACACACAAAGACACACACACACACACACAAAGACACACACACACAAAGACACACACACACACACACACACACACACACACAAAGACACAGACACTCAGACACACACACACACACAAACGCGCGCACACAGGCACACCTCCCCCCCACACACACACAGACACACACAGATGTGCGCACACACACAGACACACATGCACACAGACATACACACACACACTCAGACACACACAGAAACGCGCGCACACAGGCACCCCCCACACACACAAAGACACACACACACTCAGACACACACAGACGTGCGCACACACGCACACGCACATACACAAACACAGACACACTAACACACATGCGCACGCATGCACACAGGCACACCCACCCACACAGAAACATGCAGCCACACACACTCACACACACAGACACAGAGGCACACACGTACACACACACACACGCGCGCACACAGGCACACCCCCACACACACAGACACACACACAGACGTGCGCACACACACAAAGACACACGCACAGACACACACATAGACACACACACACACAGATACACTAACACACATGCGTGCGCACACATACAGGCACACCCACCCACACAGAAACACGCAGACACTCACACTCACAAACATAGACCATGCACAGACACACACACACGCACAGACACAGACACATGCACACACACACACACACACAGACACATGCACACACACACAGACACATGCACACACCCACACAGACACATGCACACACCCACACACACATAAACACACACACACACACATAAACACACACACAGACACCACACACACAGACACCCAGAGACACACACACAAACACACAAACATAGACCAAGCACAGACACATACACACACACGCTTACACACACACGCTTACACACACAGACACACACACACAAACACACAAACATAGACCAAGCACAGACACATACACACACACACACACGCTTACACACACAGACACACACACACGCTTACACACACAGAAACACACACACAGACCCACACACACAGACACATACAGAGACCCATACAGAGACCCACACATACACACACACAGAGACACGCACACAGACACACACACACGGGCACACAGACACACACACACACCACACAGATGCACGCACACAGGCACACCCCCCCCACACACATACAGGCACACCCCCCCCACACACACACACAAAGACACACACACACACACACTCAGACACACACAGACGTGCGCACACACAGAGACACACACACAGACACGCTCACAGACATACACACACACACACACGTGTGCACACACACGGAGACACACACAGACACAGACACGCTCACAGACATACACACACACACGTGCGCACACACACAGACACGCTCACAGACATACACACACACGCTCACACATATACACACACACACACACACACACAGAGGCACACACACGTACACACACACGGCACATAGACACACTCAGACACACCACACAGACACACGCACACAGGCACACCCCCCACACACAGACAGACACACACAAAGACACACACACACACAAACGCGCGCACACAGGCAACCCCCCCCACAGATACACACACATACAAAGACACACACACAGACGTGCGCGCACACACACATACACACACACACAGACAAACCCACAAACGCTCACAGACATACACACACACACACACAGGCACACACGCACACTCACACACAGACACATACATACACTCACACACACCACACATGCACGCACACACACCACACATGCATGCACACACACCACACACACAGACATACACGCTCACAGACATACACACGCACACACACTTACACACACACATGCTTACAGAGACATACAGACACACACACAGAGAAACACACACAAACACACATTCAAACACAGACACACACAAACACAGACAGACACACACACAGACACACAGACAGACAGACACACAGACAGACACACAGACAGACAGACACACAGACACGCGCGCACACACACATACGCGCGCACACACACACACACACACACACACACACACACACACAGGCACCCCCCCACACCCACAGACACACACACATACACAGACACACGCAAACACACACACAAAAACATAGACCATGCACAGACACACAGAGACACATACACACAAACACACACCACACATGCACACACACACGCTTACCCACACGCAGACACACACACAAACACACAGACACACACACAAACACACACACACACACACAGACACGCTCACAGACATACACACACAGGCACACAGACACACGCACACAGACACCCCCCACGCACACAGACAGACACAAAGACACTCACACGCGCACACACACACGAACGTGCGCACAGACACCCCCACACACACACACAAAGACACACTCTCACACAGACGTGCGCACACACACAGACACACAAACAAACACACACACAGGCAAAGACACACACACACACAGACACACCACAGATACACCCCCACACACACACAGACATACACACACACGCTCACACACAGACACACACACACACACAAAGACACACAGACTCGCTCAGACCCGGGGACTCACTCACATGTAGGCCCAGCAATACGATCTTGTGTAGGCGCAGCAGCACAGTCAAGTGTAAGCCAGCAGCACGGTCTCGCATAAACCGAGCCACACGGTCACACGTAGGCCCAGCAATGTGATATCGCGTAGACCCAGCAGCACGGACCCGAGTAGGCCCAGCAGCACGGTCTCGCGTAGACCCAGCAGCACGGACCCGAGTAGGCCCAGCAGCACGGTCTCGAGTAGGCCCTGCAGCACGGTCTCGAGTAGGCCCTGCAGCACGGTCTCGAGTAGGCCCAGCAGCACGGTCTCGAGTAGGCCCAGCAGCACGGTCTCGAGTAGGCCCAGCAGCACGGACCCGAGTAGGCCCAGCAGCACGGTCTCGAGTAGGCCCTGCAGCACGGTCTCGAGTAGGCCCAGCAGCACGGTCTCGAGTAGGCCCAGCAGCACGGACCCGAGTAGGCCCAGCAGCACGGTCTCGAGTAGGCCCAGCAGCACGGTCTCGAGTAGGCCCAGCAGCACGGTCTCGAGTAGGCCCAGCAGCACGGTCTCGAGTAGGCCCAGCAGCACGGACCCGAGTAGGCCCAGCAGCACGGTCTCGAGTAGGCCCTGCAGCACGGTCTCGAGTAGGCCCAGCAGCACGGTCTCGAGTAGGCCCAGCAGCACGGACCCGAGTAGGCCCAGCAGCACGGACCCGAGTAGGCCCAGCAGCACGGTCTCGAGTAGGCCCAGCAGCACGGTCTCGAGTAGGCCCAGCAGCACGGTCTCGAGTAGGCCCAGCAGCACAGACTCGAGTAGGCCCAGCAGCACGGTCTCCAGTAGGCCCAGCAGCACAGACTCGAGTAGGCCCTGCAGCACAGACTCCAGTAGGCCCAGCAGCACGGTCTCGAGTAGGCCCAGCAGCACGGTCTCCAGTAGGCCCAGCAGCACGGTCTCCAGTAGGCCCAGCAGCACGGTCTCGAGTAGGCCCAGCAGCACGGTCTCGCGTAGGCCCAGCAGCACTGTCTCGCGTAGGCCCAGCAGTACGGTCTCGCGTAGGCCCAGCAGCACGGTCTCCAGTAGGCCCAGCAGCACGGTCTCCAGTAGGCCCAGCAGCACAGACTCGAGTAGGCCCTGCAGCACGGTCTCGAGTAGGCCCAGCAGCACAGACTCGAGTAGGCCCAGCAGCACAGACTCGAGTAGGCCCAGCAGCACGGTCTCGAGTAGGCCCAGCAGCACGGTCTCGCGTAGGCCCAGCAGCACGGTCTCGAGTAGGCCCAGCAGCACGGTCTCGCGTAGGCCCAGCAGCACGGTCTCGAGTAGGCCCAGCAGCACGGTCTCGAGTAGGCCCAGCAGCACGGTCTCGAGTAGGCCCAGCAGCACGGTCTCGAGTAGGCCCAGCAGCACGGTCTCCAGTAGGCCCAGCAGCACGGTCTCCAGTAGGCCCAGCAGCACGGTCTCCAGTAGGCCCAGCAGCACAGACCCGAGTAGGCCCAGCAGCACGGACCCGAGTAGGCCCAGCAGCACAGACCCGAGTAGGCCCAGCAGCACGGACTCGAGTAGGCCCTGCAGCACGGACCCGAGTAGGCCCAGCAGCACGGTCTCGAGTAGGCCCAGCAGCACGGTCTCGAGTAGGCCCAGCAGCACGGTCTCGAGTAGGCCCAGCAGCACGGACCCGAGTAGGCCCAGCAGCACGGACCCGAGTAGGCCCAGCAGCACGGTCTCGAGTAGGCCCAGCAGCACGGTCTCCAGTAGGCCCAGCAGCACGGTCTCGAGTAGGCCCTGCAGCACGGTCTCGAGTAGGCCCAGCAGCACGGTCTCGAGTAGGCCCAGCAGCACGGTCTCGAGTAGGCCCAGCAGCACAGACTCGAGTAGGCCCAGCAGCACGGTCTCGAGTAGGCCCAGCAGCACGGTCTCGAGTAGGCCCAGCAGCACGGTCTCGAGTAGGCCCAGCAGCACGGTCTCGAGTAGGCCCAGCAGCACGGTCTCGAGTAGGCCCAGCAGCACGGTCTCCAGTAGGCCCAGCAGCACGGTCTCCAGTAGGCCCAGCAGCACGGACCCGAGTAGGCCCGCTGGCTTCCAATTAAAGCTGTCGGAGTATAACCTGGTGTTGTGTGATTATTAACTTTGTCCAGCCCAGTCCAACACCGGCTCCTCCACACCATGACCCTCGTCAGGTTGAGATGTGGAGCTGAGACAAATGTGTAACTGTGATTACACTGAATCCACCGGTTTTGTTGTTACTGCGAATCAATCAGGTGTCCATCTGAAATCGGGACCTCAACGTTCTCGTTCGCAACTTCATCAATGCACAGGCTCGCACATTTTAAAACGATAACGTGTGAATCTCAACGTTCAGTAATTTCCTCCAATTCTTAGAAAATAAAGGAGTATTTGAAATGTGTGATCACTACTGGTATGAACCATCACACGGGCAGAGTTGGGAAGAGTGGACATTTCTGTACAAGCAGAGTCTGACTGTGACAGAGCCTGGTGTGATCAGGAGCTGAGGCAGCATTAGCACAAAGGGGCGTTATTTATGACTGGTACATGTAAACACAGAGATAGAAAGTGAGCAATGATCAAAACCAAGCTCAACTCGCTCCACAGCGATTACCCAGCCAACTCCCGATGGGAAGGACAGAAATGGGGGAAGCACATTCACCAAAGTCTCCAGGAAGTTCGGGGATGAGCACACATTCAACTTTAAGCCGTTTCTCTAAAACAGGAAATGTTTTCATCATTTGGCGCCACAGAACACAAGAATTACTGAAAAGGGCACACTTTCACAGCTTTCTGTCTTTTGCTCATCAGGATAACTTGCAAAGGGACAACTTTAATATTGTACGACATGAGGGTGCTGATTGGTTGATAACTGCACTGTTTAGGCAAGCTACAGTGTAGAATGCATTCATGTTGATTGACAGTTAACTGCCAAACTTTGTTTAAATTTTCAAAACAGACAAATTGAGGTAACTGACGGGAAAGGAGCCAGCAGGGGCTGGGCACGCACTTTGTTGAGTGGATTCAGGTGCAGTGTGTGTACCCATTCTCTCTCATCTACAAAGTGCCCACTGCAGTAACACGGAAGGGTGCCTCACACTGCCAACCCCTGGCTGACAATCCCAAACCCACCCTCAGCTAAACTGGTTACACTCAGGATTATCCAGAAAAAGTCATCCAACTGCAGACTCCCATCTGATGGAGGACACGAGAGGATGCCTCTTCCTGGCTGGGTACTGGAGTACTGTCAGCAGTTTTCATTCATCGAGCGAAGGGTCGGGTACAGAAGGCTGGTCTTCTGAGCAAAGGCTAACAGATTGGCACACTGCTCACGCGAATGTAGAGGAATAAGCAATGGTCTCTCCTTAATCAGCTTGACAGGGTAAATGCTGCCCCCATTGGGAGAGCTTGGGACCAGAGGGCATCATCTGAAAATTAAAGGGGTCCCAATTTAAGAGTCAGACAAGGAGGAACTCCCTCTCTCAGAGGATTGAGTGTCTTTGGAATACCGTGTCACAGAGAGCGAGAGACACGCGGGGACAGATAGCTTCTTCATCAGTAGGAAGATTAAACCATCACAGGAGGAAAGCAGGAAAGTGCATGTGAGGAGTGTCAGATCAGCCAGGATCCTATTCAATGGTGGAGCAGGTTCGGAGGGTCCGGGTGGCGAACACTCCTGCAGACAGGCACTTCACCCTTCAAGGTATAACCCCCCCAGGTAACCCACCTGACACTGGCTGGTAAGAGATGGGACTGTACCATCACAGGCACGGATAACAACTTAACATCAAGTGAAAAATCCCACAGCACCGGGTTATAACGTAACAGCTTTATTTGGAAGCACTAGCTTTCGGAGCGCTGCTCCTTGATCAGTGACACTCGGAAAGCCAGTGTGCTTCCAATTAAACCTGTTGGAGTATAACCTGGTGTTGTGGGATTTTTCACTTTGTCCACCCCAGGCCAACACCGGCTCCTCCACGTCATACTCTCAATAACATTAAATACATCACGGACTGAGGCGGTGTCCAGGGAAGGTTTCAATAAATAGTCAGCAGTCTCCATTTGGGCTAAATCATCTTATTCAAAGAACAAACATTGCTGGTAATGATACATTGAACAAGAAAAAAAATGGCTATTTATACCAATAAGATTTGTTCCTTCCTTAAAAAATACACCTTTCTATCAATAAAAAAATAGGCAAGTTTACTCAACAATCTAAGCTATTGTTGGTGATGGGGCAGAGGACTGGCCAGGAACAGCGTTCACGGTCCCTCTGGGGAGTTCAGTAGCATGTTCAGCCTTGAGCCTGTCACTCTAGATCTAGCTACACATCCTTCGGAGTTACAGGCATTCTGCAATGGCTAAAGTCAGCAAATGACGAGCATTGGCTGGAGGTGAAATGGGGAGACACAGATCGCCAAGTTAGAACTGCACAATCACAGCAGAAGTGAAGAATCCTTCAAATTATACCAGCTACCACCCACTGGCTCATTCCAAGTGGCACCTGGACATATCTCCCCAGAGGAACATCAGCAGCATTTCCAGGAGGGGTATCCTTGGGGAAGAACAGGAATTTAATGATAACATTTCTCATCAGACAGTGGACACACACCACCACTGGACACATCTGGAAATCCAACTCTGACATCAAGCCCCAAAGAATAAGTGATGTACAATGGTTGCTGGAGATCAAGTGAAACTGGCAAGCTTCTCTTTTTATTCCAGTATCTTTGTCTTTATACAACTCCCAGGTGGGAACAGGCCATTCAGCCCAACACATCCACACCAGACCCTGAGAAAAGCATCTCACCCAAACCCATCCTCCACCCTGCAGTTCCCCTGGCTAATGCACCTAACCTCCCACATCCCTGAACACCCTGGGTAATTTGGCATAGCCAATTCACTCTAATCTGCACATCTTTGGATTGTGGGAGGAAACCGGAGCACCCAGAGGAAACCCACGCAGACACAGGGGAGAGAATGTGTAACATTCACACAGACAGTCGCTCGAGGGTGTAATCAAACCTGGGTCCCTGGCAGCAGGGCTAACCACTGAGGCACTCTCCGGGGTAACTGAGCAAGCCAATATTTACTGCCTCTCCGATAGACCATAACAAAAATAATGGCGAAGCAGCAGTCTAGCAGCATCCTCAGAGAAAGACACTGAAAGGGCATTCATTTCAAATTCAATAGATTACCTTTTGGAAGAAATACTGTGAAAAAGAATGAAACTGTATCCAAAATATAAACTTGTTTTCCTCCTCCCTTTGACGTAGTCCCGACCTGCTGTGTTCCTTTCAGTACTTTCTCTTTACATTTCAGATCTCCAGGACCTGCAGTACTTTTCTGTAATCTTAGCCCTCTCAAGCGTACACTTAACTGCCACAGAGGCTCGACCGGCTAGGTTCCCATTGTGTAGGTCCCTGCACGCTAGTGGGGGAACGGAAGGGACAACGGAAACCAAACAGGTCCCACTGGGAAATGGGCCACTCTGCCTCAACATTCCTGTCCAAGATGGATGAGCTTGAGCTCCACATGTCAGTGCAGTTAGCTCCTGTCGGGCTGGTAGCTATTTATTGTGGGTTTTAAACTTCAAAATTAATGTGTCAATCAGGTCAGTGATGTCACCACTTGGTGAACTGTAGAGGCTCCAGGCACCCCAGGTACAGAGGGAAGGGAGCCAGTGGGTTCATGCTGCAGCTGGATACAGCTCTGGAGGGGTTAGGGACAGTCACGTGGGGTGTTAGGGACAGTCACGTGGAGTGTTAGGGACAGTCACGTGGGGTGTTAGGGACAGTCACGTGGGGTGTTAGGGACAGGCCTGGTCACCGGATTCTCAGAAGGATGTGGAAGCTTTGGACAGGGTTCAGAGGACACTTCCCAGGATGTTGCCTGGACGGAAGGAAGGCTTATGAGGAAAGGCTGAGGGACTTGAGGCTGTTTTTGTTGGAGAAGGTTGAGAGGCGACTTAATTGAGACAGTGAGAGACCTTTCCATAGATGGTGATGATTAGCACGAGGGGACACAGCTCTGAATTAGGGCAATAGAGGTCGGACAGAGGTCAGAGGTAGTTTCTTTACTCAGAGAGTAGTAAGGGCGTGGAACACACTGCCTGCAGCAGTAGTGCACTGACCAACTTTAAGGGCATTTAAATGGTCATTGGATAGACATATCAATGAGTGTTGAATAATGTAGGTGGGTGGGTTTCATATTGGGCTCCCAGGTCAGCACAACATCGAGGGCCAAAGGGCCTGCACTGCGCTGGAATGTTCTAGAACATCACTTCCTCAATATGGTGAGGATTGATGATGAAGGTGAGCTGGGATATGGGAGAGAAGGATGTGAGGGCTGCTTTGATTTGTGGAGCTTAGGAGCAGGTTATGGAGGGTTGGCATTGGCTCTGGGAGGTGGGGTTGGATATACAGGTGTGCAGAGACACTGCACCTTCTACAAATGTCACCATTATTCACAGAGAGCAGAACCTTTAAAGACAATCAGGAGATCAGACAGATCAGGAAAAGTGCAACTAAAACATAGACTACACCAAGCAGCTGCAGTCCCTGTTCCTCAATCTGAACTATCTCAAAGAACTAATAGCAACTCATTGTAATTCTTTCCAGCAGTCACACAGTTGCACACAATGAAACCTGGAAAAACAGTATCCTGTTAGATCTATGCATGATTGAAATTGTCAATCCACATACAGCAGAGGGACAGTGTGATATAACGTGGGAGCGGGGTGTGAGGGGGACAGGGACAGTGTGATATAACGTGGGAGCGGGGTGTGAGGGGGACAGTGACAGTGTGATATAACGTGGGAGCGGGGTGTGAGGGGGACAGGGACAGTGTGATATAACGTGGGAGCGGGGTGTGAGGGGGACAGGGACAGTGTGATATAACGTGGGAGCGGGGTGTGAGGGGGACAGTGTGATATAACGTGGGAGCGGGGTGAGGGGGACAGGGACAGTGTGATATAACGTGGGAGCGGGGTGTGAGGGGGACAGTGTGATATAACGTGGGAGCGGGGTGTGAGGGGACAGGGACAGTGTGATATAACGTGGGAGCGGGGTGTGAGGGGGACAGTGTGATATAACGTGGGAGCGGGGTGTGAGGGGGACAGGGACAGTGTGATATAACGTGGGAGCGGGGTGTGTGGGGGACAGGGACAGTGTGATATAACGTGGGAGCGGGGTGTGAGGGGGACAGTGTGATATAACGTGGGAGCGGGGTGTGAGGGGGGCAGTGTGATATAACGTGGGAGCGGGGTGTGAGGGGGACAGGGACAGTGTGATATAACGTGGGAGCGGGGTGTGAGGGGGACAGGGACAGTGTGATATAACGTGGGAGCGGGGTGTGAGGGGGACAGTGACAGTGTGATATAACGTGGGAGCGGGGTGTGAGGGGGACAGGGACAGTGCGATATAACGTGGGAGCGGGGTGTGAGGGGGACAGGGACAGTGCGATATAACGTGGGAGCGGGGTGTGAGGGGGACAGGGACAGTGCGATATAACGTGGGAGCGGGGTGTGAGGGGGACAGTGTGATATAACGTGGGAGCGGGGTGTGAGGGGGACAGGGACAGTGCGATATAACGTGGGAGCGGGGTGTGAGGGGGACAGGGACAGTGCGATATAACGTGGGAGCGGGGTGTGAGGGGGACAGGGACAGTGCGATATAACGTGGGAGCGGGGTGTGAGGGGGACAGTGTGATATAACGTGGGAGCGGGGTGTGAGGGGGACAGGGACAGTGCGATATAACGTGGGAGCGGGGTGTGAGGGGGACAGGGACAGTGTGATATAACGTGGGAGCGGGGTGTGAGGGGGACAGGGACAGTGTGATATAACGTGGGAGCGGGGTGTGAGGGGGACAGGGACAGTGCGATATAACGTGGGAGCGGGGTGTGAGGGGGACAGGGACAGTGCGATATAACGTGGGAGCGGGGTGTGAGGGGGACAGGGACAGTGCGATATAACGTGGGAGCGGGGTGTGAGGGGGACAGGGACAGTGCGATATAACGTGGGAGCGGGGTGTGAGGGGGACAGTGTGATATAACGTGGGAGCGGGGTGTGAGGGGGACAGGGACAGTGCGATATAACGTGGGAGCGGGGTGTGAGGGGGACAGGGACAGTGTGATATAACGTGGGAGCGGGGTGTGAGGGGGACAGGGACAGTGCGATATAACGTGGGAGCGGGGTGTGAGTGGGACAGTGTGATATAACGTGGGAGCGGGGTGTGAGGGGGACAGGGACAGTGTGATATAACGTGGGAGCGGGGTGTGAGGGGGACAGGGACAGTGCGATATAACGTGGGAGCGGGGTGTGAGGGGGACAGGGACAGTGTGATATAACGTGGGAGCGGGGTGTGAGGGGGACAGTGTGATATAACGTGGGAGCGGGGTGTGAGGGGGACAGTGTGATATAACGTGGGAGCGGGGTGTGAGGGGGACAGGGACAGTGTGATATAACGTGGGAGCGGGGTGTGAGGGGGACAGTGTGATATAACGTGGGAGCGGGGTGTGAGGGGGACAGGGACAGTGTGATATAACGTGGGAGCGGGGTGTGAGGGGACAGGGACAGTGTGATATAACGTGGGAGCGGGGTGTGAGGGGGACAGGGACAGTGTGATATAACGTGGGAGCGGGGTGTGAGGGGGACAGTGTGATATAACGTGGGAGCGGGGTGTGAGGGGGACAGGGACAGTGTGATATAACGTGGGAGCGGGGTGTGAGGGGGACAGTGTGATATAACGTGGGAGCGGGGTGTGAGGGGGACAGTGTGATATAACGTGGGAGCGGGGTGTGAGGGGGACAGGGACAGTGTGATATAACGTGGGAGCGGGGTGTGAGGGGGACAGGGACAGTGTGATATAACGTGGGAGCGGGGTGTGAGGGGGACAGTGTGATATAACGTGGGAGCGGGGTGTGAGGGGGACAGGGACAGTGTGATATAACGTGGGAGCGGGGTGTGAGGGGGACAGGGACAGTGTGATATAACGTGGGAGCGGGGTGTGAGGGGGACAGGGACAGTGTGATATAACGTGGGAGCGGGGTGTGGGGGGGACAGTGTGATATAACGTGGGAGCGGGGTGTGAGGGGGACAGGGACAGTGTGATATAACGTGGGAGCGGGGTGTGAGGGGGACAGGGACAGTGTGATATAACGTGGGAGCGGGGTGTGAGGGGGACAGGGACAGTGCGATATAACGTGGGAGCGGGGTGTGAGGGGGACAGGGACAGTGTGATATAACGTGGGAGCGGGGTGTGAGGGGGACAGGGACAGTGTGATATAACGTGGGAGCGGGGTGTGTGGGGGACAGGGACAGTGTGATATAACGTGGGAGCGGGGTGTGAGGGGGACAGTGTGATATAACGTGGGAGCGGGGTGTGAGGGGGACAGTGTGATATAACGTGGGAGCGGGGTGTGAGGGGACAGGGACAGTGTGATATAACGTGGGAGCGGGGTGTGAGGGGGACAGTGTGATATAACGTGGGAGCGGGGTGTGAGGGGGACAGTGTGATATAACGTGGGAGCGGGGTGTGAGGGGGACAGTGTGATATAACGTGGGAGCGGGGTGTGAGGGGACAGGGACAGTGTGATATAACGTGGGAGCGGGGTGTGAGGGGGACAGGGACAGTGTGATATAACGTGGGAGCGGGGTGTGAGGGGGACAGTGTGATATAACATGGGAGCGGGGTGTGAGGGGGACAGTGTGATATAACGTGGGAGCGGGGTGTGAGGGGGACAGTGTGATATAACGTGGGAGCGGGGTGTGGGGGGGACAGTGTGATATAACGTGGGAGCGGGGTGTGAGGGGGACAGGGACAGTGTGATATAACGTGGGAGCGGGGTGTGAGGGGGACAGTGTGATATAACGTGGGAGCGGGGTGTGAGGGGGACAGGGACAGTGTGATATAACGTGGGAGCGGGGTGTGAGGGGACAGGGACAGTGTGATATAACATGGGAGCGGGGTGTGAGGGGGGCAGTGTGATATAACGTGGGAGCGGGGTGTGAGGGGGACAGGGACAGTGTGATATAACGTGGGAGCGGGGTGTGAGGGGGACAGTGTGATATAACGTGGGAGCGGGGTGTGAGGGGACAGGGACAGTGTGATATAACGTGGGAGCGGGGTGTGAGGGGGACAGGGACAGTGTGATATAACGTGGGAGCGGGGTGTGAGGGGGACAGGGACAGTGTGATATAACGTGGGAGCGGGGTGTGAGGGGGACAGTGTGATATAACGTGGGAGCGGGGTGTGAGGGGGACAGTGTGATATAACGTGGGAGCGGGGTGTGAGGGGGACAGTGTGATATAACGTGGGAGCGGGGTGTGAGGGGGACAGTGTGATATAACATGGGAGCGGGGTGTGAGGGGGACAGGGACAGTGTGATATAACGTGGGAGCGGGGGGTGAGGGGGACAGGGACAGTGTGATATAACGTGGGAGCGGGGTGTGAGGGGGACAGTGTGATATAACGTGGGAGCGGGGTGTGAGGGGGACAGTGTGATATAACGTGGGAGCGGGGTGTGAGGGGGACAGGGACAGTGTGATATAACGTGGGAGCGGGGTGTGAGGGGGACAGTGACAGTGTGATATAACGTGGGAGCGGGGTGTGAGGGGGACAGGGACAGTGTGATATAACGTGGGAGCGGGGTGTGAGGGGGACAGGGACAGTGCGATATAACGTGGGAGCGGGGTGTGAGGAGGACAGGGACAGTGTGATATAACGTGGGAGCGGGGTGTGAGGGGACAGGGACAGTGTGATATAACGTGGGAGCGGGGTGTGAGGGGGACAGGGACAGTGTGATATAACGTGGGAGCGGGGTGTGTGGGGGACAGGGACAGTGTGATATAACGTGGGAGCGGGGTGTGTGGGGGACAGGGACAGTGTGATATAACGTGGGAGCGGGGTGTGAGGGGGACAGGGACAGTGCGATATAACGTGGGAGCGGGGTGTGAGGGGACAGGGACAGTGTGATATAACGTGGGAGCGGGGTGTGGGGGGGACAGTGTGATATAACGTGGGAGCGGGGTGTGAGGGGGACAGTGTGATATAACGTGGGAGCGGGGTGTGAGGGGGACAGGGACAGTGTGATATAACGTGGGAGCGGGGTGTGAGGGGGACAGTGTGATATAACATGGGAGCGGGGTGTGAGGGGGACAGTGTGATATAACGTGGGAGCGGGGTGTGTGGGGGACAGGGACAGTGTGATATAACGTGGGAGCAGGGTGTGAGGGGGACAGGGACAGTGTGATATAACGTGGGAGCGGGGTGTGAGGGGGACAGGGACAGTGTGATATAACGTGGGAGCGGGGTGTGAGGGGGACAGGGACAGTGTGATATAACGTGGGAGCGGGGTGTGAGGGGGACAGGGACAGTGTGATATAACGTGGGAGCGGGGTGTGAGGGGGACAGGGACAGTGTGATATAACGTGGGAGCGGGGTGTGAGGGGGACAGGGACAGTGTGATATAACGTGGGAGCGGGGTGTGAGGGGGACAGTGACAGTGTGATATAACGTGGGAGCGGGGTGTGAGGGGGACAGGGACAGTGTGATATAACGTGGGAGCGGGGTGTGAGGGGGACAGGGACAGTGTGATATAACGTGGGAGCGGGGTGTGAGGGGGACAGGGACAGTGTGATATAACGTGGGAGCGGGGTGTGAGGGGGACAGGGACAGTGTGATATAACGTGGGAGCGGGGTGTGAGGGGTACAGTGTGATATAACGTGGGAGCGGGGGGTGAGGGGGACAGGGACAGTGTGATATAACGTGGGAGCGGGGTGTGAGGGGGACAGTGTGATATAACATGGGAGCGGGGTGTGAGGGGACAGGGACAGTGTGATATAACGTGGGAGCGGGGTGTGAGGGGGACAGTGTGATATAACGTGGGAGCGGGGTGTGAGGGGGACAGTGTGATATAACGTGGGAGCGGGGTGTGAGGGGGACAGGGACAGTGTGATATAACGTGGGAGCGGGGTGTGAGGGGGACAGTGTGATATAACGTGGGAGCGGGGTGTGAGGGGGACAGGGACAGTGTGATATAACGTGGGAGCGGGGTGTGAGGGGGACAGGGACAGTGCGATATAACGTGGGAGCGGGGTGTGAGGGGGACCGGGACAGTGTGATATAACGTGGGAGCGGGGTGTGAGGGGGACAGGGACAGTGTGATTTAACGTGGGAGCGGGGGGTGAGGGGGACAGTGTGATATAACGTGGGAGCGGGGTGTGAGGGGGACAGTGTGATATAACGTGGGAGCGGGGTGTGAGGGGGACAGTGTGATATAACGTGGGAGCGGGGTGTGAGGGGGACAGTGTGATATAACGTGTGAGCGGGGTGTGAGGGGGACAGGGACAGTGTGATATAACGTGGGAGCGGGGTGTGAGGGGGACAGGGACAGTGTGATATAACGTGGGAGCGGGGTGTGAGGGGGACAGTGTGATATAACGTGGGAGCGGGGTGTGAGGGGGACAGTGTGATATAACGTGGGAGCGGGGTGTGAGGGGGACAGGGACAGTGTGATATAACGTGGGAGCGGGGTGTGAGGGGGACAGGGACAGTGTGATATAACGTGGGAGCGGGGTGTGAGGGGGACAGGGACAGTGTGATATAACGTGGGAGCGGGGTGTGAGGGGGACAGGGACAGTGCGATATAACGTGGGAGCGGGGTGTGAGGGGGACAGGGACAGTGTGATATAACGTGGGAGCGGGGTGTGAGGGGGACAGTGTGATATAACGTGGGAGCGGGGTGTGAGGGGGACAGTGTGATATAACATGGGAGCGGGGTGTGAGGGGGACAGTGTGATATAACGTGGGAGCGGGGTGTGAGGGGGACAGTGTGATATAACGTGGGAGCGGGGTGTGAGGGGGACAGTGTGATATAACGTGGGAGCGGGGTGTGAGGGGGACAGTGTGATATAACGTGGGAGCGGGGGTGTGAGGGGGACAGTGTGATATAACATGGGAGCGGGGTGTGAGGGGGACAGTGTGATATAACGTGGGAGCGGGGTGTGAGGGGGACAGTGTGATATAACGTGGGAGCGGGGTGTGAGGGGGACAGGGACAGTGTGATATAACGTGGGAGCGGGGTGTGAGGGGGACAGTGTGATATAACGTGGGAGCGGGGTGTGAGGGGGACAGTGTGATATAACGTGGGAGCGGGGTGTGAGGGGGACAGGGACAGTGTGATATAACGTGGGAGCGGGGTGTGAGGGGACAGGGACAGTGTGATATAACGTGGGAGCGGGGTGTGAGGGGGACAGTGTGATATAACGTGGGAGCGGGGTGTGAGGGGACAGGGACAGTGTGATATAACGTGGGAGCGGGGTGTGAGGGGGACAGGGACAGTGTGATATAACGTGGGAGCGGGGTGTGAGGGGGACAGTGTGATATAACGTGGGAGCGGGGTGTGAGGGGGACAGGGACAGTGTGATATAACGTGGGAGCGGGGTGTGAGGGGGACAGTGTGATATAACGTGGGAGCGGGGTGTGAGGGGGACAGGGACAGTGTGATATAACGTGGGAGCGGGGTGTGAGGGGACAGGGACAGTGTGATATAACGTGGGAGCGGGGTGTGAGGGGGACAGTGTGATATAACGTGGGAGCGGGGTGTGAGGGGGACAGTGTGATATAACGTGGGAGCGGGGTGTGAGGGGACAGGGACAGTGTGATATAACGTGGGAGCGGGGTGTGAGGGGGACAGTGTGATATAACGTGGGAGCGGGGTGTGAGGGGGACAGTGTGATATAACGTGGGAGCGGGGTGTGAGGGGACAGGGACAGTGTGATATAACGTGGGAGCGGGGTGTGAGGGGGACAGGGACAGTGTGATATAACGTGGGAGCGGGGTGTGAGGGGGACAGGGACAGTGTGATATAACGTGGGAGCGGGGTGTGAGGGGGACAGGGACAGTGCGATATAACGTGGGAGCGGGGTGTGAGGGGGACAGTGTGATATAACGTGGGAGCGGGGTGTGAGGGGGACAGGGACAGTGTGATATAACGTGGGAGCGGGGTGTGAGGGGACAGGGACAGTGTGATATAACGTGGGAGCGGGGTGTGAGGGGGACAGTGTGATCTAACGTGGGAGCGGGGTGTGAGGGGGACAGTGTGATATAACGTGGGAGCGGGGTGTGAGGGGACAGGGACAGTGTGATATAACGTGGGAGCGGGGTGTGAGGGGGACAGTGTGATATAACGTGGGAGCGGGGTGTGAGGGGGACAGTGTGATATAACGTGGGAGCGGGGTGTGAGGGGACAGGGACAGTGTGATATAACGTGGGAGCGGGGTGTGAGGGGGACAGGGACAGTGTGATATAACGTGGGAGCGGGGTGTGAGGGGGACAGGGACAGTGTGATATAACGTGGGAGCGGGGTGTGAGGGGGACAGGGACAGTGCGATATAACGTGGGAGCGGGGTGTGAGGGGGACAGTGTGATATAACGTGGGAGCGGGGTGTGAGGGGGACAGTGTGATATAACGTGGGAGCGGGGTGTGAGGGGGACAGTGTGATATAACGTGGGAGCGGGGTGTGAGGGGACAGGGACAGTGTGATATAACGTGGGAGCGGGGTGTGAGGGGGACAGGGACAGTGTGATATAACGTGGGAGCGGGGTGTGAGGGGGACAGTGAGATATAACGTGGGAGCGGGGTGTGAGGGGGACAGTGTGATATAACGTGGGAGCGGGGTGTGAGGGGGACAGTGTGATATAACGTGGGAGCGGGGTGTGAGGGGGACAGGGACAGTGTGATATAACGTGGGAGCGGGGTGTGAGGGGGACAGTGTGATATAACGTGGGAGCGGGGTGTGAGGGGGACAGTGTGATATAACGTGGGAGCGGGGTGTGTGGGGGACAGTGTGATATAACGTGGGAGCGGGGTGTGAGGGGGACAGTGTGATATAACGTGGGAGCGGGGTGTGTGGGGGACAGTGTGATATAACGTGGGAGCGGGGTGTGAGGGGGACAGTGTGATATAACGTGGGAGCGGGGTGTGAGGGGACAGGGACAGTGTGATATAACGTGGGAGCGGGGTGTGAGGGGGACAGTGACAGTGTGATATAACGTGGGAGCGGGGTGTGAGGGGGACAGGGACAGTGTGATATAACGTGGGAGCGGGGTGTGAGGGGGACAGGGACAGTGTGATATAACGTGGGAGCGGGGTGTGAGGGGGACAGTGTGATATAACGTGGGAGCGGGGTGTGAGGGGGACAGGGACAGTGTGATATAACGTGGGAGCGGGGTGTGAGGGGGACAGGGACAGTGTGATATAACGTGGGAGCGGGGTGTGAGGGGGGCAGTGTGATATAACGTGGGAGCGGGGTGTGAGGGGGACAGGGACAGTGTGATATAACGTGGGAGCGGGGTGTGAGGGGGACAGGGACAGTGTGATATAACGTGGGAGCGGGGTGTGAGGGGGGCAGTGTGATATAACGTGGGAGCGGGGTGTGAGGGGGACAGTGTGATATAACGTGGGAGCGGGGTGTGTGGGGGACAGGGACAGTGTGATATAACGTGGGAGCGGGGTGTGAGGGGGACAGTGTGATATAACGTGGGAGCGGGGTGTGAGGGGGACAGTGACAGTGTGATATAACGTGGGAGCGGGGTGTGAGGGGGACAGGGACAGTGTGATATAACGTGGGAGCGGGGTGTGAGGGGGACAGGGACAGTGTGATATAACGTGGGAGCGGGGTGTGAGGGGGACAGTGTGATATAACGTGGGAGCGGGGTGTGAGGGGGACAGGGACAGTGTGATATAACGTGGGAGCGGGGTGTGAGGGGGACAGTGTGATATAACGTGGGAGCGGGGTGTGAGGGGGACAGTGTGATATAACGTGGGAGCGGGGTGTGAGGGGGACAGTGACAGTGTGATATAACGTGGGAGCGGGGTGTGAGGGGGACAGTGACAGTGTGATATAACGTGGGAGCGGGGTGTGAGGGGGGCAGTGTGATATAACGTGGGAGCGGGGTGTGAGGGGGACAGTGACAGTGTGATATAACGTGGGAGCGGGGTGTGAGGGGGACAGGGACAGTGTGATATAACGTGGGAGCGGGGTGTGAGGGGGACAGTGTGATATAACGTGGGAGCGGGGTGTGAGGGGGACAGGGACAGTGTGATATAACGTGGGAGCGGGGTGTGAGGGGGACAGGGACAGTGTGATATAACGTGGGAGCGGGGTGTGAGGGGGACAGGGACAGTGTGATATAACGTGGGAGCGGGGTGTGAGGGGGGCAGTGTGATATAACGTGGGAGCGGGGTGTGAGGGGGACAGTGTGATATAACGTGGGAGCGGGGTGTGAGGGGGACAGGGACAGTGTGATATAACGTGGGAGCGGGGTGTGAGGGGGACAGGGACAGTGTGATATAACGTGGGAGCGGGGTGTGAGGGGACAGTGACAGTGTGATATAACGTGGGAGCGGGGTGTGAGGGGGACAGTGTGATATAACGTGGGAGCGGGGTGTGAGGGGGACAGGGACAGTGTGATATAACGTGGGAGCGGGGTGTGAGGGGGACAGTGTGATATAACGTGGGAGCGGGGTGTGAGGGGGACAGTGTGATATAACGTGGGAGCGGGGTGTGAGGGGACAGGGACAGTGTGATATAACGTGGGAGCGGGGTGTGAGGGGGACAGTGTGATATAACGTGGGAGCGGGGTGTGAGGGGGACAGTGTGATATAACGTGGGAGCGGGGTGTGAGGGGACAGGGACAGTGTGATATAACGTGGGAGCGGGGTGTGAGGGGGACAGTGTGATATAACGTGGGAGCGGGGTGTGAGGGGGACAGTGTGATATAACGTGGGAGCGGGGTGTGAGGGGGACATGGACAGTGCCCAAGGCTACATGTGTTTGCAAAATCTTAATTTGTTAAGTTTTTTTAATAGAAGAAGTATAAAAAAAGTAAGATTGGTCAAAAAATATATAAATAAAAGCTTTTTTGAAGAAAAAGCAGAGGGATTGCATCACATTTCAGAGCGTCGTTCCACAGACATCGGCCGCTTTTAAGATTTGAAAATACAAAACCAGTGACTAGAATTATTCCTGGGCAAGGCAGTTGAAGAACATTAACAATATTTTGAGACATAATCAAACTCCTTGAACAGAATCTGCTCCTTCTCTGTGAGAATCCTGGGTTCCCGCGGTGGGGTCAGCGTTGCTTCCTCTGCCGTGAACTCCTCGTCAAAGTTACTGACATCCTCCCGGTCCCGGATGGTGGGAACAAACGGTGGCTTCACTTTCTTGGCCAGCAATGCTTGCCAATCTATCTCCTGCAAAACAGAGTTTCCAAACTGGGTATTCACAACCAATGGTTGGAGAGATGTATCAGAACGGAAATAAAACACCAAGCTGCTGGGAAGGGGAACAGTCCCGGTGCCTGGACACCGTTGGACGGAATGACACAGCAATGGTACATCAGAGGGGGATTACTGACAGCAAACTAAAGCACAAGTTGCTGGAAAAGCTCAGCAGATCTGACAGCATCCATGAAGAGAAACTCAAGTTAACGTTTGAGGAGGATTGTTGCTAGCACAGATATAAAGAGGAGGTCAGATTGCAGACTCTGCAGGACGATGTTTCCGACAGGTTCGAACTGGTGATGGGGTTTGAAAGCTGCATGATTTTGTGTAAGCCCTCTGATGGGTGACTCGCGTTCCCGCATCTGCCGAAGACAGCACAGTCAGCCTCTTTCCCTGTCCTTCCCTGTCCCCGTCCTTCCCTGTCCCTGTCCCTGTCCCTGCAGCATGTTAAACTGCACCAGAGGGAGCGTTTTGTCCTGAATTGTTGGACTCGCCCCCAGAGCTGGATTGTAAACAGTGCGAGGAAGGTCCCAGCCGTTGGTTCAGCAGCCCCCGATGGGCAGGAGGGAGGGAAACGTACTGCGCTTTGCCTTTCTATTTATTTACTTAATTAATAAATGTTCATATTTAAGTAATTTGTGTCATTGAGTCTTCTCTTAACTCCATGTAACTGACCCTGAAGAACAGTTGTGATCCCAGCCAGGAGGAAATGGCTGACTACTTGGCCGGACAGTTCAGGAATCTCCCCTGACTATTCCTCGGCAAAACATTTCCACACTGTAAGCAATCTAATCTACATCGGCCCCTTTAGATACCGTTCAGGGGAATGGCCTCTTGGGGCAGAACAGCAGCATCCACGTTCACCAGAGTTGGGTCTGTTGCAGAGGAAGGGAGAGATTAACATTGAAATACTGTGGTTTTCAGGGATTCAATCCGAAGGGGATTGGATAGGCATTTCTCTGGCTGCAAATCCGACTCCAGAATGGTATGTTGCCTCCTGTTGCCAGGGTTCTGGATGTCTCGGAGCAGGTCCAGGACATTCTGGAAGGAGACGGTGAACAGTCAGTGGTCATGGTACCTATCGGGTAGGAAATTGGGATGAGATCCTAAAAGCAGAATATAGGTCAGTTGGAGACATGGGTAGAAACGGGGCAGATGGAGTTTAGTCTGAACAAATATGAGGTGGTGTGGTTTGGAAGGTCAAATACAGGTGGAAATGATAGAGTGATTGGCAGAACGCTGCAGAGGGATCTGGGTGAACAGGCCCACAGATATCTGAAGGTAGAAGCACAGGTAACGAAGGTGGTAAAAAAGGCCAATGGCCTGCCTGCCTTCATTGGAAAGGGGCATTGAGTCTCAGGATAGGCAGGTGATGCTGCAGCAAGGCCACACCTGGAATAATACATCCACCATCAGGAGGATGGCGATGCTATGGAGAGGCTCCAGAAAAGGTTTACCAGGATGTTGCTAGCTATGGGGGATTTTCGTTATGAAGACAGACTGGTTTGTTTTCACTGGAACACAGGAGGTTGAGGGGTGACCTGAATAAGATTGTGAATGGCATGGATCGAGCAGAAAGTCAGAGGCTTTTCCCAGAGTGGGAGGGATCAGTTACGAGGGGACACAGGTTCATGGTGCAGGGGAATGGGGCTTGTGCATGTGTGTGCGCGTGCGTGCGCGCGCGTGTGTGTGCGTGCGCACGTGCGCGCCTTGTCTTTTACACAAAAAGGTGCTGGGTGTCTGGAACGTGCGGCCACAACAGCAGTACTCACCAAGCACCGGGACCAATCCCTGACCAGGAAGGGAAGGGGAGGGAGGGAGACAGATCCTGTAACGGAAGACAGTTTGGGTACGGTGATGATGCTGTGACTTTACTTTGTCCTTGAGTTTTTTTTTGAAGAGAAGTATAAACGCAGAGGTGTGAGGGGGCTCTCGGAAGCTGGATTGTTTAAAACAGTTTAACAATGAAAGAGGAGTGGCCAGTTCTCCCAGCTCAGCCTTCCCTAGATGTGTTTTAGCTGGAGCAGTCACAAGATAGTGGAGTCCAGAAGGGTTGTAAACATCAGGGAAGGATTCCCCGGACTCTCTCTGAAATCCCTCTCTCCTGCCTGTAAGAATCTGTGTGTCAATCTACCTTTTTACTGAGGGGTGAGTTATTGGGCTGTTACTGTATTCGAACAGTTAACGGGTTAAGTTACTGTATTGAGTATTTGGTTATGGTTTCCAATAGTCAAGTTATCCTAAATGCCATTTTTGTTTGTATTTTTAACTGTAGTTTTTAAATAAACTGGCTTTTGCTCGAAGCTGAGTTGTCTGACAGTTGCATTCCACCTGGAACTTCCCAGCTCCCTTCAAAATGAGATAAAGTTCGGATCCAGGCTACCTTCTCCAAACATGTGGAGACAGTCTGGCCTGGTCCATAACAGTATGGAAGGGCAAGATGTGTTGCTGCATAACAGGACCGAAGGGCCTGTTCCAGGGCTATGTTGCTCTTTGGGTCAAGTGACACTTACTTAGAACCAGACAGAGGCTTATTATACCTGAACAAAGCATGAACATCAAAATCTCATATCTATATTGTTGTCAAGGTATATTGGAACAGCAGTACGTGATACAGCCCTCCCCAAGCCTGTCCCACAATTCAGAGAGATCATGGCTGACCAGTGGTTGAAGTCCATATGCATGCCTTTGGTCTATATCCCTTAATACTGTTGCTTAACAAATATATATCTGCATTTCTGGTGTAAAATTAAGAATTGCTCCAGCAACAGTGGTCATTTAGAGCTATACAGTTATAGAGATGTACAGCACAGAAACAGACCCTTCAGTCCACCCCGTCCATGCCGACCAGATATCCCAACCCAATCTAGTCCCACCTGCCAGCACCCGGCCCATATCCCTCCAAACCCTTCCTATTCATATACCCATCCAAATGCCTTTTAAATTGTACCGGCCTCCACCACTTCCTCTGGCAGCTCATTCCATACACACACCACCTTCTGGGTGAAAACGTTGCCCCTTTTAAACATTTCCCCCCTCTAGTTTTGGACTCCCCTCCCCCAGGGAAAAGACCTCGCCTATTTACCCTATCCATGTTCCTCATGATTTTATAAACCTCTATAAGGTCACCCCTCAGCCTCCGACACTCCAGGGAAAACAGCCCCAGCCTGTTCAGCCTCTCCCTGTAGCTCAGATCCTCCTACCCTGGCAGCATCCTTGTAAATCTTTTCTGAACCTTTTCAAGTTTCACAACATCTTTCCTATCACAGAGAGTGCACACAATATTCCAACAGTGGCCTAACCAATGTGCTGTACAGCTGCAACATGACCTCCCAACTCCTGTACTCAATACTCTGACCAATAAAGGAAAGCATACCAAACACCTTCTTCACTATCCTATCGACCTGCGACTCCACTTTCAAGGAGCTATGAACCTGCACTCCAACGTCTCTGTCCAAAACCTCTTACCAGCTTTTATGTGGAAGTGCTTCCTAGCATCTCTCCCCCAAACGGTAATCATCTGGTTCATGCCAAGTTTGCTGTTTTCAGCCAAGTTAGAAGTGGACCATTGCAATAATCTCTGGGCAGAGGTGACACTCACACTGGAGCTGCCTGGGTTACTGACAACGGGAATAAACTAAAGCAGGGAAAGGGGCATCTGATCAAAGTCAGTTTATAAAACAGGGAAAAGCCAAGCTCAGCACAGGAGGTGGAGGAGGAAATGAGAGAAGTAATGAAAGAATACAAAGGAAGTTTTGCATCCATAAAAAGGTAACCAAAAATATTCTATAAGCTGCTGAACAGCAAAAAGGGCCAAAAGAAAGGTTAGAAGTGACTGAAGATGATTGAGTTCGGGGCACTTGGTCCTGGGGCAGAGATATTTATCGTTCTAACACCACCACAGACTGTGCATGCATACAACATGACCGAGGTGGAGAGTGTGGTGCTGGGAAAGCACAGCAGGTCAGGCAGCATCCGAGCAGCAGCAGCCCTTCCTCAGGAATCAGCATCACCGAGACAACAGTCAGCTTTGGGCTAGTAAGTGACAAGCAATACTCATATCACTCCAGTACTCTGCATGGCCCTTTCCAGAAAAAGCAAGCACAGAAAGGATTGACCCAAATGAGTTCCAGGTAGAAGGGACTTCAATTATGGGGATAGATTGGAGAAGCTGGGGGCTGTTCTCCTGAAAGAGGAGGTGGTTCAGAGGAGATTTATGTTCAAAACCATGAGGGGGCTAGACACAGCAAAGAAAGAGAGAGAGAAACCATTTCCAAGGGCAACTGAGGAGACCAAAGGACACCTCAATCTGCTTCTCCCAATGTAGGCCCCTCCCCACAGGGTAAATACACAGGCTCCCTTCATAGTGGAGACTTTCTATCTCAGCTAACATCCTGGCAAATCTCCCCCGCACTCTCTCCAGGGCAATTGTGTCCTTCCGATAGTGTGACAAACACACACCGTACTCCACCATCATTGGGACCATGTAATACTGGGGGGGGGGTCGGTAATGGTAAAGGGAGGGCAGCAGCAGACGAACACGATGTAAATGGGCACAGATTATCGAAGGTGGGAGGTGAGATGGAGAGAGCAATAAGCAAAGCATACTGTGTTCTCAGCTTTATTAATAACACCTCGACCACAAGAGCAAGGAAGTGATGTTGAACTTGTACAAGGTGCTTGTTAGACTTCAGTTGGAGTATTATAGACAGTTACCGGCACCATGTCACAGGAAAGATGCCAATAAACCGGAGCCAGTGCAAACAAAATGTACCAGAATGTTTCCAGGAATGAGAATTTACATCAACGAGGATAGATTGAAGAAACTGGGACTGTTTCCCTTGGATAGAGAGATCGGATTGAGGTTTATCAAACCATGAGCAGCTGGACAGAGTACCCAAGGAGAAGCTGCTTTCACTTGTTAACGAGTGAGGAGGAGGAGAGCAGGGCTTTACACTGATGGGCAAGTGAAGCACGGCTGCCATGACCAGCCAGTCACATGGAGTGTACACCCTGGAAACGTGGGAGAGACATCGTCTGAGGCATTGAAGACAGCATCGGATGAATACTTAGAAAGGTAACGATGTGAATAAAGATGGGGAAAAGGGAGGAGATTGGTACTAGAGCTGTACGAAGAGACGACATTATAGAGGATTCATCCAGTGAGGCAACTTGGGGCGAATTTCGGTCTAAGAAAGCTGCAGTCACTATGAGGGGGTTATACAGGGGCCTCCCAATAGCCAGTGGGAACTAGAGGAGCAGGTGTGCAAGCAGGTTATGGAACGATGCAAAAACTGAGTTGTGGTGATTTTAATTTTCCCAATTTTCACAAGGACTCCCTTAGGGCAGAATTTGTTCGGTGCATGCAGGAGGGATTTCTGAGACAATGTGTAGAGAATCCAGCCGGGGGGGGGGGGGGAGAGTAAGGGCCATATTGGTCCCTGTGAATGGAGCCCAGTCGAGTGACCAAACTTCAGTGGGAGAGCACTTTGGGAACAATGATCCGAACTGTGTAAGTTTTCAGCTGGTTATGGGAAAGGATAACACAAAACCAAAGGTCTGCAGATGGTCAAAACTTAGAAATAGAGACAAAAATTGGTGGGAAAACTCAGCGGTTCTGTCGGCATCTGCAAAGAGAAAGCAGAGTTAACATTTCAGACAAGGAAAAGGCTGGTATCTCTGCTGAAAGTGGGGTGATGTGAGGAGTAAATGGTAGGTGGGGATGGAGCTCGTGGGGGGTGGGGGGGGAACAGAGAGAGAGAGAGAGACAGAGAGATACACTGCTGGGCAGATAAAGAAGTGGGGAAAGGTCAGCCTGGGGGAATCGAAAGCTGCTAATGGGGACCATTACTGACTGACAATGGGTTGTTTGTGGTTGAAACCCATATGATGACAAGGTTGTGGGAGGTGGGCTACAGACATGGGAGAAGGCTATCAGGACCTAAAACGCTCAAACTCGCTAGCGAGTCCTGAAGGCTGCAAATGGAAAGTGAGGTTCTGACCTTGCAGCTTTTGCTGCATTCCAGCAGAGCACCACACTGTGTTTTCAGCTTGCTGTCACCTGCCATGTCAACACACCATTACATCCCCTCACCAATATCGCTGTCTCAGTAACCTTCAGGCCTCAATCTCATGGTCAACCGCTTTCCACCAAACCAGCAGCCACCCACCACCCCCACTCCAAACCAGCAGCCACCCACCACCCCCACTCCAAACCAGCAGCCACCCACCACCCCCACTCCAAACCAGCAGCCACCCACCACCCCCACTCCAAACCAGCAGCCACCCACCACCCCCACTCCAAACCAGCAGCCACCCACCACCCCCACTCCAAACCAGCAGCCACCCACCACCCCCACTCCAAACCAGCAGCCACCCACCACCCCCACTCCAAACCAGCAGCTACCCACCACCCCCACTCCAAACCAGCAGCCACCCACCACCCCCACTCCAAACCAGCAGCCACCCACCATCCCCACTCCATCTTTTGGAAAGGTAAGTTAGGCAAAGACTAATTACAATCATATTAAACAGCAACGGGAAAAATCGGGGAGTTGTGTGGAGTTTGCACATTCTCCCAGTGTCTGTGTGGGTTTTCACTGGGTGCTCCTGTTTCCTCTCTCAGTCCAAAGACATGCAGGTTAGGTGGACTGGCCATGCTAACTTGCCCAGAGTATCCAGGGGTGTGCAGGTTGGCAGATTAGTCATGGGAAATGCAGGGTCACGGGAGAGCGCAAGTGTGGGGGATGCTCTTTGGAGTGTCAGTGCAGGTTCGATGGGCCAAATGGCCTTTACCTGCACTGTAGGGTTCCATGATTCTATGGGGGCAGCTGTTTGAAGGTAAATCCACATCTGACAATGTGGCAGTTTTAAAAGCTAGTTGACCAGAGTTCAGGGCCAGCATATCCCTGAAAGATAAGGGTGGCAAGGTCTGGGAACCTTGGATGGCGAGAGATTGTAAATTCAGTGAAAAGGAAAGTGAGGAAGTGGAAGGTTTAAGAAACAGAAATCAAACAAAGCCCTTGAGGAGTGACCAGTGAAGTGCCACAAGGATCGGTGCTGGGCCACTGCTTTTTGTCATTTATATAAATGATCTGGATGTGAACATGGGAGGAAGAGTTAGTAATTTTGCAGAGGACACCAACATTGGAGGTGTAGTGGACAGCAAAGAGGGTTATCTCAGATTACAACAGGATCTTAACCAGATGGGCCGATGGGCTGAGAAGTGGCAGATGGAGTTTAATTCAGATAAATGTGAGATACTGCATTTTGGAAACCAGAGCAGGACTTATACATTAAGGCCCTTGGGGAGTGTTGCTGAACAAAGAGACCTTGGAGTGCAGGTTCATAGCTCCTTGAAAGTGGAGTCGCAGGTAGATAGGATAGTGAAGGCGGCGTTTGGTATGGTTTCCTTTACTGGTCAGAGTATTGAGTACAGGAGTTGGGAGGTCATGTTGTGGCTGTACAGGCCAGTGACTAGATGAGATTAGATTCCCTACAGTGTGGAATCAGGCCATTTGGCCTAACCAATCCATACTGACCCTCTGAACAGTAACCCACCCAGACCCAATACCCCCTGACTCAGGCACCTAATGTCGGTACCTGCAAGCAGAGCATTTGCTTTTTTAAGACAGTTGGATTTGTTTAAAATAAAAATAAAAGTAAAATAAATGAAAAAATGCTGTTTGTAGATACTGGCACTTACCAGCAGCTGGTGACAGACCTGACTCCACAACCGCTAAACAGAATCTCATCCTTTCCAACAGGGAGATAAAACATCAGGAGAATTAAACAGGACCGACTTCCAGAATATGAAACCAGATGGATCGAACACATCACCCTTCTACAGATGACCAAAAATACACAAACCTGGCTCCCCCTCAGCCCCACAGTCTCCCTACCTGCTACACCCATATACAAAAACTCCAGCAAAACATAAACACCTAACTGAAGATTCACACCACTCCACTCACTCCACCCAAGAATTCCGGAACACTGCCAAAGACACCAAGATAGAAGAGGACAAAATAATGGTCTCCTTTGACGCTGAAGCTCTTTTCACACCAATTAACATTGACTTGGTCAAAGTAACACTGGCATCAGCACTAGGAAAACCAGGCCCACAAACACCAGGCAGCACCAACTTCATCAGCAAAGACAATATCCTCAAGCTATTGGACCAGTGCCTCACCACCCACTTCACATTCAATAACAAAACCAACAAACAAGTCCACGGAACATCCAGGGGTCCCCAATGCCAGGGCTGATAGCAGAAGCAGGAATGCAGAGACTTGAACAAGCTGCCCTCCCACCTGCCCAACCCAAACTCTGGGTCCGCTACGTGGACGACACCTCTGTCATCACAAACCGGAACAAATGAGAGGAAACATACAACACCATCAACAATATCCTGACAGGCAACAAATTCACACAACAGGAGGAGAACAGCAGACTCCCATTCCTAAACGTGACAGCTGAACGTACAGTTAATGGAGAACTACAGAGAAACAACAAACACAGCCCAAACACTGAACTTCAGAAACTATCATCCCAACACCCACAAACGGAGCTGCATCCAGACATTGTTCCAACCATCTCCACCACACTGCAGCACCCAAGGACTAAACTGCAGGAGAAAAATATCGAGACAACATGATTCAGAAAACTGGGGACCCAATAAACACACTCCTCCTCACAAACAAACCAAACAAGCAAATTCAACGCAACCAGAAACTATAGCTGCACAAACTTACATCAAAGGCATATCAGAAATGACCTCCAGACTACTCACACACCTCGGCGGACCTACCAACACGCTTAACCAGCAACTAATGAACCGCCACAAGATACCGTGCAAGAACTGTAAAAAAAAACACTACATCGGACAAATTAGCAGGAAACTTGCCACCAGGATACATGGACACTAACTGACCACAAAAAAAACATGGCCCACTCCCACGAGTTTCTATACAGACAGACAAAGGTCACCACTTTGACTGGGACGACCCACACATCCTAGGACAGGAGCAACAAAGATATGCACAAGAATTCTTACAGGCATGTCATTCTAACCAGAACTCCATCAATAAACACATCGCCTTAGACCCTATCCACCTTCCCTTGAAAACAAGAACAGGAAATGACATCACCCACCTTAACAAACCAAACCCTACAAGAGAGAGAGAGAGAGAGGCAGGACACACCACTAGCTCTTCACCAGAGACTCTCATGGTGATGAAATATCTGAAAACAAACTGTACAGTTCAGCCAAGCTAACTTACATACTTACATCATCCTGAGCGACAAACCATCTCAAACATCGCTAATAAATACGGGATAAAAACAAACAAAGGGTGGCTGGCATGGTAACTGAATTGTTAATGCCTCACCGCGCCAGGGTCCCAGGTTCTAATCTGTTCTCGGGGGGGGAAGTGTGTGGACATTCTCCCTGTGTCAGGCTGGGTTTCCTCTGGATGCCTGGGTTTCCGTCCACAGTCGGAAGGTGTGCAGGTTGGTGGACTGACCATGCTCAATAGCCCATGGTGTTCAATGGCGTGCTGGCTAGGTGGACTAGCCAAACTACATGCAAGGTTACAGGGATAGGATGGGGGGGGATGCTCTTTGGAGGGTTGGTGTGGACTCAGTGGGCTGAATGGCCTGCTTCCACATTGTAGGGATGAGCAATGCTCCCTTCCATCCACAGCTGAAGGGTTGAAGATTTTGAGATTAAATGGGGGTCCCTGCTCCTGCAGAGTGACATGAAGACCCAGCCCTGCATTGTTCTACCAACGAGCTCAGTGTCATCACATGATAAGATAAACAAAGTTATCTGTTAAAAATCTGGCCTGGTCAATTAGAAAGCTATAAAATTACCAAAGGAAACAGGCTCTGGGACTTGGCTGTGGGCGGCAGGGTGTGGACTGACTGACCAGCCGATAGCAGAGTCTGAGGGTAAAGCCGACCTTTTCAGGATTGGCAGCTGGGGACAAGTGGAGTTTCACCGAAGTCAGTGTTGACACCACAACGGTTCATTTGAGACATCAACGATCTGGTCAAAGGAAGCAGGAGCATGTTGCTGGGTTTGCAGGTGGATATGAAACTGGGGGAAGCAACAAGTCGTGTTGAGGAGGTGGGGGGCAAGTGCAGAAGGGCTTGGATGGGCTGGGAGAGTGGGTAAAGAAGTGGTACATGGAATACAATCTGGGAATGTGCTCGGATAGACACTTTAGTCGGAAGAAGAGAGGCACAGACTATTTTCTAAATGGAGAAAGGCTTTAGAAATCTGAAAGGGACTTTGAATCCTAGGCTTGTTTGGCAGTTGGGAGGCAAATGCAATGTTAGCATTCACTCCAAGAGGACGAGAATGTAAGAGCAGGGATTATTGTTGAGGCTGGGTACAGTTCTGATCAGAGCACATTTGGAATATGGGAAGTAGTTTTGATCCCATATTGAAGGAACGATGTGCTGAGAACAAGGGAGTTGCCAGATGAGCAGCAGATGTGGAGTTCGGGTCTGTACTCAGAGGTGTTGAGAAAGATGAGTGGATGTGATTGAAACTTCGTGAATACTAAGAGGCCTGGACTGAGTGGGTTATACACAAGGTGTTTCCACTAGTAGGAGAGATCCGGACCTGAGGGCACAGCCTCACTGCTAAGGGATGACCCTTTAGAACGGAGATGAGGAGGAATTTCTTCAGAGAGTGGTGAATCTGTGAAACTCTGCTGCAGAAGGCTTTTGAGGTCAAATCATTGAGTGTCTTTATGACAGAGATGGATTAGGTCTTGATTAGTAAGGGGATCGAGGATTCAGGGAGAAGGCAGGAGAACTGGGTTGAGGAACATAACAGCCATGATCAAAAGGAAGAGCAGACCAATGGGCTGAATGGCCTGATTCTGCTCCCATATCTTCTGGTCTGAAGGAAGGACAGCTTGATCTGATCACTCACCCTGAAGAATGGTTGCTTCTTCACTTCTTCAGCATCCCGTTCACTGGATCCCAACCGACGCTCAGGATTCCTCCGTAACAACTAGACAACAAGAAAGTCTTCATCATCATTCGGTCACCTGACATACGTTACAATATCACAACATCTCACCTGGCTGAAGTTCAAAGTTAGGCACATACAAAACAAAGATAAGTGTTAATAGGAGAGATCAGCATGTGCTCTCTATCACTAAAGCAATCTCTGCTGTTAGACGGTATCCAACATCAAATCCTGGATGAGTAAATTCTTCCGACTCAGCACGGGCAAGTCAAAAGCCTCCAGCTTTGAGTCCCGGCACCAGCTCTGCACTCCAGCAACAGTTAAACCAAGATCACCGAAAGGCAAGGCTTGGTTAAACTTCACCTCACATCTCCCCCATCACCGGGAGAGCTTCCTTTCACAGACACCTATCCTCCACCTTTCCCACATCATCTGATCAGGAATTTAAAATCCTTACCCTTGCTTTTGTCACATCCAGATCCTAATACATTAAATCCATGCTCCACTCACACAGTCTCCAACCTGACCCCTGTTCTGCCGAATGAATGCTGATCCACAACAGATTCCACTCATCCATAACTTCCAACAAATGCCCAATGGGAATGCTCAGCAATCCCAGGACAACACGATCATCACTGAAAGTAAAACTCTTGGTTTTGAAGTTTCCCACCTTGCCTTTATCAGGACAGATACACGAATACTAAATTGCAAAGAGAGAAACAATTTAAACTCCATGAGAAAATAATGCAAGTTGGTTGTTATTTGGTACAAATTGCAGTTCCCTCTGAACTCTGGTGGGCTTGTGTCAATCCCGATGAATGTAAAATGAAAAGCGCTGACAGCACAGCTTTTTTCAGCAATACTCAAGTTCTGTATTACCAAGCGACTATGAATCTTCCCCCTTGTCTCAGTCACATCCCTTTACCTCAGTCGTTTGCTGCAGCCAGATACCACCCAGTTACACCAACTTATTACACTCTCTCTCAGCCTCTGGTCTTTTCTGAATTCCAATTTCTCCTCCTTTAAATACTTTCCCGTTAAGTTGCATTTTTAAACACCCCTCCCCGGCTGCCTTTCCAAAGTTTATTTTCAGCTTTATCGTTTGGAAGCATCGATGGTCACTTTATCTGGAAACAGCAATTGTTCTCTAATGGCTGTGTCTGGGTCTGTAACCAGCCCGGGCCAGGAGTGAGTTCTCAGCCTGACCCCTCATCGATGGGACCCAGAGAAACACCCACAATCCGGGGGGGGGGAATAAAATCAACTTCCATAGAGAAGCAAAGTCAGCCAATGTACCAGACCCTTCGTCAAGGTCAGGAACCCAAACAGCCAAACAAGCAGGAGGCTGCCAGAATACAGCCAGGAGGGGGAGGCGGCAACGTTTTGGGAATAGCCCTTCATTAGGGCTGGGGCTGGGGGTGGGGGTGTGGGGAGCTGCAGATAAGGGGGGGGGTGGTGGTGAGAGGCAGCGGGGTGGATGGGTAAACACAGCTGGAGGGTATGACCCAATGGGTCGATGGGAGGGGCTGGAAAGGGAGCCAGGCGATGGCAAGGGAGGTTATTTGAAATCGGAGAATTCAACGTTGAGTCCCCTGGGCTGTCGGCTGCCCAGGCAGAAGGTGAGGTGTTGTTCCTCCAAGTTGCAGTCTGATTCACTGTGACAATGGGGGAGGCCAAGAATGGACAGGTCAGAGGGGGAGTGGGAAGAGGAATTAAAATGGGGGGGGGGGGGGGGGGGGGGGGGGGGGGTGACTGGGTGGTCTGGTCAGCCCCTGCAGCCCCAGCTGCGATGCTCAGTGCCCTGAGTTTACGCTCAGTCTCCCTCATGTAGAGAAGACCACACCGGGAGCACCCTGATACAGGTTGGAGGAGAGGCAGGTGAACCTCAGTCTCACCTGGAAGGACGGCTTGGGGCCCTGGATGGAGGGGAGGGAGCTGGTGCACCAGCAGGTTTCGCATCTTTTGTAAAAAGAACATCACTTTCAAAGGAGCGAGGGATAAGCGGGTAAGGAATGAAATACAAACGGACAGGAGCAGAGACTGAATAACCAGTACAATGTGGGAATACATGAGAGAGACCAATGACTCAGCTCAGAGTCAGAGTGACGGTAAGCGACTCCATTGTGATTTGGGCGATGAGCTGGGCATTGTTCTTGATGTTAATCTTTTCCTTTTTATCTCATCTCCTGCCGCATCACCATCCTACCATCCCTTTTACACCACTCTTGTGCAGTGCTTTGATTTGTCCCAATTTTCCCTCTATCCACCCCCCACCGACTCCCCCATCGTGCGTTTCCCCCCCACTCCCTGCCCCCCACGTCCCCTTTCTTACAGCAGCAGACCCTGTGATTTAATTGACCAGCATTGCTTTGACAGTTTCGGTGGGGGGGGGGGTAGGTTTATAAACTGACTATCAGGTTTGGTTAGGGCCCAGTTAGGTCAGTGGGAGGGAATCGGGGGATGGCTGTTTACGATTGGTCAGGGTGGGGGAATATCAGTCTTTGTTTGTGGGATGGAGGGGATGGATGTTAGGTGTCGAGGGAGGTGTAGTTTGTGGCTGGTGTGATAAGCTGAGGGGCCAAGTTAATAGTTGCCACAGTTAGACCAAGATTTTAACGGCCCAACCTCTTTTGAGTAGCTACTTACTTAACAGCAATGGTTCTCACTGAATTCTGAGGGCCAGAATCTAAAGGTTTCCCAGGCAATTCCCTCAGAGTCTGCTTTGTCTGGGATTCTACACGCTCTCAATTTACAATTCCCATTTACGTTACTGAAACATCGTCAAATCTAAGCCGACTAAAAAGTGTTAACAGTTGAGGGAATCAGTGTATCAACACTCATCACAGAGCTTGAAGAAAGCTGTCCATCCACAGAGACCTCGAGATGTGGGTGGCCCCTTTCCTGATTTTTATTTGGATCCTGGCCCCAGCTGTAGGGAATGTCAAGAACCCAGCACCAGTGAAGTCATCAAACAGGCGAAGCATCCAATAGGAAACAGACGGTGGCTCAGTGGTTGGTATTACTGCCTCACAGTGCCAGGGACCTGGGATCGATTCCAGCCTCAGGCAACTCTGCGAGGAGTTTGCACATTCTCCCCGTGTCTGCGTGGGTTTCCTGCCATAGTACAAAGATCAGCTGGATCGGCCGTGGGAAAATGTCCAGTGTCCGGGAATCTAGCAGTACGTTAGGTGGACCAGTAATTGGATATGTAGGGTTCTAGGAACAGGGTAGGGGAGTGGGTCTGCCCAGCAGTCGGTCAGCATGGACTTGATGGGTTAAATGGCCTACTTCCACATTGTAGGGATTTCTCCAATTCCAATCATATTGAAGAATTCTAACAGCCAGCCAATCAAGGAGTAAAACACACTGATTAGCCTCCACTTTGTCATTTCACAAGGACCAAGATAAAAATAGGGACAGACAGACTATATTAGGAGAATCATCATTATTTTTCTTTAAAAAAAACATAAATATTTATGGGATTTCTCACACAATAAATTTTTAACTCCTATATAAAATTAGCTTTTCAGGGCTAGAGAGGTTGTTCAGGAATAAGTATGACTGAATCGAAGTTTAAAACCCAATTACATCTTATTCTAAGATCTGTATAATAAAATTAACAGAATTTAAATGTGGAAATGCAAGTCAATTCAAGCAGTTTTTGAGATTTCTCTCTGCAAAACCTTGAATAACCGGGAGTTGGTGAATACTGGATTTCTATTGAACTGCACACACGCTGGTGTCAGAATTTATTGTCATGTTTCAGAATGATGATGATCAACACTGATTGGGGCTATTAAATCGGGTTTTGCCCACCTGTACAATAATTCCCCGACCACTTTGTTTCTTTCTGTCTTTATATACCTTCTCAAAGCCTACTTTGGTGACCACCCTCTCAGGCACACCCTCTTGTCGGTTTCTTTATCCGTGTCACTTGTTTTGCAACCTTCAGTCTCTGACCTTATTCCTTACTCTATTATTTTTGTGTACCCTCTCGGTTAAAGCTTTCAATGAATGGTGAGATGAGGGAAACTAATCCTTTACCCTTCTCATTACAGCGATGGCCTCAGTAGACAGGAATCGTGGGTATCGAACCTCGTCGTTGACAATGCTGTCAAATACTTCCTCCTCATCATCCCCAGGAAACGGAGACTGCAAGACAAACAACGAAAATTCAATCAGTGTTCAATTCAAGATAAATTACCTCGAAGTTGCACAACTGAGATTGTGTTAATGTTGTACAATACCATTCCTTCCCCTGATAGCACTTTGGACTGAGCTCATGCAGTTGTTGGAGGAAGAAAGAATGTAGGGGACAGTTTGACATCACTTTCTGCAGCTAACAGTGGGAGTCCCAGATGGCTGTATTGCCTGCGTGGTGCCAGGGTTCGGCACATCAGCTCAGGGTTGGGGAGGAACGTGAACAGGAGGGAGGATACAGTCCTCATGGGGAATGGCAGCATAGGTTGGACCAAGGAGGAGGCTCTGCAAGGTCAGTTTGTGGAGCGAGGCACCAAAATAAGACGCACAAACTCAAAGGCATAATGATTACTTTAGTTCCACAAAAACTAGCATCGGGCAGAGTGAGATCAGAGAGATGAATGTGTGACTGGCCTGGGGAAGATGGGTTCTACTTCAGGAGGCATTAGAACCAACGCTGAGGAAGGGAGGATCTGCACAGATCGGCTGGTTCTGTCTGAACCAGGCTGGAGCAGCACTCTTCCCAACCACATATCCATGGAAGCAGAGAGGATTTTAGGGGCAAGGGATCAAATCTGGGAACGCATTGTAAATCAAAGAGTCAAGGCCAAGAGAAAGCGATTGATACGAGAGATAACAGATTGTTACAGGAAGGGATGGAGAGTATAAAGTGATGTGTCAACCAACAGATGTACAAAGGGAATAAAAAGATAAAAGTCAAGGCTGTGTATCTGAATCAATACAGCATTTGAAATAAAACCGATGAACTGAGAGTGCAGAATGAATACGTACAATCTGTTATCGACGATAGAAATTTGGCTGCAGAATTACATGAATTGGCCCCTGAAATTTTGATGATTGATTGAGGACACCAGAAAGGTTGATAACACCAGGCCCACTCTCCTACTGATTATTAACGCCTGCTCTGCTCAGTTAATGAGTCAGGGATAACAAAGTTAAAAATCCCACAACACCAGGTTATAGTCCAACAGGTTTATTTGGAAGCACTAGCTTTCGGAGCGGTTGATGATATTAACAGGGACCATCCCAGGAAGGCTGGTGCCAACCAGTCTAACAAAGAGTGCATTGTGAACAAAACCAGAGAGGGATAGAAGCTTGAAGTTTGTTTTTGTCAGAAGTATCATATCGGGGTGGAAGCTGTAGGGTGGAGGTTTGATTACTCCGTGGATATCTGTGTGGCCGGACAGACTGCCCAAAATAACTGATTTATGATGAACTTTGATAAAGTGGCCATAAACTAAAGCATGCTGGGAAAGGAAAGCCAGCCTTGACGAACATGACGCCAATAAGCATTATGCAAAACCCAGGCAGGCTGCAGCTACCCGGACAGTGACAGACCCTCCAACACCCACCTGAAGTTGGACTTGAATGGGGCAATGGAACGTCACTGTTGGGACAATCAGGAGCAGGGAATCACTCTCTAGACACGGAGACTGCCTGCACCCAGCACATACTATAATGGACACCTAGGAGCCACCTTGCCATCAATGTGCCAACCCTTGGTTGGGTCTGATTGATCAGGGAAATCAAACCTGACCCTCAAGACCCTCCCAAACAGGCACAAAGACTCAGAGGGATAAGAATGGTCACAAACCCCCCCACTCAGCGTAGTAACCACTGAAAGAGAAGACCCTTGGGATCAAACCAGACGACGTCACCATGTGGAGCCCAGCCAAGTTCGAGTGTGGGTGGCATACCATCATATCGAGTTAAAGCATCAGGTAGTTTGTAGTGTTTATCAGTAGTTTACAGTATACTTAACTGTTCGAACATTAATTGTGTCAAATAAACAAGTATTATTGTGTATTAAGAGTTGACTCAAAGCTCTTTTGCTGAATATCAGAACGTAAGCACACTGTGGGACAGGTACAACAAATTGGGTCCCCTATGGGACATGGATAACAAGTGTCTGTCACTCCAAGATCGAATCCCATTGAACCTAATATTCCGCCAGATTTCGACTGAGCCCGTTGTTAGAGGACAGCTGTCCCACACAAAGGCCCAACTCAGTAACTCAATCAGAACAGAAGGTCAAAACTGAACTGTTCCGTATAAGATAAGGCCAACAAGTATTTACTCCAAATCCAGCAAACCACTGCTTCCAGGTGTGTTTGGGATAGGTCAGGTAAAACACCAGAAGTTGTTGAAGACCCAGTGGGATTAGGGCTGGAACCCAGCGAAAGCCGTACCCTCAGTCTGATCCATCCACTATAACCTGTAGTTTAACTGATAATGGCAGAGGATGGTCCCATATGGGAAACAAAACCGAGAGAGTATCTCAATCAGGAAAAGTGGCCCATACGGACAGCATTGATGAAACGGGACCCGGATCCCTACGGCAGAAGGACTGGGATAGTCTTAGGAGAAGGGAAGGGAAGCAGGATTCCAAACTTGAGAAGGTGACAGAGATAATGTGCTGTTTAGGGCAGTAATTAGAAAGAGAGCAGGAATTACAAACTGTCTGGAAAGAGCTAGAGAAGGTGAAAAAGAGAGATTGCGGAGTTAATGTTGAAAAATGCAGCTCAGGGTGAGAGGAATCAGGCAAGCCCACTCCAACTGGGCAGTGTGAGCGAGTGTATCAGGATACTCAGTGAGCAGTGTTAGAGAAGGAACGGAGCCAATGCGCGGTTTTACAAGGCACAGTACAAGTACGAGAGCAGGCAGATATGGAGAAGCAGCAGGTAGCTACAGACCACATCACCCGGCTGCAGGAGAGGAACAAGCACTGCTCTCGGTTAGAAATGGGATCATGTGTACATATGGAGAGGTTAGGGAGGAAAGACAGGAACAAGGGTTAGACTGAGATGAGCTCAGGGAAGCTGCCCAGCAGTATGCCAGGAGCAGGGGTGGATTGGGATCTACCCTCACCCTTCCCAGAGGAGCCAACCCGTTCAGCGTCCCTGGGAACATGCCCCTGTTGGAATGAACCTGGTAATGAGGGAAAGGTGGGTCAGGGCTGAAGCATCCCCAGTCACATACACCACCCTAATTTACCGAAGCACAGCTGGCAGAGATCGCAAAAGAAAATCCCAAATGTGAACCTCCAGCTGATTCATTTACATTCTTTGAGAAGGTCAGACAGCAGAAGGTTTTCCATGGGGCTGGGGAAGGGAGGAGCTGTGACTCACTGTAATGTGTTTAAGCCAGTCAGTACAGCCCGCAATCCCAGCCCCAAGAAATACAGCAGTCAGAGCTCTCGCAGACATGAAAACAGCGAGGCTACGTGGATGGGTTAAACAACGACAAGCAAAAGGAAGTGGGACACCCGGCTGCCTTTGCCAGTCACTTCTGGTTACACTTTACAGGAGGATTTAGAGACGGATCAGTTACCCGAGGCTGACCCAGCTAACTGGGCTAGGATCCGAGTTTCACACACCACCGAAGACAGCAGGAACCTACGCCTGAGTTTCGATCCCACCGAGCCGAGTTACAATGAGGCCTGGGTCCTGAGGGGAATGTCCCAGGTGTGGGAGAAAGAAGCCCACGATCTGAATAAAGACAAGGCGGAGAAAGGAAGATAAATGTTTCCTTTCTGAACCTCCAAGCAGGGTCTGGTGTGGAGGAAGGAAGGCAGACGGGGAAGCTCTGACCAGGGAAACTCAATCCCACCTGACCAAACCTCAGGGAGAGATCGAGGGACACAGCAAGGGAACCCTTGGCAGCCAGTGTCGAGGCACCACTGCGGGCACACGGGGCACTTGGCACAGGAATGTCCAGCCCATACACAGCTACACTCACAGCCACAGGAACCAGCACCCACAATGGGAACCCAGAGGCGAGAGCGGGCATCACTCCAGTTCATGCTGTGGGTACGAGCCAACCCATACAGCCCCCCCGCTCCCAACCTACACGGCATCCTCATGCATGTGCCAGGCCTCTACCTCCCCATTCTGGGTCGCCACCACCAGGTGGGGTAGTGTAGGCAGGCCACTAGGATTAGACTAGGTTCCCTATAGTGTGGAAACTGGCCCTTTGGCCCAACAAGTCTATCCCATGCCTCTGAAGGAAAACCCACCCCCCCACCCTATATTTACCCCTGAATAACACACGTCCACACCCCTCCTCTGAAGAGAAACCCACCCCCCCCACCCTATATTTACCCCTGAATAACACACGTCCACACCCCCCCTCTGAAGAGAAACCCCCCCCCCCCACCCTATATTTACCCCTGAATAACACACCGAACACGATGGGGCAATTGAGCACGGCTAAATGTTCCCCTGACCTGCACATCTTTGGATTGTGGGAGGAAATTGGAGCACCCGGAGGAAACCCACACAGACACTGGGAGGATGTGCAAACACCAGACAGGTGGGAATCGAACCCAGGACCCTGGTGCTGTGAGGCAGTGGTGCTAACTGCTGAGCCACCCCAGTCAATGGGGAGGTGGCCCCACAGAATTTCTTTGGGATACTAGCTGTTCCTGCACAACACTGAACACCTCTAGGTTTAATAATACACCCTTGGGGGCGACAAGGACGATTGCTTTAAGTGGGTTTACCGACCCTGTATAAGAAGGGAACATTACAGAACTGACTGACTTTAAACGAGGTGACATTACATGCCAGTTCCCTGTTACTTTAACCCACTGTCGCCAGGTGCAGACTTGACATACTTACCATCGAATACATGACAAGGGGCAATCTTAGTTTCGACCCAGTGAATGCCTGCATTTGGCAATTATCTCCAGTCATGTACACTCCATGCACCATCCTAACCATCCACGTGCTAACGGAGTCAGTACAGTAGGACAGTTTTGGTTTAATCCTCTGACTGAAGCCAAGGAGCTGGGTATGTCGGAGGTAATTGTAAAATACAAAGGGATATTCACTCAGCATAAACACGATGATGGATGTTTTCCAGGAGATGTGATAATTGAGGAGTAAAGCCCAAAACCACAGAACAATACAGTTTCTCCTGCCAAGTACAGGGCGAGGCAGCCAAGGTGACTGACAGTCCGTGACAGCAGGTAACGCTGAGACTTGTCGCCTCCACAAATAACGCTGAGATTTGGCCAGTCATGGCATTTAATTATTGATTATCAGGAGTAAATGCAGCAAAAGCTGGGAAATCAGTTCGACTGAGACAAGAGGAGAACCAAGCAGACACAGCCATCAGAATGTATTTGGATGGAGTGTTCACAACCGAGGGAGGCAGACAGATTACTGGCTGTGGGACAGACATGACCAAGTCTCAAACACAGGCACTGGTTGAATGAGTCTTAAAACGACCCATCCATCAAATTGTCCAAACTGGGAGTAGCATCTGGGGCTTATGTAGTGAGCAACCCGATCTGTTCCCCTCACCTGCAGATATTTCCTCTGAGCGCATGAATGTGTGATAAAGCCTCACTGAACACGCATCACTCGAGGAAGCTGGAGGTTTTAATCCCAGTGACAGGAAGGCACTACCATCAGCCCCTTATTACAGTACGTACTGCAGGCTGCCAGTGATAGGAAGGCACTACCATCAGCCCCTTATTACAGTACGTACTGCAGGCTGCCAGTGATAGGAAGGCACTACCATCAGCCCCTTATTACAGTACGTACTGCAGGCTGTCAGTGATAGGAAGGCACTACCATCTGCCCCTTATTACAGTACGTACTGCAGGCTGTCAGTGATAGGAAGGCACTACCATCTGCCCCTTATTACAGTACGTACTGCAGGCTGACAGTGATAGGAAGGCACTACCATCTGCCCCTTATTACAGTACGTACTGCAGGCTGCCAGTGATAGGAAGGCACTACCATCTGCCCCTTATTACAGTACGTACTGCAGGCTGCCAGTGATAGGAAGGCACTACCATCTGCCCCTTATTACAGTACGTACTGCAGGCTGCCAGTGATAGGAAGGCACTACCATCTGCCCCTTATTACAGTACGTACTGCAGGCTGACAGTGATGGGAAGGCACTACCATCAGCCCCTTATTACAGTACGTACTGCAGGCTGACAGTGATGGGAAGGCACTACCATCAGCCCATTATTACAGTACGGACTGCAGGCTGCCTGTGGAAGGGAGTATGGTAATGATTAAAGTTAGAAAGCACCACAAGACATCCCCGGAAGGTTACTGGAGAGCAGATCATTTAGCCAAGGAAGGGGCTCATTCCGGAGTGTTCTGGCAGCAACGCTCAGGTGAATAAGTTACACAGATTAGCGGACGGCACGGTGGCACAGTGGTTAGCACTGCTGCCTCACAGCGCCAGAGGCCCGGGTTCAATTCCCGACTCAGGCGACAGACTGTGTGGAGTTTGCACGTTCTCCCCGTGTCTGCGTGGGTTTCCTCCGGGTGCTCCGGTTTCCTCCCACAGTCCAAAGATGTGCGCGTTAGGTGAATTGGCCATGCTAAATTGCCTGTAGTGTTAGGTAAGGGCTAAATGTAGGGGTATGGGTGGGTTGCGCTTCGGCGGGTCGGTGTGGACTTGTTGGGCCCAATGGCCTGTTTGTACACTGTAAGTAATCTAATCAAGATACAACCAGGCAATCGGAGAAGAATGTAGACACACGCAGCTCCACGGTGATGCATTAGAACAGACTGTGGCAGGGGTTTACCCAGATGCCCGTGCTAAGTACATGACGGGTTAATCCCTAAGGCAGGAATCTGTGTGGCTCAGACTCAGTATAGGGACAGGATTATCGACCAATTCCATGATGGGCATTGGCTGAAGTGGACCTGTTTGTGTGGAACGGCAGTAGATGGGCGAGGTCCTCAATTCCTATTTCTTCAGTGTTTACCATGAAGACATGATGAGTGAGGAACCTGGGGAGCTGAGTGGCGATATCTCGGGGACAGGGAGAAAGTGAGGACTGCAGATGCTGGAGATCAGAGTCAAAGAGTGTGTTGCTGGAAAAGCACAGCTGGTCAGGCAGCATCCGAGGAGCAGGAGACTCGAGATCTTAGGTATTCGGTCCTTGATCAGCAATGAGGCTTGTGGGCCGGGGGGAGGTGGAGAGATAAATGGGAGGGGGGTGGGGCTGGGAGGAAGGGAGCTGGGAGTGTGAAGGTGATAGGTCAGAGAGAAGGGTGGGGCGGATAGATGGGAAAGGGGATAAGCCGGTCAGGAGAGTGGTGTCGACTTGGAGGCTTGGGACTGGGATAAGGTGGGGGGGGGAGGGGGAATGAGGAAACTGGTGAAATCCACATTGATCCCGTGTGTTGCAGGGTCCCAAGGTGAAAGATGAGGCGGTCTTCCTCCAGGCGTCTGGTGGTGAGGGAGCGGCAGTGAAGGAGGCCCAGGACCTCCATGTCCTCGGCAGAGTGGGAGGGGGGAGTTGAAATGTTGGGCCACAGGGCGGTGTGGTTGATTGGTGCGGGTGTCCCGGAGATGTTCCCTAAAGCGCTCTGCTAGGAGGCGCCCAGTCTCCCCAATGTAGAGGAGACCGCATCGGGAGCAACGGATACAATAAATGATATTGGTAAATGACATTATTGTATCTGTTGCTCCCGATGTGGTCTCCACTACATTGGGGAGACTGGACGCCTCCTAGCAGAGCGCTTTAGGGAACATCTCTGGGACACCCGCACCAATCAACCCCACCGCCTCGTGGCCTGGAGGGAGAACGCCTCATCTTCTGCCTCGAACCCTTCAACCCCAGGGCATCAATGTGGATTTCACCAGTTTCTTCATTTTCCCTCCCCCTACCTTACCCCAGCTCCAACCTTCCAGCTCAGCACTGACACCCTGACCTGTCCTACCTGCCTATCTTCCTTCCCACCTCTCCACTCCACCCTCCTCTCTGACCCATCACCTCCATCCACTCCCCCGTTCACCTATTGTACTCTTTGCTACCTTCTCCCCAGCCCCCCCCCCCCCCCCCCCCCCCCCATTTATCTCTCCACCCTGGAGGCTTCCTGCCTCTATTCCTGATGAAGGGCTTTTGCCCGAAACATCGATTTTCCTGCAGGTTTTGCACTTCCTGTGGTGGCAGGGGAAGGTGCTGGGAGTAGGCTATGGGCTGATGGTGAGGGCGTGGATCTGACAAGGGAGTCGCAGAGGGAATGGTCTCTCCGGAAAGCTGACAGGGGTGGGGAGTAAAATATATCCCTGGTGGTGGGGTCTGTGTGTAGGTGGTGGAAGTGGTGGAGGATGATGCGATGTATCTGGAGGTTGGTGGGATGGAAGGTAAGGACCCAGGGAGGTTCTGTCCTGGGAGACAGGATTCTGAGCAGTGATGCTGGAAAAGCACAGCAGTTCAGGCAGCATCCGAGGAGCAGTAAAATCGACGTTTCAGGCATAAACCCTTCATCAGGAATAAAGGCAGTGAGCCTGAAGCGTGGAGAGATAAACTAGAGGAGGGTGGGGGTGGGGAGAAAGTAGCATAGAGTACAATGGGTGAGTGGGGGAGGGGATAGAGGTGATAGGTCAGGGAGGAGAGGGTGGAGTGGATAGGTGGAAAAGGAGATTGGCAGGTAGGACAAGTCCGGACAAGTCATGGGACAGCGCTGAGCTGGAAGAAGAGTTTCAGGGAAGAGGGAATGAGCTGGGAGTTGCAGTGGGAGAGGGACTCCCTGAGATTCTTGTAGAGAGAGGAGGCATCGTTGCAAGAGGATTCGCAGTCGGGTTAAAATCAACGAGATAAGAACAATGACTGCTGATGCTGGAAACCAGATTCTGGATTAGAGTGGGGCTGGATGGTGTCTGACGAAACTAAGTCAAACAAGTGCATCAAAATTTGGAATAGTGATCAAAATATTGCCATTTGCTGATAATGCAACTGAGTGGGTTTGGCAAACTGCTAGAATGCAAACGGAAGTCAGAGCCAGACAAGGGAACAGGAGCAAATATAATTTGCATTTGCATGTGCTGAAAGGTGAGGAATGGGATTTATGATCAACGCTGAAGGGTCTGAGCAACATTGAGGGGGTCAGATTCACACACAAATGCAGACAGAGCTAGAAACAAGAACCAAAATATGATCACATTTCATCAACTGAGTACAAGATACAACAACAACAGGGTAGCATCGAAGTTGTAGCAGACATTTTTGGAATCATACCACAAAGCAGGAGAGTGCAGATCATGTAGGGACTGGGTAACAAGAAACACTACCTACACTTCCATGTGGATTCTTCCCACTGGGCCACAGCAGGCTGAGGGGAGATTTTAACGAGTTTTGGGAAGATTTGTAGCTCAGGTTGAGGTTTTGAGTGTAGGTTTGCTCGCTGAGGTGGAAGGTTCATTTCCAGACGTTTCGTTACCCTACTAGGTAACATCTTCAGTGGGCCTCAGGCGAAGCAATGCTGAAAATTCCTGCTTCCTATTTATACGTTTGGGTTTCTTTGGGTCAGTGATGTCATTTCCTGTTCCTTTTCTCAGGGGTTGGTAGATGGGATCTAACTCGATGTGTTTGTTGATAGAGTTCCGGTTGGAATACCATGCTTCTAGGAATTCTCGTGAGTGTCTCTGTTTGGCCTGTCCTAGGATGGATGTGTTGTCCCAGTCGAAGTGGTGTCTTTCCTCATCTGTATGGGAGGTTGCTAGTGAGAGAGGGTCATGTCATTTTGGGGCTAGTTGATGTTCATGTATCCTGGGGCTAGTTTTTTGTCTGTTTGTCTAATGTTCTTGCATGTTAATTTGTAAATGGCATTAATTTTGTTTGGTGTCTGTATGGGGTCTTTCAGGTTCATTACCTGCTGTTTTAGTGTGTTGGTGGGTTTGTGGGCTACCATGATGCCAAGGGGTCTGAGGTGTCTGGCAGTCATTTCCGAGATGTCTTTGATGTGGGGAGTGTGGCTCGGGTTTCTGGATGTGTTTTATCTGCTTGTTTGGGTTTGTTGCTGAGAAATCGGCAGACTGTGATCAGTGGGTACCCGTTCTTTTTGATTACACGGTAGAGGTGATTTTCCTCTGCTCTGCGTAGTCCCTCTGTGCTGCAGTGTGTGCTGGCTCATTGAAATAATGTTCTGATGCAGCTTTGTTTGTGGGGGTTGGGATGATTGTTTCTGTAGTTCAGTATTTGGTCCGTATGTGTTGTTTTCCTGTAGACGTTGGTTTGAAGTTCCCCATTGGCTGTTCGTTCTACTGTGACACCTAGGAATGGCAGTTTGTTGTTGCTTTCCTCCTGTTTAGTGAATTTTATGCCAGTTAAGGGTATTATTGATGATCCTGAAGGTTTCCTCTAATTTGTTTCATTTAGTGATGACAAAGGTGTCACCCACGTAGCAGACCCAGAGTTTGGGTTGGATGGTTGGCAGAGCTGTTTGTTCAAGTCTCTGCATTACTGCCTCTGCTATTGCCCCTGATATCGGAGATCCCGTGGGGGTTCCATTGGATTGTCTGTAGGTTTTGTTGTTGAAGGTGAAGTGGGTGGTAAGGCACAGGGCCACTAGCTTGATACTGTCCTTGTCGATGAAGTTAGTGGTGTTTGGTATCTGTGTCTTTGGGTCTTCGAATAGTGTAGTCAGTGTTCCCTTGGCCAGGTTAATGTTGATTGAGGTAAACAGGGCTGTTACATCAAAGGAGATCATTATTTCATCCTCTTCCATCTTAGTGTCTTTGATGGTCTTCAGGAATTCTTGGGTGGAGTGGATGGAGTGGGATGAGTCTTCTACTAAGTGTTTGAGTCTTTGGTGTAGTTCCTTGGCCAATCTGTAAGTTGGTGTTCCAGGTTAGTGAGACTATGGGTCTGAGGGGGTGTGAGAGGAGATTTATTGGCTGTTTAAAATTGGGAGGTGTTTTGATGAAGTAAAAAATTATTTCCTGTAGTTCAGGAGTGTGAGACGCGAGGTGCTTTGACATTGTACAGTTTTGGTGGTGGCATTAATGCCTTGATACAGGGGAAAAGTTGATATTGTGCGAGGCAAAATTCCCAAGTATTTAAAGCAGGTTAAGATGCAGGATTGCTGGGGAAGAGAGAAAGGGGCCGAAAACTAGTTTTGACATCAGGACACTGATCTGGAATCCCTCCTTTTGCTGCATTTTCAGACATTCAAGAGATACTACATGCTGATTGGAGAATCAAGGAGTGGGGGATGTGAGTTTTTAAACAAGAGAGGGTTTGTGAATACATGCAAAAGGATAAGCAGAAGGCTGAAACACATTTCCACTTGATGTGGGTACAAGGTGATGATTCTAAATTTGGGAACAATCTAGTTTCTCCAAAAATGTTAAGAGGTAGGCAGACATCAGCCAGAATTAACTTCAGTAAAAGAACAGAGTCGAGGGGTTGGTCAACCTTTATCAAACAAGACTTTTTACATTGAGAGAAATGACACAGGGAGATTAGCTTTCGGGACTCACCTCTCCCACCAGCATCTCGTAGATGAGAACACCAAGTCCCCACCAATCCACAGCTCGGGTGTAGGAGGTGTCTGTCAGAACCTCGGGAGCAAGAAACTCTGGAGTCCCGCAGAAAGTGCTGGTCCGCTCTCCATAGCCCATATCTACAATGAGAAAACCAGAGCATTTGTTTTCCATTGCACAGGGAATTCAGTGTTGGGGGGAGACACTAAGGCCTCTTGAAGGGGAACTGGCAGAGCAGTGATTTGTAGCTGAGAATCGAACAGAAAACTGGAATTATAAGGCACTTGGAGCAGTCAGGGCACCCACGTTCCGTGAAGGTGATGAAACAGTAGCCACTGCTGGTATTAGCTGGCCCAATACAGACAGAGAGTGGGTGATACCTGGGGAGGTTCTGAGGATTCCCCCAGCTCCAAAACTTATTGCAGCCACTGTTCCCTTCTGCACCCCATTTCCCATCCCGGGGTTCAGAGCCCTGAATGGACAGACCTCGAGTAGTGAGGTTAGGAGCAGGAGTGACCAAACACTGCTTTTGGTCATCTGCTCCTTGACATCCTGGCACGGTGACTCAGTGGTTACCACTGCTCCCCCAGGGACCCGGGTTCGATTCCAGCCTCGGGTGACTGTCTATGTGGAGTTTGCACGTTCTCCCAGTGTCTGTGTGGCTTTCCTCCGGGTGCTCCAGTTTCCTCCCACAATCTAAAGATGTTCAGGTGAGGTGACCTGGCTGTGCTAAATTGCCCATGGTATATAGGGGTGCGTGGGTTAGGTTTCCCTGGGTTGGTGATGTCATTTTCTGTGGTGACATCATTTCCTTTTCTTTTATTTACCACCCTGAGAAAAAGAACAGAAAATGACATCACCGTAGGAAATGATGTCACCACAGGAAAGGACATCACCAACCCAAGGAAACCCAAACCTATAAATAGAAAGCAGGAAACCTCAGCAGTGCTTCATCCGGAGGCTCACTGAAGATATTACATAGGATGGTGACGAAACGTCTGAAAATGAACCTTCCAGCTCAGTGAGCAAACCTACATCCAGAACCCGCAACCTGAGCTACAAATCTTCTCAAAACTCACAAATAAAATCCAATACGAGGGTCCTGTGCTTAAACAAGGGCAACTACAATAGAACGGGGGGGGACTTGTCTAAAGTAGACTGGAAACAAAGATGTTATGGTGGGACAGCTGACGAGTAGCGGAGGATTTTCAAAGCAATTTTTCGAAGTAGTCAGCAGAAGGATATTCCAGTGAAAAGGAAGGACTGTGAGAGGAGGAGTAACCTGCCACCGGTGTCTCAGGAAATAGGGAAGGCTGTCAAATTTCAAAGAGAAGGCATAGGAAGTGGCCATGAACAGCAGGAAAGTAGAAGATTGGAAAACTTTACAGGTCAACAGAAAGCCACAAAAACAGCTGTAAAGAAAAAAAAACAAGAAAAAAACCAGCACAGAATATAAAGACAGACAGCAAAAGTTTCCATAAATTATATAAAATGAAAGAGAGTGGCTAACGCAAACGCTGGTCCTTTAGTGGATAAGACGGGACATTTAGTTATGGGAAAGGATGAAATGGCTGAGGCATTGAACGGGGTCTCTTGGATCGATCTTCACAGTGAAGGACATTAATAACCTGCCAGTCATTGACAAAAGGACAAAGGGAGGTGAGAACCTGGAAACAATCATTACTACAGAAGAGGTAGTGTTGGGCAAGCTCATGGAGCTAAGGATGGACGAGGCTGCTGGCCCTGATGGAATGTATCCCAGGGTGCTAAAGGAGACGACAGGAGAAATAGCAAGTATACTTGTGATAATTTTCCAAAATTTGCTGGACTCTGAGGCAGTTCCAGCAGATTGGAAAGCAGCAAATTGATACCACTGTTTAAAAAGGGAGGTAGACAAAAGATGGGGAATTATAGACCAGTTAGCTTAACCTCAGTAGTGGGGAAGATGCTAGAATCTATTATTCAGGAAGAAATAGCAAGGCATCCAGACAGAAATTGTTCCATTGGGCAGACACAGCATGGGTTTACAAAGGATAAGTCATGTTTAACAGATCTGTTGGAATTCTGTGAAGACATTACGAGCAAGGCAGACAACGGGGACCTAGTAGATGTGGTGTACCTACATTTCCAAAAGGCCTTGACATGGAGCTGCATAAGAGGCGACTGCAGAAGATAAATATGTATGGCATTATGGGTAAAGTATCAGCATGGATAGAGAATTGGTTAACAGGAAACAAAGAGTGGGCACAAATAAGGGCTATTCTGGCTGGCAATCAGTGACTCATGGTGTGTCTCAGAGATCAGTGTTGGGACCACAATTATTCACAACTTATATGGATGATTTGGAGTTGGGGACCATGTATACGGTGTCAAAGTTTACAAATGACACCACGATGAATGGTAGAACAGTGTGTGCAGAGGACTGTGAAACTTTGCAGAGGAACACAGATACGTTGTTGTGGTTGTGTTCGCCGAGCTGAGAGTTTGTGTTGCAGACGTTTCGTCCCCTGTCTAGGTGACATCCTCAGTGCTTGGGAGCCTCCCGTGAAGCACTTCTGTCATGTTTCCTTCGGCATTTATAGTGGCTTGTCTCTGCCGCTTCCGGTTGTCAGTTGCTGTCCGCTGCAGTGGCCGACATAGGGTCCAGGTCGATGTGTTTGTTGATTGAATCAGTGGATGAAGCTTGACAGGAGGCTCCCAAGCACTGAGGATGTCACCTAGAAAGGGGACGAAACGTTTGCAACAAAAACTCCCAGCTCGGCGAACAGAACCACAACAACGAGCAGCTGAGCTACAAATCTTCTCCCAAACTTGGAACATAGATACTTTAAGTGGGCAAAGGTCTGGCAGATGGAATACAAAGTTAATAAATGTCAAGTCATCCATTTTGGTAGGAGTAACAGTAAAAAGGTTTACTGAGTGGTAAAAAGTTGCAGAGGGACCTGGGTGTCCTTGTACATGAATCCCAGAAGGTGGGTCTGCAGGTACAACAGGGAATTAGGAGGGCCAAGGGAATTTTGTCCTTCATTGTTAAAGGGGTTGGGTTTAAAAGCAGGGAGGTTATGTTACAGCTGTACAGGATGGTGGGGAGGCCACCCCTGGAGTACTGGGTGTAGTTCTGGTCTCCTTCCTTGTGAAAGGGTGTACTGGAGGGGGTGCAGAGGGGGTTCACTGGGTTGATTCCGGAGTTGAGGGGTTTGGGTTATGAGGAGAGACTGAGTAGACTGGGATTATAGTCTTTGGAATTGAGAAGAATGAAGGGGGACCTTATAGAAACATATAAAGGTATGCAGGGAATAGATAAGATAGAGATAGAGAGGATGTTTCCACTGGTGGGTGAAGCTAGGACATGAGGGCAAAGCCTCAAGATTAGGGGGAGCAGATTTCGGACTGAAGTGGGAAGGACCTTCTTCACCCAGAGGGTTGTAAATCTGTGGAATTCCCCGCCCAGGGAAGTAGTTGTCGCTACCTCAGTAAATGTTTTAAAGGTAATGTAGATTGTTTTTGAACAATAAAGGAATGAAGGGTTATGGTGAGAGGGCGGGTAAGTGGAGCTGAGGCCATGAAAAGATCAGCCATGATCTTATTGAATGGTGGAGAAGGGCCGAATGGCCTACTCCTGCTCCTGGTTCTGATGTGCAATGCCCGTATCCTGAATTTAAAAAACATCACCCATTCCTAAAATGATAAGACAGGAGCTTCCTTAGTTTTTCTCAGCCCCTTCTGATCAGACTGGAATAGGTCCAGTTAAAGGGCCGTGCAATGGATACATGACCTGGAGTTGGCAGGATTTACAGTTTTAAAGTGAGATATGAGAGACATGAGTGAAACAAAGGAGGTCACGGTGGGCTGATGGTGAGGAGTGATACCAACCTTCCTTACAAAGTCCAAAATCGGCAATTTTGACATAACCCTGTGTGTCAAGGAGTAAGTTATCGAGCTTCAAATCCCTGCAGGAACAAAAGGCAAACTTCAACCCGTGTCAAGAAATGAGAAGTTTAGAATAATCAAACCGGCAGAGGAACAGATAAAAACATGGACATGATTCAAAACACAGTCGGAAAGGCTCAGCAGACAGAGAATGCCTTGCAGAAGCTACATTACCTTGGATTGCAATAAGGTATTAATGGTCTAAAAGGGAATTGAAATACCAAGTGTGGCTGGGGACTTATTGGGGATGTTATGGGGCAGTTGACTCATGTATATCAGATCTTCCTTCCAGAATGTAAGCAACAATGTGCACGGGAAACTGTGACCACGATGGGAGGGGAAGGCAAATTGGTAGATGTTGTCCACACGAACAAGGCCTTTGAGAAGATTTCACATGGCAGATTAGTCTAGTTAGATCACATGGGACGCTGAGCTGGGAATTTGTGTTGCAGACGTTTTGTCCCCTGTCTAGGTGACATCCTCAGTGCTTGGGAGCCTCCTGTGAAGCGCTTCTGTGATCTTTCCTCCGGCATTTATAGTGGTTTGTCTCTGCCGCTTCCGGTTGTCAGTTCCAGCTGTCAGCTGCTATGGCAAGTATATTGGGTCCAGGTCGATGTGCTTATTGATTGAACCTGTGGATGAGTGCCATGCCTCTAGGAATTCCCTGGCTGTTCTCTGTTTGGCTTGTCCTATAATAGTAGCGTTGTCCCAGTCGAACTCATGTTGCTTGTCATCTGAGTGTGTGGCTACTAAGGATAGCTGGTCGTGTCGTTCCGTGGCTAGTTGGTGTTCATGGATGCGGGTTGTTAGCTGTCTTCCTCTTTGTCCTATGTAGTGTTTTGTGCAGTCCTTGCATGGGATTTTGTACACTACGTTGGTTTTGCTCATGCTGGGTATCGGGTCCTTTGTCCTGGTGAGTTGTTGTCTGAGAGTGGCTGTTGGTTTGTGTGCTGTTATGAGTCCTAGTGGTCGCAGTAGTCTGGCTGTCAGTTCGGAAATGCTCCTGATGTATGGGAGTGTGGCTAGTCCTTTGGGCTGTGGCATGTCCTCGTTCCGTTGTCTTTCCCTTAGGCACCTGTTGATGAAATTGCGCGGGTATCCGTTTTTGGTGAATACATTGTATAGGTGTTCTTCTTCCTCTTTTTGCAGTTCTGGTCTACTGCAGTGTGTTGTGGCCCTTTTGAACAGTGTCTTGATGCAACTTCTTTTGTGTGTGTTGGGATGGTTGCTTTCATAGTTCTACGAAACACACACAAAAGAAGTTGCATCAGGACACTATTCAAAAGGGCCACAACACACTGCAGTACACCAGAACTGCAAAAAGAGGAAGAAGAACACCTATACAATGTATTCACCAAAAACAGATACCCCCGCAATTTCATCAACAGGTGCCTAAGGGAAAGACAACGGAACGAGGACATGCCACAACCCAAAAGACTAGCCACACTCCCATACATCAGGAGCATTTCTGAACTGACAGCCAGACTACTGCGACCACTAGGACTCATAACAGCACACAAACCAACAGCCACTCTCAGACAACAGCTCACCAGGACAAAGGACCCGATATCCAGCATGAGCAAAACCAATGTAGTGTACAAAATCCCATGCAAGGACTGCACAAAACACTACATAGGACAAACAGGAAGACAGCTAACAACCCACATCCATGAACACCAACTAGCCACCAAACGACATGACCAGCTATCCTTAGTAGCCACACACTCGGATGACAAACAACATGAATTCGACTGGGACAACACTACTATTATAGGACAAGCCAAACAGAGAACAGCCAGGGAATTCCTAGAGGCATGGCACTCATCCACAGATTCAATCAATAAGCACATCGACCTGGACCCAATATACTTGCCACTGCAGCAGACAGCTGGAACTGACAACTGGAAGTGGCAGATTCAAACCACTATAAATGCCGGAGGAAAGATCACAGAAGCGCTTCACAGGAGCCTCCCAAGCACTGAGGATGTCACCTAGACAGGGGACAAAACGTCTGCAACACAAATTCCCAGCTCGGCGAACAGAACCACAACAACGAGCACCCGAGCTACAAATCTTCGCACAAACTTTGAAGATCACATGGGATCCAGGGAGAGTTAGCCCAATGCACACTGAGCCTGACAGTAGGAGAGAGAGATGGTGGTGCCACAGGGGTATTGTTCAGATCGAAGGCCTGTGAGCAGCATTTGCCACAAGGATCAATGCTGGATCCACTGTTGCTCGTCATTCATTTAGGACTACAATGGGATGTTGATCAACTGGGCCAGTGCGCTGAGGAATGGCAGATGGAGTTTAATTCAGATAAATGTGACATGTTACATTTTGTTGCGAGATGGCAGGACTCGACACAGTTAGTGCCAGAGCCTTGAGCAGTTTTGTCGAATATAGGGACCTGGAGCACAGGTACTTGGTCCCTTGAAAGTGGCTCACAAATAAATAGGTATTTAGCACACTTGCTTTCATCGATTGGAACACTGAGTGCAGGAGTTGAGGTGACATGTTACAGCTGTACAGGCCATTGGTAAGCCCACATTTGGAGTACCGTGTATAATTCTGGTTGTCCTGTTACAGGAAGGATGTAATTAAACTGGAAAGGGTGCAAAAAAATGTTTTACAAGGATCTTACTGGCCTGGCTTATAAGGAGCGATTGTTCCCTGGAGCGGAGGAGGCTAAGGGGTGACCTTGTGGAAATTTCTAAAATCATGAGAGGCAGAGAAAAGGGGAATAGCAGAGTAGGGGAGTCCAAAACTAGACGGCATTGAAGGTGAGAGGGGAAAGAATTAAAAGGGACCTGACAGACAACGTTTTCACACAGAGAATAGTTCCTCAATGGAATGAGCTGCCAGAGAAAATGGCAGTAGTGAGTACAATTAAAACATTTAAAAGATATTTGGACAGGATAAGGATAGGAAAGGTTTAGAGTGATATGGGTCAAATGCAGGCAAATGGGAATCGCTCCACACGGATGAGTTGGGCTGTTTCCGTGCTGTATGCCTCTATGACTCTTTAAAAACTGGAGCAGGAGCTGCACTCAACACCATAGCTGGTCAGTTTGTGGTCAGGAGCTGCACTCAACACCATAGCTGGTCAGTTTGTGGTCAGGAGCTGCACTCGACACCATAGCTGGTCAGTTTGTGGTCAGGAGCTGCACTCGACACCATAGCTGGTCAGTTTGTGCCTGCAACACCATAGCTGGTCAGTTTGTGGTCAGGAGCTGCACTCAACACCATAGCTGGTCAGTTTGTGCCCGCAACACCATAGCTGGTCAGTTTGTGCACTCAACACCATAGCTGGTCAGTTTGTGCACTCAACACCATAGCTGGTCAGTTTGTGGTCAGGAGCTGCACTCAACACCATAGCTGGTCAGTTTGTGCCCGCAACACCATAGCTGGTCAGTTTGTGCACTCAACACCATAGCTGGTCAGTTTGTGCACTCAACACCATAGCTGGTCAGTTTGTGGTCAGGAGCTGCACTCAACACCATAGCTGGTCAGTTTGTGCCCGCAACACCATAGCTGGTCAGTTTGTGCACTCAACACCATAGCTGGTCAGTTTGTGCACTCAACACTATAGCTGGTCAGTTTGTGGTCAGGAGCTGCACTCAACACCATAGCTGGTCAGTTTGTGCCCTCAACACCATAGCTGGTCAGTTTGTGGTCAGGAGCTGCACTCAACACCATAGCTGGTCAGTTTGTGCCCGCAACACCATAGCTGGTCAGTTTGTGCACTCAACACCATAGCTGGTCAGTTTGTGGTCAGGAGCTGCACTCAACACCATAGCTGGTCAGTTTGTGGTCAGGAGCTGCACTCAACACCATAGCTGGTCAGTTTGTGCCCTCAACACCATAGCTGGTCAGTTTGTGCCCTCAACACCATAGCTGGTCAGTTTGTGCCCTCAACACTACATTCTCACCTAGAAGACAGTGCGATCTGCAGGCGCTGGAGATCCGAGTTCAGAGTGTGGTGCTGGAAAAGCACAGCAGGTCAGGCAGCATCCGAGGAGCAGCCAGAGCCCTTCATCAGGAATGAGGCTGGGAGCCCCAGGGGGTGGAGACATAAATGGAGGGGGGTTGGGGCTGGGGAGAAGGGAGCTGAGAGTGCAACAGGTGGATGGAGCTGGGTGTTCTTTTTGGTTGGGGTTGGAGCAGGAGGAGTGTAGGACTGCGCATTGTGAGGGCGAGAGGTTGGAGCGGGTGAGGAGGTTGGACAGGTTGAGGCGGTTGATGTCACGGTGGGAATTTGAAAGGATGAGATTAAGGGCAGGGAGCAGGCCAGCCCGGGGTGTATTTATCTCTCCATCCCCTGAGGCTCCCAGCCTCATTCCTGATGAAGGGCTCTGGCCTGAAACATCGACTCTCCTGCCCCTCGGATGCTACCTGACCTGCTGTGCTTTTCCAGCACCACACTTTCAACGACATTCTCACCTGCCCACCTTTACTCTCAGCTACAGCACAAGTTTAAAATCTACCCAGCTGTGCCCTCAAATAATTTCCAGTCACCAAGATTCCAGTGCTCCCTGTAGAAGGGAATTCATAACAGGAATGACTTTGTTCCAGAATCAAAATCCTCCGTCTTAAATAGGAAAACTCTTCTCTTTAAAAACTAGGGTCTTAGAACCGCACAACGCAGAGAGTCTCTTTGGCCTGGAAAGTCTGCATTGATCTATCTACACAATCCCAGCTTCCTGCACTTAGCTGATAGTCTAGAATGTTCTGACATTTCCGACATGTGCTTTTTAAAGATTGAGGATTCCCACCTCTACGACCTTCCTGGGAAGTACATTTCAGATTCCCACCATCTGCTGGGTGAAAACATTTTCCTCAAATCCGATCTAAATTTCCTGCTCTTCACCTTCAAGTTGTGCCTCCCTTGTTCCTGACCTTTCAGATAGAGGGGAATGGTTATTCCCAACTTCCCCATTGTGGTGCTGCTGAGTCCGACTGTCACCATTCCAGGTTAGATGGGAATCGCAGATGGGGACCCTGTGGAATCTCTGTCATAGCACGTTGTGAAGGAATTTCCCAGGAAATTCCACTGTCCGTCAGGCAACTCCCTTACACCCAGAACTCTCTGAAAATCTCCATTTAAATCAGGCACTCTGGGTTCGTTCCAGCAAAATTAAGACCATAATTATTCAGGAACAGTTAGGGTATTAAATACATCGACTAATTCCTGAGTGATCATTCAACAGGAATGTACTAACCACACACAGCCTTAAACACACCTCCCGCAGACCCGGAGATGACACTCTCCAGAACCCTATCCTGGGGAGCAGACAACTCCAGCCTGGCCCACTCTCCAATTTCCTGCTGTCAGAACCAGTCTGAGGAGACAGTTTCCCAACCGAACATTATCACAGAGCCTCAGTAAATATACACATAGGTAGGTCTGAGGGCAAATATTACTGAAGGTGAAGTCTTGAAGGATTGCTTGGGAAAGTATCAAAGCACATTATTAATTACAGAATGACAGAGCACAGAATGAGGCCGTTTGGCCCACCCAATGAGTTGGCTCTTCCAGGCTTGTAACTAAACAAAGGGATATATGGAGCCACACAATATTCTGGTGAATCCCACACCCCCTCATTTTTACCATGTCCCAGAAATTATTCAACATTGAATGTTTGCTCTGTACCCCTGCTAAAAGCTACAGGTCATGTTTCTAGCGAATTACATGGTCCCTGGTTCTTTCACCTCTGGTTATCCACCTATTAGAAATCGTTTCTCTGTACCCACCTTCTCGAAACCCTTCATGTTTTTAAACACATTTCCTTTCAGCTTTTACCCCTGCAAGGAGAACAACTCCCGATCTTGCAGTTTTTAACTGGGGAACTGAAGCCCATCATTCTGAAATCCCTCCTGGTTCCTTCTCAATGTCTTTAAAAACTCTCCCTACATTGAATCGACATTGTACCACACCTGCCCCAAATTCACATTCATCACCATTTGGTATAATGTTCTGGGTTTTGTACTATGATCCCCTTTCCTGTCAGGTCCAAAGTCCCATGTGCTCTCTATCCATTCGCCAATTTTGCACACATGCGACTCCTGCTCCTTTTATCCATAGGTTTTAATTTCACTCTCAAGCCTAACTCACAAATTCCAGTTCCAGTAAAAATCTCGTCTTGTCGAGAGGCACAGAGTCACAGCATAGAAACAGATCCTTCGGTATGTAGTATTCAGCAGCAAAAGGTCTGAACGTGCACGAGGACGAAAATCTTACCTGTACACAATCTTGTTATCGTGAAGGAACTGCAGCCCAAGGACAACACATGCAGAATAGAACCTGCAAGACACAATTCCAACATTAACTTTCATGTTGTTTCTAATTCTGGTCACCTTTGAACATTGAACCAGTCTGTGTCTGGCTGACTATGATCCACTGGCTGTAAACACAACCCAATAACAATCTCTAGAACACAGGAACGAGTTCTAACCCCTCAACTGGGATTTCTCCAAACATGATGAAAAATAAGGTCCAGGTGCTGAATTTTTCCCGCAGTGTATGGGCTTAAGATTACCAGTTGTTTATAGAGACACTCTCAGTGGAATGATGCGAGTTAGCAAGGCTATGGGAAAAGAGAAAACTAACACACGCTGGGGTTTAATTTCTAGAGGGGTAGAACACTAAAGTACCATTGAATCAGGGTTAGACCATAGTTGCCTGAATATCGTTTTGGTCTCCACATTATGGAAAGGATACAGAGGCACTAGTGAAAGGGCAGAAGGAGATTTTCCTGAGATGACACCAGACCGGTGAGATTCCTTGGAACAAAAGGAGTAGGCAGGGCTCTTTTCCCCGTCACACAGACGGAGAGGTAATGTATAAAATGCCTTGGGATTTTCCTTAATCCTGTTTGCCAAAGATATTTCATGGCCCCTTTTAGCCCTCCTAATTCCTTGCTTTAGTTCCTCGCTGCTCTCTGTATTCTTTCAGGGATTTGCCTGTCTTCCATTCCTGAAATCTTACTTATACCGCCTTTAACTTTTTGAGTGAGCTCTCAATTTCCCTCATTATCTAAGGTTCCCAAATCTTGCCATCCACATCCTTCCGTTTCACAGGAACATCAAAGAATCCCCACAGTAAAAGTAGAGGCCATTCAGTCCACTGAGTCTGCAATGACCGTCCAAACAGCATTCCACCGAGATTCACCTCCATCATTCGTTTACATAACGCCACACTTCCCATGGCCAGTCCACCTAACCGGTACATCCCTGGACTGTGGGAGGAAACCGGAGCACCCGGAGGAAACCCACGCAGACACGGGGAGAACGTGCAAACTCCACACAGTCAGTCGCCTGAGTTGGGAATTGAACCTGGGTCTCAGGCGCTGTGAGGCAGCAGTGCTAACCACTGTGCCACCGTGCCGCCCATAAACCGGAGCACCCAGAAGAAACCTATGGAGACGAAGAAAGAATATGCAAATACCACACAGACAGTCACTGAAGTCTGGAATTGAACCCGAATCCCTGGTGCTATGAGGTGGCAGTGCCCACCAGTGCACTGCCCATGCTGGCCCTGAGCTCCAATCAACTTGCCGTCAAAAGATTCCCACATATCCCAGATGTGGATTTAGCCTCAAACAGCGACTCGCTGTCTACATTCCCCAGCTCCTGCCTTCCCCCAACTTCGTACTTTCACCCAAGTACCACTCCGCTCCGTTTTCACGTGTACAAGGAGCAACAACGAGGTTAGGGAAAAGGCAGAGGTCTGGGCAAAGTCGACGGACAGAAACTGGCCCTGTTCATGAATGAAAGGGCATAGATTTAAAGCCTTTTGCAAAACAAGTTTGTGCAATGTGAGCAAAAGCCTTTCCTCACAGCGAGTGCTTTGGTCAGGAATATATTACCTGAAAGCGTGGTGGAGTTATTTGAAAAGGTGTTGGATGAGGGTTATTGGGAAAGTGCAGGCAAATAGCAGCAGGTCCCGCTGTACACTCCGAGAGCTACTCCAGGCACTACAGGCACCTTCGTCACTGTAACAATTCTGTATTTCTGACAGAAAGGGATGGTGATAAGCATTTGACAGAGTGTGTTAGCAGTCTGGAACTCCATTAGAAAATGATGTTTTCGGAGATGGAAATTCTATCCAGTTCTCAGAGATGTCTGTGTTTATTAGGCGAGTCCACAGGATATGTAAAATTGCAACACACTTGTAAGCAGAAATTCGGATTCGTGACCTCTACTGGTGACACAGAAGATAAGGGAGCAGGAGTGTGATTCCATGGCATCACATCCTGCGTATTAACAGAGGTGACAGAGAGGGGTTGGGGATAAATGCTGGGGCAGAAGGATGGGGTTGGGAGGGGAGGTGGTGGGGGTGGGAAGAGGGATAGGGGAAGAGAGGCAGCGGGAAGAATTGGGAGGAGAGGTGTAGCAGATTTAGGAACACCAGTCCAGAAGGTTAGGTCGCTAGGCATCTGCAGTGAGTTGGTGAATTGGATAGAAAACTGGCTTTGTGTTAGAAGACAGATGGTAGTGACGGAGGGGTATTTGTTTGACAGGAGGTCTGTGACCAGCAGTGCTGTTTGTAATATACAAGGACAAAAATGTAGGTGGGTAAATTTTTCGGTTTGCAGATGACGTGAAAATTGGAGGGGTTCTGGCTAGTGAGAAAGGTTATTAAAGGCTACAGCAGGATATTGATCCATTCAAAAGTTGGGCTGAGAAATGACAGATGGAATTTAATCCCGACAAATGAGAGGTGATGCATTTAGGAAGGTCAAGTGCATGAGGAAGTATTCAGTAAGGGGCAGCAGCCCAAGGAGCACTGAGATACAGAAAGATCTTGGACAGCAAGGACACAGCTCCTGAAAGAGCCGACATGAGGGGTAGATGCCGTACAAACATGCTTGCTTCCATCAGTCAGGGCACGGTGTATAAAAGGGGGAAAGTCATACTGCAGCTGTATAAAAACATTTGGAGTATGGTGTACGTCTGTGGTCACCACACTACCAGAAGGAACAGGAGGCTTTGGAGAAGGTACAGAAAGAGTACAAACCTTCACATAAACCAAATCATCTGCCGACATTTCCGCCACCTCCAAACGGACCCCATCACCAGGGATATATTTCCCTCCCCACCCCTTTCCGCCTTCCGCAAAGACCGTTCCCTCCGTGACTACCTGGTCAGGTCCACGCCCCCCTACAACCCACCCTCCCATCCTGGCACTTTCCCCTGCCACCGCAGGAACTGTAAAACCTGTGCCCACACCTCCTCCCTCACCTCTATCCAAGGCCCTAAAGGAGCCTTACACATCCATCAAAGTTTTACCTGCACATCCACTAATATCATTTATTGTATCCGTTGCTCCCGATGCAGTCTCCTCTACATTGGGGAGACTGGGCGCCTCCTAGCAGAGCGCTTTAGGGAACATCTCCGGGACACCCGCACCAATCAACCACACCGCCCCGTGGCCCAACATTTCAACTCCCCCTCCCACTCTGCCGAGGACATGGAGGTCCTGGGCCTCCTTCACCGCCGCTCCCTCACTACCAGACACCTGGAGGAAGAACGCCTCATCTTCCGCCTCGGAACACTTCAACCCCAGGGCATCAATGTGGACTTCAACAGTTTCCTCATTTTCCCTTCCCCCACTTCACCCTAGTTCCAAACTTCCAGCTCAGCACTGTCCCCATGACTTGTCCGGACTTGTCCTACCTGCCTAGCTCCTTTTCCACCTATCCACTCCACCCTCTCCTCCCTGACCTATCACCTCCATCCCCTCCCCCACTCACACATTGTACTCTATGCTACTTTCCCCCCCCACCCCCACCCTCCTCTAGTTTATCTCTCCACGCTTCAGGCTCTCTGCCTTTATTCCTGATGAAGGGCTTTTGCCCGAAACCTCGATCTCGCTGCTCATTGGATGCTGCCTGAACAGCTGTGCTCTTCCAGCACCACTGATCCAGAACATGGTTTCCAGCATCTGCAGGCACTGTTTTTACCAGAATGTTGCCTGGTTTGGAGAGTATTAACTGGAAGGAGACATTGGACAAATTTCACTCGAGTGTCAGAGGCTGAGGGTGGATAGATGCATATAAAATCCCGAGAGCTGTGAAGCTGGCGGATAGTCAGGATGGAAATGTCGAATACAAGGTGAGCGTGGGAAATCTTACAGCAGATGTGGGAGGTGTAATTTCTTGACACAGGGTAGGAGGCGGCTGGAGCAGTACGTGAGGAGGGGAGATCGGGGGGGGGGGGGGGGGGGGGTGTGGTCCAAAAGAGGAAGAGAACAGAACACACTTGGAAGGAGAGGGGAACGGGGGGGAGGGGGAAGGAGAGGGGAACGGGGGGGAGGGGGAAGGAGAGGGGAACGGGGGGGAGGGGGAAGGAGAGGGGAACGGGGGGGAGGGGGAAGGAGAGGGGAACGGGGGGGAGGGGGAAGGAGAGGGGAACGGGGGGGAGGGGGAAGGAGAGGGGAACGGGGGGGAGGGGGAAGGAGAGGGGAACGGGGGGAGGGGGAAGGAGAGGGGAACGGGGGGGAGGGGGAAGGAGAGGGGAACGGGGGGGAGGGGGAAGGAGAGGGGAACGGGGGGAGGGGGAAGGAGAGGGGAACGGGGGGGAGGGGGAAGGAGAGGGGAACGGGGGGGAGGGGGAAGGAGAGGGGAACGGGGGGGAGGGGGAAGGAGAGGGGAACGGGGGGAGGGGGAAGGAGAGGGGAACGGGGGGAGGGGGGAAGAGAAAGTCAGGGGGGGGGGAGCAAAGAGAAGTTCGAGGGGGAGGTGTTGAGAACATAGTGGGTTGCTCTGGGGTTAGAGATGAGCCTGGGACACTGTGAGGTGGGGTAGTAGGGGTGTGGAGGGAGAACAACATAGAAAGGAATGGACTAAAGCTGGGAACTGGATGGAGGAAGAGAACAGAATGTGGGGCCTGTGACACACCGAACCTTTAAGAGGGATTTGGTCTATTCCGTTTCTCTTGTCGAGGGGTTTTGTCAACCTGCTACCAAGGTGTCTGCTCCATGGACAGCGGCTGGAGTCAGGCTTTGCGTTGGGTTGTTGAAGCCAGGAATTTTGGATTATAGCGGATAAAAACAGCTCGGACCTTGAAGCAGTTTGCTGCAGCATGTCTAGGTTTGCGGAAAGCTTTGTAGGTCAGGTGCTAGTTGTCCTGGTTATGGGTATGTTCGGCATGCGGGGAAGTTGGTTTGATGATGTTACGTTCCCTGTCTCGGTGATATCCTCAGTGTTTTGGAGCCTCAAGTCGTGTGACTTCGGGGATTGATATGGTTCTGTTCCTGCTGCTTCTGGTGGCCAGTTCCCGGTGTTCGTGGTAGTGGCTGGTATACTGGGTCCGTTGTAGTGACTGGTATACTGGGTCCGTTGTAGTGACTGGTATACTGGGTCCGTTGTAGTGGCTGGTATACTGGGTCCGTTGTAGTGACTGGTATACTGGGTCTGTTGTAGTGGCTGGTATACTGGGTCCGTTGTAGTGGCTGGTATATTGGGTCTGTTGTAATGGCTGGTATATTGGGTCAATTGTAGTGGCTGGTATACTGGGTCTGTTGTAGTGGCTGGTATATTGGGTCTGTTGTAGTGGCTGGTATACTGGGTCCGTTGTAGTGGCTGGTATATTGGGTTTGTTGTAGTGGCTGGTATATTGGGTCTGTTGTAGTGGCTGGTATACTGGGTCCGTTGTAGTGGCTGGTATACTGGGTCCGTTGTAGTGGCTGGTATATTGGGTTTGTTGTAGTGGCTGGTATATTGGGTCTGTTGTAGTGGCTGGTATACTGGGTCCGTTGTAGTGGCTAGTATATTGGGTCCGTTGTAGTGGCTGGTATACTGGGTCCGTTGTAGTGGCTGGTATATTGGGTCCGTTGTAGTGGCTGGTATACTGGGTCCGTTGTAGTGACTGGTATACTGGGTCCGTTGTAGTGACTGGTATACTGGGTTTGTTGTAGTGGATGGTATACTGTGTTTATTGATGGAGGGTGGAGCCGAGTGCCCTGCTGTATAAATGCTGTCCCCTGTTTAGCTTGTCCCTGTGATCATTGTGTTGTCTCAGTTGTATTTGTGGTGTTTGTCAGCGGTGTGTATGATTAATAGAGACAGCTGGTCATGGTGTTTCCTGGCTGGTTGGTGCTTGTGGATGGGGATTGCTAGCTGCCTGCCTGCTTGTCCTATCTCGTGTGGCGTGCAGTCTTTGCATGGAATCCTGTAAATTATGTTCGCCTCGCACATGATGGCTATCGGGTCTTTTGACATGGTGAGTTGTCGGAGCGTGGCTGTCGGTGTCTGAACTGTCATGAATCCCTGCGGGCGGAGTAGTCTGGCTGTCAGTTCAGAGATGTTTTTATCTAAGGGACTGCAGTGAGTGAGTTCGGCTGAGGCATGGCCACCTCACGCTGTTGGCTAGACACATGTGGATGAAGTGGCAGGGCTATCCATTCCTGGCAAAGCCTCTGTCGAGGTGTTCTTCTCCTTCTCTTCACAGGCTGGGAGTGCTGCAGTGTGTTGTGGCCCTTTCGAACACGGTCCTACAGCAGCTTCTCTTGTGTACGTTCGGGTGGGTGCTGTTGTAGCCCAGGACCTGGCCAGTGGGTGTGGCTATTCTGTACACTCTTATAATGCATTCACCATTCTGTGTTCTTTTTCCCATCACATCCGGGAATGGGAGTTAATTGTTGGCTTCCTCCTCTCTCGTCAATCTGATCCCTGTGAACATGTGGTCGATAGTCTGGTGGGTATTCCCCATCTCTGTTCTCTGTCCACTTGCCTGACCCAGAGTTTGGGTTGGATTTGTGGGAAGGTGGTTTATTCTTGTCTTTGCATCACTGCTTTTGCAATGAGTCCAAAGATGGGGGAGCCCATTCGTGTCCCATTGATCTGTTTATATCTCTGGTTGTTGGATGTGAAGTGTGTTGTTGAGCACAGGTCCATAGTTCGAGTATGCCGTCCTGTGTACTGTGTTCCGTTTGTCCAGGAGGTTGCCTCTTGTCTCTCTGGCTAGAGTTTGGTCAATTGAAGATAACAGTACGGTTACAGCGAATGAGAGCATGGCTTTGCCCTGGTCTATGTTGACGTTCCTGAGATTGGTGAGGAATTCCTGTGATGATTGTATGGAGTGTTTGGATCCACTGATAAGGTGTTTCAGTTTGTGTTGCAGTTTTTTTTGCCAGTTTATGCGATGGAATTACTGCAAGTGCCACAATGGGTCTAGGTGTTATGTCTGGTTTGTGTACCTTGGGTCACCTGGAAACTCTGGGGGTGTTTGTGGCCTCTGGTTTTGTAGATCAGTCCTGGTGATTGGTCTGTTTTGTTGTATGTTCTGTATGTGTTGTTAATTCGATTGGTTGGTTGTGGCGTGGGGTCACAGGCCCTCTACAGGTGGGTTTCAGTATCTGCAGGCAGTTCCCCTGCTTTCGGAATATATTTCGTCTTGTCCATAATAACTGTGATTCTGACTTTATCCAGGATTGTGTTCTTGTCCTTTTTGAGGGTATTTAGGGCTTCTCTCTCTTTGGTGTTGAGGTGTTCACTTGTCTTTTCTTTGTCAGTAAGGGTACAATGCTCTGTCTAACTGCTTGTTGTCTGTTAGTTCGGAGCGTACATTCGCGAGCAGCGTGGGAAGTCTAGTTTTTGTGTCCTTGTGGTCGTAGTGGAGTCACTTGGCTTGTCTGGCTTTTTCGGTGCCTGTCAGCTGTCTGTTGGCGAGGTTTCTCATCCAGGTGATTGTCGTGTTGTCTTCTCTGCTGTTACTCAGCTTAGTCATGTTGTCTTGTAGTGTCTCTTTCTCCATGTGGTTCTGTTCTGTCTTATGGTGATGGCCGGTGTGATTGTAACGGTCCATTCCTGATTGGTTATTTTCAAAATGATTGAATTTTGGTGCGCGATTTCCTGTCTGTATCAGTGTCGTCTGTTGTGTGTGTGTCCGTCATCATAACCTGGATCATCCTGAGACCATCTTGTCTGACTCTCTCTCTCTCTCTCTCTCTCTGGGGGGTGTTGATTGGTGGTCTGTATCTGATACAGGATGGCAGTATCTGATTCCTTCACCATCCATCTAAGAATCGGAGTTGTTCAGAGGCAGTGCTCAGGTAGTTAGCAAAGAGTTCCCATTTCCTTGCTCGCCTTACCGTGTCTCAGCTGTAGGTGTTGAAGGTGGGTGTGAAGGTTTGTAGGTGTTGAAGGTTGGTGTGAAGGTTTGTAGGTGTTGAAGGTGGGTGTGAAGGTTTGTAGGTGTTGAAGGTGGGTGTGAAGGTTTGTAGGTGTTGAAGGTGGGTGTGAAGGTTTGTAGGTGTTGAAGGATGGTGTGAAGGTTTGTAGGTGTTGAAGGTTGGTGTGAAGGTTTGTAGGTGTTGAAGGATGGTGTGAAGGTTTGTAGCTCGGATGCTGGTTGCCGTGGTTGTGAGTACGTTTGCTGAGCTGGCAGGGTGACTTGCTGACATTCTGTCTCCAGTCTCTGTGACATCTTCAGCGGTTTGGAGCCTCCTGTGAAGCGATGCTGTACTGTGTCTTCTGGAATTGAGTTAGCAACTCAGGGTGATCTAGGTTATGATGTCTGACCCACACAGCACACTACACAGGTAGTCAAAAACAACCGCCTCACAAACTAATCCCAATTTCAAGCACTTGGCCCATAGCTCTGTATTCTCTGGCATCACAAGGACACATCTAAATATTTCTTCAATGAGGGTTTTTGCTTCTACCAGCCTTCCAGGAGTGAGTTCCAGATTCCTACCAACCCGGGTCAAAAACCTTTCTCACACATCTCCACAGAGTCACAAAGTCATACAGCATGGTATCTGACCCTTCAGTCCAACTCATCCATGCCAACCAGATATCCCAAACTAAACTAGTCCCATTTGCCAGCACCCGGCCCTTATCCCTCCCTCCAAACCCTTCCTATTCTTATGTCCATCCAAATTATTCATGTACCTGTCCAAAAGTTTTTGAAATGTTGGACCTGTATCTGATTCTCCCACTTCCTCTGCCAGTTTACTCCACATCCTTCTGTGGCGAGTTGGTGTTCATGTAGCCTGGTGGCCAGTTCCCTGCTTGCCTGTCCAATATTTTGTACAATATTTACAGTATTTTGTAAATTACATTAGTTTTACTTGTTGTCTGTATAAATATCGTGCAAGGACTATAACAAACACTACACTGGGCAAACAGGCAGGCAACTAGCCACCAGGATACATGAACATCAACTAGCCGCAGAAAGACATCCTCCTCTCTCACTATTAACCTCCCATATGGATGAGGAAGGACACCACTTCGACTGGGACAACACATCCATCCAAGGACAGGCCAAACAAAGACAGGCACGAGAATTCCAGCAGCATGGCATTCCAACCGGAACTCTATCAACAAACACATCGAGTTAGACCTCATTCCTGAGAATAGGAACAGGAAGTGACTTCACAAAACCAAATTTATAAATAGGAAGCAGGAATTTTCAGCATTGCTTCGCCTGAGGCCCACTGAAGATGTTACCTAGTAGGGTAACAAAACGTCTGGAAATGAACCTTCCAGCTCAGTGAGCAAACCTACATCCATAACTTACTCATCCCTGAACACTATGGACAATATATTACGATCAATTCACCCTAACCTGCACATCTTTGGATAGTGTTCTCGGGGAGAAAGTGAGGACTGCAGATGCTGGAGATCAGAGCTGAAAATGTGTTGCTGGAAAAGCACAGCAGGTCAGGCAGCATCCAAGGAGCAGGTGGGTCGACGTTTCGGACATGAGCCCTTCTAATACATGCTGGCCTGGCCACTGACACCGCTGCCATTTCATGGGTGAGAATAGAAGCCTAGGAGACTGGACAGTGAATGAGCTGTCCATGTAGTGCTGAAAGAATGCTTTCATTAATGGAGATGTTAGGCATGAACTGACGTCTTGGACTCCAACAAAGGGTGATCAGAGAAAGAATAATTTATCTATTGACTTCAAGCACTGCACACAGATATGGCTACAGATTATCCATGTGATATGCTCAACTTCACTTATTATGAAACAAGATTTTGTGAATATTCAATCTCTGCTGAGATTTCCTCCTGATGAATAACTCCGAACGCTCTGCCCATATTACCCAGCAGAACCTGGACTGGCTTTGTTGCTGAGAAGGGATCAGGCATCAGTCCTTCCTCCTGACCAACGGGCGGATCTCGATCTCCTTGTATACACTCCAGATTTGGTGGAACTGCTTCACAAGTTCTCTCTCCTCAGATACCAAGTTACTGATGTGGTACCCAGTGGCTCAGCTCTTTGGAAAGATTACATTCTTATAGTTCGGTCATGTGGGGATTTGATGTTCAAATACACACTCTGATTCGGAGATCCCATTCAATAGAAACCATTCTGTTTTAACAGAATCAGCAGTGACTTTCAGCGGAAAATTCCTTCACTGTGTATTCCCACATTTTCCATTACCCCCAGATTTCACACAGTCAGAATAAAGACAGCGATTCATTTACATTTGAATGGCTTACTCTATCCCCCATTTTGAAAAATACATTTGAATAACTTCAACCAACAGTTAACTGGATATTTTAATTACCTTCCATGGTAATTTAATCAATGACGACAAGATAGGTACTGACCATCAAATGACCCATTTTAGTTGAAGTAGCCCCTGTAAACCTCCTGGCCCTTATATTCCCTGGTCATTGATACCCCGTAAGGTCCTGCTCACTAAGGGGAATGGGTGACCCCAGTCAGTCCAGAAGGAACAGGCTGCAATGTAGGAGCACCCTAAGGTCCTGCTCACTAAGGGGAATGGGTGACCCCAGACAGTCCAGAAGGAACAGACTGCAGTCTAGGAGCACCCTAAGGTCCTGCTCACTAAGGGGAATGGGTGACCCCAGACAGTCCAGAAGGAACAGACTGCAGTCTAGGAGCACCCTAAGGTCCTGCTCACTAAGTTGAGTCCCCATTTGGAAGCTGATGAGGGTGCAGCTATCTTGGTGGAATGTAATTTGAGCCAAGCTTTTAGCCCCACAAGTGGCTTGGCTTTAGTCAAGGGGACAGCAGGGATAGTGGTGAGGAAGAGAGGAACCATGATAGTGATCGGGCATTCTGTAACCATGGGAACAGAGAGGGGTTTCTGCGTTTGAAAATGTGACTCCAGGACGATGTGCCAGGGTCAGGGATTTTATTGAATGGTTGCACACCGTTCTGAAAGCGGAGGGTGATGAGTTAGATGCCACGGTATCTATTGGTACCGATCACGTGGACAAAGTGAGGAATGATGGTCTTGTATCAGGAGCTTGGTAGTAGGGTAAAAGGCATGCCCTCTGTAGTCATCCTCTCTGGATTCCTTCTGGTGTCACATGTAGCAAGTATAGAAAGAGGAAAAATAGGACAGATAAATGCATGGCTGAAGAGTTGGTGGAACAGGGAGGGTTTCAGCTTCCTGAGTTACTGGGATATTTTTGGGGAAGATGGGATGGTCTGCACCTGAACCAGACTTGGGGCCCCCCATCCTTGCAGGTCGGTTTACTTGTGTTGTTGGAATGAGTTCAAACCTGGTCTGGCAGGGGGAGGGCACACAGAATATTCAGCAATGGAGACACGTCATGTTACAGCAAAGGAAGCAGGTCATAGGGAGTCCAGCTGGGCTGTGCTGAGGGGCGAGAGAGGAAAGCAAGGCTGGGTGGTCTTTACTTTAACGATGGGAGTGTCATGGGTATGACTGAGGAGTTAAAAGTGTGGATTGACACATGGAAATGTGATACTGTCGCTGTCACAGAAACATTGCTGAGGGAAGGGCAGGACTGATAGCTCAATGTTCAAGGGTATAGGATCTTTCAGTGACACAGAGGAGGGTGTGAAAAGGTGGCGGACTAATACTCATGTTCAGGGAACATTCTGAAATAGGGAAATACCTATATCTTGGAAGGGTCTTCAAACAAAACTTTGTGAATAGAATTTAGGAATTTGTGATTTTGGAGAAGATTTGTAGCTCAGGTCGAGGTTCAGGTTGTAAGTTTGTCACCATGCACATTACCAGTGAGCCCCCAGGGAAGCACTGGTGTCCTGTCCTGCTTTCTATTGGTCTGTTAAGGTGGGTGATCCCACCTCCGGCTCTTTTTCTCAGAGGTTGGTCAATGGGGTCCAAATCGATGTGTTGATTGATGGGGTTCCGGTTTCAATGCCAGGCCTGGAGGAATTCCCTTGCGTGTCTCTGTTTAGCCTGTCCCAGGATGGGCTGTGTTGTCCCAGTCAGAATGGGGTCCTTTGACAACCACCTGAACAGTAACTGATGAAACTAAAAAGGACCCTGTCCCAGCAACCAGCAGAACGAATGTCATTTACAAAATACTCTGCAAGGATGGGAACAAACACTCCATTGGACAGGCAGGCAGGAAACTAGCCACCAGGATACCAACGAGCCACCAAAAGACATGACCAACGATCGTTAGTATCCTCACTCACAGGCGAAGAGGGACACCACTTCAACTGGACAACATCGCCCATCCTAGGACAAGAATTCCGAGAGGCCTGACATCCAAACCGGAACTCCATCAATAAACACATTGATTTGGACCCCATTTACTAATCTCTGAGAAAAAGAACAGGAGATGATACCATGATACAGAACACCAGTGCTTCACCAGAGGCTCACTGACGACGTTACCTAGTATGGTGACAAAACATCTCCAAACAAAACTGCCAGCTCTGCGAGTAAGTGTACAGGGAGTTCTTGTATCAATACACAGAAGGCACAGGACAGAGGGAGATTCTGGAGAATGGAGGCAGACAGCTGTTCAATGTGACAGTCAGTGGTTGTGATCAGAACATGGCACGGTTCAAGTTTGTAATGACAATGAGAAAACAGGCGTTCAGAAGAGAGCATTGGATTGGGGGAAGGCAGATTTTATTAAATAAAGAAGGATCTGGCCAAAGTTGGTTGGGCACAGTGGAGCCCTTTCAAGGAGGAAAGTATAAAGACTTTTGGTGGAAGTATCTGAGCAATAGGTTCAGGGAATCCTGGATGTTTAGGACAGTTCAGGACCGGATGAGCAACAGCAGAAAGGCTTGAAGCAAATCCAAAGGGATCAATTCAGCTGTGGCCCGAGAGGAATATAGGAAGTGCAAGAGGGAATTTAAGAAAGCAACTCAAAGAGCAAAAGGGGACATGAGAAAGGACTCATGAACAAGGTTAGGGAGAATCTCAAGGCATTTTATACATACATGAAAACAAAGAGTCAAAAAGTGTGGTGCTGGAAAAGCATTATGGACAATTTAGCATGGCCAAACCATCTAACCTGCACAGGGAGAATGTGCAAACTCCACACAGGCAGTTGCCCGAGGCTGGACTCTAACCCAGGTCCCTGACGCTGTGAGGCAGCAGTGCTAACCACTGAACCACCATCGTGACACTGCTGGATGAGCACCTGAAACAAGCACGTGTTTATCCTAACGTTCAAGGAAATGGAATTCAAGCCATTCATTATGGCACGGCAGGGTGTATTCGGGCCCCGAACCCATCTGTTCTCTCCCTCTCGCTCACTCTCTCTCTTTCATTTTCTGATGTCATGGGAAAGCTGCAGTTTTGGGAACATGTCAGGCCAGTGGCTGAGGAGGAGCTTAGTGCCTGGAGTGGGAGTGCGATAGGCCCACAGTGGGGTCTTGATGAATGGGTCATGGAGAGGAGGTCCCAGTGTAGTCAGGAGGTGAGACCCGGCACTGAAGGACTGTAAGGCGACACCTCTTATTTCTTTATTTTTCTGACTTATTTCTAAGATCCTCTACCTAGGGACCTTTGTACCTAAGATGGTGCTATAAATGGCGATTTTTAAAAATTTTCACTGCACTCATGTGAGCACGTGACAATAAACCTAATTCTACTCCTAAAGTGCAAGAAATTGGTACTAGCATGCCTTTAGTGGTAATTATTGTCAGTACAGACTTGATGGGCTGAAGGGCCTCTTAGAGTCATAGAGATATACAACATGGAAACAGACCCTTCAGTCCAACCCGTCCATTCCGACCAGATATCCCAACCCAATCTAGTCCCACCTGCCAGCACCCGGCCCATATCCCTCCAAACCCTTCCTATTCATATACCCATCCAGATGCCTCTTAAATGTTGCAATTGTACCAGCCTCCACCACATCCTCTGGCAGCTCATTCCATACATGTACCACCCTCTGTGCCCCTTAGGTCTCTTTTATATCGTTCGCCTCTCACCCTAAACCTATACCCTCTAGTTCTCGACTCCCCAACCCCAGGGAAAAGACTTTGTCTATTTATCCTATCCATGCCCCTCATGATTTGTATAAAAGGTCACCCCTCAGCCTCCGATGCTCCAGGAAAAACAGCCCCAGCCTGTTCAGCCTCTCGCTGTAGCTCAGATCCTCCAACCCTGGCAACATCCTTGGAAATCTTTTCTGAACCCTTTCAAGTTACACAACATCTTTCCTGCTACCAACTGAGTTTCTGGAGACTGAAATCCCCTGTCAACTCGTGTTTTTAACTTGTGGGCAATCATTTGCAATAGAGTAACGATTGAGTTGTCTGTACTCACACAGCCCTGGGCTCGGAGAAAACATCAGCGTGTATGTGCATCATGAGATCTCCACCAGCCGTGTATTCCATCACAAAACATACGTGTTCTGGGGTTTGGAAACACGCAAACAGATTGACGAGGAATGGATGATTGGAGGTGTTTACAGTCTCGAAGATCCGTTTCTCACACATAAGGCTGCAGAGACAACAGAAGGGGTTGAACTTGGGACAGCACTACACGTATAAAAGCAGAATCACATCAACACATGCACAGTGATCAACACAGCCTTCCCACTGGGCTGATCATAGCGTTAAATACTGTCCTCCCATTGGACCAACCACAAAGTCCAACACAGCTGTCTGACTAGACCAAAACCGGTGTTAAACACAGCGCTCCCACTGGATCCAAGTGTTTTGACGATCCCGATTGGCATGGCTCGGGAATTGGTTGACAGACAGGAAGTGAAGTGGAAACAAACAGGTCTCTCGGCTCCTGATTGGGATCCAGGCAGACTCTAACCTCACACCTTTAATATCCTGTCGGAGCAGAGATGTCAGCTGCTTTTATAAAACCTTAAGTTATCTTCAGAATGTGACCTCAAAGAAATTTTGGGATTTACATATTAATGAACCAAAACCTGTAACCCATTCTAAAAGATGGAAGCCTTAACAACAAACTAGGTTTGTTGAATATATCATTTTACTTTCATGATACTGTGATCTTTTGCTATAATCTGAGTCTGTATCTTATGTTCCTGCTTCACAACCACCTGATGAAGGAGCGGCGCTCCGAAAGCTAGTGCTTCCAATTAAACCTGTTGGACTATAAGCTGTTTTTAACTAGGTGCAGGGTTTTCCTAGTTTGGTACGCTAGAACCGAGGGTTTCAGTTTCAGGATGCAGGGCAGACCATTTAGGACTGAGATGAAGAACCATTTCTTTACCCAAAGAGTGAAGAAGCTGTGGAATTCTCCAACACAGAAATCTGGGGAGGCCTGCTCATTGAATATACTCAAAACAAAAAGACAGATAAGTTTTGTCGATGTTAAAGGCAGCAAAGCGTAAGTGAAGAAAACGAGAACAGGGCACCGAGATAGAGGATCAGCCATAATCCTACCGATTGGTAGAGCAAGCTTGGAGGACCAAATGTCTGACTCATGTTCCTAATTTCTATGGTTAAATGTGGCCCTTTCACTGGACCGAGCACAATGTTAGATGCAGTCTTTCCACTGAACTGATAACTGCATTAAAACAGAGCAACTTAGGATAGCAATTAATGAGGAGATAATTGAGAAATATAACAAGAACTGATGCTGGAAATCTGGACAGAAATTGCTGGAGAAGTTCGGTAGGTCTAACAGGATCTGTGGAGAGAGAATGGAAAAAGATATTGTGCTAAGCAAGATGTAAAAATGAGACTTCATGGATGAGGATGAAAGAAAAACTGGGGGTTGAATGAAGCAGATATTTAATGAAGCAGATAAGCAGAAGAGAGACTGTCAAAGGTGGATAAGCAGAGGCTCGAAGACACGGCAATAGCATTGAGGAAGACAAAAGGCAATCTAGAAAACTGAATTACCAAGAAACAAATCAAAACAGTAAATTACTTTACATACACAATGAAACAAAGATAAGATGGACAGAAAATCAGAGGAGAACGCAACAAAGGTCTATGAAATGAAAGGTTTTAACACAGCAGTAGACCGAGTGAAGACAAGCAAAACTAAAGACTGCTATTGAAGATCATCATCAAGAAGGAACATGGGAAAACATGAAGTTAACACAGAAACATGCTGAAAGTACTCAACAGGTCAGCTCTTCTCTGTGTGGATATATATAGAGAGAGAGAGAGAGAGAGAGTAAAAGCTAAGGTTCAATCTGTGGGGACAATGAGAGTTAGTCGGCTCAATCGATGACTTTTGCAGAGTATGGATTGTTGTGCCTGACGTTTTCTGTGCAATTTGTAGCAAAACATAGTGTATTAATGCTCAAATAAGAAACCAGCTCTCACCTGTCAACCTCATCCCTTGCAACAATATCGCCTTTCTTCAAGGCTTTAATAGCGAACAGTTGTCCTGATTTTTTATATTCGGATAGCAGAACCTGGAGCAAAAAACAAAAGAAAGCCAAAATGTCAAAGATGACAATGTTGTGCCACGTTGGTCAGATCTTTCTTCCCTTTGTCTGCTGTGGATAACTTTTCACATCCCAACTATTCGAAACTCTGGGGAATGTGTTATGTTGAAGTTAAGTTTAAGTTTAAGTTACTGGTGGCTGTTTTCCATAGTTTGGTGACTTCTAATGTTGAACAACATGAGAACAAGTTCCAGCTAAACACAATATATCTTTTTTATACTGAGCTGGTAACTTCAGCTGTAAAAACGAGGAACCCACAGTTAATATGAGCAGTATTGCTGAACACTTTGCCATACGGCAATGAAACAGTCTTCCCTCAAAGTGGAGCATGGTGTTTATGTCAACGGACAGGAAGCAGAGTCTCCCCGGGTTGTAAACAAGTTACTGTGAGAGGGGAGGGAGACTGCTGTATACAAGTTACTGTGAGAGGGGAGGGAGGCTGCTGTATACAAGTTACTGTGAGAGGGGAGGGAGGCTGCTGTATACACGTTACTGTGAGAGGGGAGGGAGACTGCTGTATACAAGTTACTGTGAGAGGGGAGGGAGGCTGCTGTATACAAGTTACTGTGAGAGGGGAGGGAGACTGCTGTATACAAGTTACTGTGAGAGGGGAGGGAGGCTGCTGTATACACGTTACTGTGAGAGGGGAGGGAGACTGCTGTATACAAGTTACTGTGAGAGGGGAGGGAGGCTGCTGTATACAAGTTACTGTGAGAGGGGAGGGAGACTGCTGTATACAAGTTACTGTGAGAGGGGAGGGAGGCTGCTGTATACAAGTTACTGTGAGAGGGGAGGCTGCTGTATACACGTTACTGTGAGAGGGGAGGGAGACTGCTGTATACAAGTTACTGTGAGAGGGGAGGGAGGCTGCTGTATACAAGTTACTGTGAGAGGGGAGGGAGGCTGCTGTATACAAGTTACTGTGAGAGGGGAGGGAGGCTGCTGTATACAAGTTACTGTGAGAGGGGAGGGAGACTGCTGTATACAAGTTACTGTGAGAGGGGAGGGAGACTGCTGTATACAAGTTACTGTGAGAGGGGAGGGAGGCTGCTGTATACAAGTTACTGTGAGAGGCAGGGGAGACTGCTGTATACAAGTTACTGTGAGAGGGGAGGGAGACTGCTGTATACAAGTTACTGTGAGAGGGGAGGGAGGCTGCTGTATACAAGTTACTGTGAGAGGGGAGGGAGACTGCTGTATACAAGTTACTGTGAGAGGGGAGGGAGGCTGCTGTATACAAGTTACTGTGAGAGGGGAGGGAGGCTGCTGTATACAGGTTACTGTGAGAGGGGAGGGAGGCTGCTGTATACAAGTTACTGTGAGAGGGGAGGGAGGCTGCTGTATACAAGTTACTGTGAGAGGGGAGACTGCTGTATACAAGTTACTGTGAGAGGGGAGGGAGGCTGCTGTATACAAGTTACTGTGAGAGGGGAGGGAGACTGCTGTATACAAGTTACTGTGAGAGGCAGGGGAGACTGCTGTATACAAGTTACTGTGAGAGGGGAGGGAGACTGCTGTATACAAGTTACTGTGAGAGGGGAGGGAGACTGCTGTATACAAGTTACTGTGAGAGGGGAGGGAGGCTGCTGTATACAAGTTACTGTGAGAGGGGAGGGAGGCTGCTGTATACAAGTTACTGTGAGAGGGGAGGGAGGCTGCTGTATACAAGTTACTGTGAGAGGCAGGGGAGACTGCTGTATACACGTTACTGTGAGAGGGGAGGGAGACTGCTGTATACAAGTTACTGTGAGAGGCAGGGGAGACTGCTGTATACAAGTTACTGTGAGAGGGGAGACTGCTGTATACAAGTTACTGTGAGAGGGGAGACTGCTGTATACAAGTTACTGTGAGAGGGGAGGGAGACTGCTGTATACAAGTTACTGTGAGAGGGGAGGGAGGCTGCTGTATACAAGTTACTGTGAGAGGGGAGGGAGGCTGCTGTATACAAGTTACTGTGAGAGGGGAGGGAGACTGCTGTATACAAGTTACTGTGAGAGGGGAGGGAGGCTGCTGTATACAAGTTACTGTGAGAGGGGAGACTGCTGTATACAAGTTACTGTGAGAGGGGAGGGAGACTGCTGTATACAAGTTACTGTGAGAGGCAGGGGAGGGAGGCTGCTGTATACAAGTTACTGTGAGAGGGGAGGGAGGCTGCTGTATACAAGTTACTGTGAGAGGGGAGACTGCTGTATACAAGTTACTGTGAGAGGGGAGGGAGGCTGCTGTATACAAGTTACTGTGAGAGGGGAGACTGCTGTATACAAGTTACTGTGAGAGGGGAGGGAGACTGCTGTATACAAGTTACTGTGAGAGGGGAGGGAGACTGCTGTATACAAGTTACTGTGAGAGGCAGGGGAGGCTGCTGTATACAAGTTACTGTGAGAGGGGAGGGAGGCTGCTGTATACAAGTTACTGTGAGAGGGGAGGGAGGCTGCTGTATACAAGTTACTGTGAGAGGGGAGGGAGACTGCTGTATACAAGTTACTGTGAGAGGGGAGGGAGACTGCTGTATACAAGTTACTGTGAGAGGGGAGACTGCTGTATACACGTTACTGTGAGGGGGAGGGAGGCTGCTGTATACAAGTTACTGTGAGAGGCAGGGGAGACTGCTGTATACAAGTTACTGTGAGAGGGGAGGGAGGCTGCTGTATACAAGTTACTGTGAGAGGGGAGGGAGGCTGCTGTATACAAGTTACTGTGAGAGGGGAGGGAGGCTGCTGTATACAAGTTACTGTGAGAGGGGAGGGAGGCTGCTGTATACAAGTTACTGTGAGAGGGGAGGGAGGCTGCTGTATACAAGTTACTGTGAGAGGGGAGACTGCTGTATACAAGTTACTGTGAGAGGGGAGGGAGACTGCTGTATACAAGTTACTGTGAGAGGGGAGGGAGACTGCTGTATACAAGTTACTGTGAGAGGGGAGGGAGGCTGCTGTATACAAGTTACTGTGAGAGGGGAGGGAGACTGCTGTATACAAGTTACTGTGAGAGGCAGGGGAGACTGCTGTATACAAGTTACTGTGAGAGGCAGGGGAGACTGCTGTATACAAGTTACTGTGAGAGGCAGGGGAGACTGCTGTATACAAGTTACTGTGAGAGGGGAGACTGCTGTATACAAGTTACTGTGAGAGGGGAGGGAGGCTGCTGTATACAAGTTACTGTGAGAGGGGAGGGAGACTGCTGTATACAAGTTACTGTGAGAGGGGAGGGAGGCTGCTGTATACAAGTTACTGTGAGAGGGGAGGGAGGCTGCTGTATACAAGTTACTGTGAGAGGGGAGGGAGACTGCTGTATACAAGTTACTGTGAGAGGGGAGGGAGACTGCTGTATACAAGTTACTGTGAGAGGGGAGGGAGACTGCTGTATACAAGTTACTGTGAGAGGGGAGGCTGCTGTATACAAGTTACTGTGAGAGGGGAGGGAGGCTGCTGTATACAAGTTACTGTGAGAGGGGAGACTGCTGTATACAAGTTACTGTGAGAGGGGAGGGAGACTGCTGTATACAAGTTACTGTGAGAGGGGAGGGAGACTGCTGTATACAAGTTACTGTGAGAGGGGAGACTGCTGTATACAAGTTACTGTGAGAGGGGAGGGAGACTGCTGTATACAAGTTACTGTGAGAGGGGAGGGAGACTGCTGTATACAAGTTACTGTGAGAGGGGAGACTGCTGTATACAAGTTACTGTGAGAGGGGAGGGAGGCTGCTGTATACAAGTTACTGTGAGAGGGGAGGGAGACTGCTGTATACAAGTTACTGTGAGAGGGGAGGGAGACTGCTGTATACAAGTTACTGTGAGAGGGGAGGGAGACTGCTGTATACAAGTTACTGTGAGAGGGGAGGGAGGCTGCTGTATACAAGTTACTGTGAGAGGGGAGGGAGGCTGCTGTATACAAGTTACTGTGAGAGGCAGGGGAGACTGCTGTATACAAGTTACTGTGAGAGGGGAGGGAGACTGCTGTATACAAGTTACTGTGAGAGGGGAGGGAGGCTGCTGTATACAAGTTACTGTGAGAGGGGAGGGAGGCTGCTGTATACACGTTACTGTGAGAGGGGAGGGAGGCTGCTGTATACAAGTTACTGTGAGAGGGGAGGGAGACTGCTGTATACAAGTTACTGTGAGAGGCAGGGGAGACTGCTGTATACAAGTTACTGTGAGAGGGGAGGGAGGCTGCTGTATACAAGTTACTGTGAGAGGCAGGGGAGACTGCTGTATACAAGTTACTGTGAGAGGGGAGGGAGGCTGCTGTATACAAGTTACTGTGAGAGGGGAGACTGCTGTATACAAGTTACTGTGAGAGGGGAGGGAGACTGCTGTATACAAGTTACTGTGAGAGGGGAGACTGCTGTATACAAGTTACTGTGAGAGGGGAGGGAGGCTGCTGTATACAAGTTACTGTGAGAGGGGAGGGAGACTGCTGTATACAAGTTACTGTGAGAGGGGAGGGAGACTGCTGTATACAAGTTACTGTGAGAGGGGAGGGAGGCTGCTGTATACAAGTTACTGTGAGAGGGGAGGGAGACTGCTGTATACACGTTACTGTGAGAGGGGAGGGAGACTGCTGTATACAAGTTACTGTGAGAGGGGAGGGAGACTGCTGTATACAAGTTACTGTGAGAGGGGAGGGAGGCTGCTGTATACAAGTTACTGTGAGAGGGGAGGGAGACTGCTGTATACACGTTACTGTGAGAGGGGAGGGAGGCTGCTGTATACAAGTTACTGTGAGAGGGGAGGGAGGCTGCTGTATACAAGTTACTGTGAGAGGGGAGGGAGGCTGCTGTATACAAGTTACTGTGAGAGGGGAGGGAGGCTGCTGTATACAAGTTACTGTGAGAGGGGAGGGAGACTGCTGTATACAAGTTACTGTGAGAGGGGAGGGAGACTGCTGTATACAAGTTACTGTGAGAGGGGAGGGAGGCTGCAGTATACAAGTTACTGTGAGAGGGGAGGGAGGCTGCTGTATACAAGTTACTGTGAGAGGGGAGGGAGGCTGCTGTATACAAGTTACTGTGAGAGGGGAGGGAGGCTGCTGTATACACGTTACTGTGAGAGGGGAGGGAGACTGCTGTATACAAGTTACTGTGAGAGGGGAGGGAGGCTGCTGTATACAAGTTACTGTGAGAGGGGAGGGAGGCTGCTGTATACAAGTTACTGTGAGAGGGGAGACTGCTGTATACAAGTTACTGTGAGAGGGGAGGGAGACTGCTGTATACAAGTTACTGTGAGAGGGGAGGGAGACTGCTGTATACAAGTTACTGTGAGAGGGGAGGGAGGCTGCTGTATACAAGTTACTGTGAGAGGGGAGACTGCTGTATACAAGTTACTGTGAGAGGGGAGGGAGACTGCTGTATACAAGTTACTGTGAGAGGGGAGGGAGACTGCTGTATACAAGTTACTGTGAGAGGGGAGGGAGGCTGCTGTATACACGTTACTGTGAGAGGGGAGGGAGGCTGCTGTATACACGTTACTGTGAGAGGCAGGGGAGACTGCTGTATACAAGTTACTGTGAGAGGGGAGGGAGGCTGCTGTATACAAGTTACTGTGAGAGGGGAGGGAGGCTGCTGTATACAAGTTACTGTGAGAGGGGAGACTGCTGTATACAAGTTACTGTGAGAGGGGAGGGAGACTGCTGTATACAAGTTACTGTGAGAGGGGAGGGAGGCTGCTGTATACAAGTTACTGTGAGAGGGGAGGGAGACTGCTGTATACAAGTTACTGTGAGAGGCAGGGGAGACTGCTGTATACAAGTTACTGTGAGAGGCAGGGGAGACTGCTGTATACAAGTTACTGTGAGAGGGGAGGGAGGCTGCTGTATACAAGTTACTGTGAGAGGGGAGGGAGGCTGCTGTATACAAGTTACTGTGAGAGGGGAGGGAGGCTGCTGTATACAAGTTACTGTGAGAGGGGAGGGAGGCTGCTGTATACAAGTTACTGTGAGAGGGGAGACTGCTGTATACAAGTTACTGTGAGAGGGGAGGGAGACTGCTGTATACAAGTTACTGTGAGAGGGGAGGGAGACTGCTGTATACAAGTTACTGTGAGAGGGGAGGGAGACTGCTGTATACACGTTACTGTGAGAGGGGAGGGAGGCTGCTGTATACAAGTTACTGTGAGAGGGGAGGGAGGCTGCTGTATACACGTTACTGTGAGAGGGGAGACTGCTGTATACAAGTTACTGTGAGAGGGGAGGGAGGCTGCTGTATACAAGTTACTGTGAGAGGGGAGGGAGGCTGCTGTATACAAGTTACTGTGAGAGGGGAGACTGCTGTATACAAGTTACTGTGAGAGGGGAGGGAGGCTGCTGTATACAAGTTACTGTGAGAGGGGAGGGAGGCTGCTGTATACAAGTTACTGTGAGAGGGGAGGGAGGCTGCTGTATACAAGTTACTGTGAGAGGGGAGGGAGGCTGCTGTATACAAGTTACTGTGAGAGGGGAGGGAGGCTGCTGTATACAAGTTACTGTGAGAGGGGAGGGAGACTGCTGTATACAAGTTACTGTGAGAGGCAGGGGAGGCTGCTGTATACAAGTTACTGTGAGAGGGGAGGGAGGCTGCTGTATACAAGTTACTGTGAGAGGGGAGGGAGACTGCTGTATACACGTTACTGTGAGAGGGGAGACTGCTGTATACAAGTTACTGTGAGAGGGGAGGGAGGCTGCTGTATACACGTTACTGTGAGAGGGGAGGGAGACTGCTGTATACACGTTACTGTGAGAGGGGAGACTGCTGTATACAAGTTACTGTGAGAGGGGAGGGAGACTGCTGTATACAAGTTACTGTGAGAGGGGAGACTGCTGTATACAAGTTACTGTGAGAGGGGAGGGAGACTGCTGTATACAAGTTACTGTGAGAGGCAGGGGAGACTGCTGTATACAAGTTACTGTGAGAGGCAGGGGAGACTGCTGTATACACGTTACTGTGAGAGGGGAGGGAGGCTGCTGTATACAAGTTACTGTGAGAGGGGAGGGAGGCTGCTGTATACAAGTTACTGTGAGAGGGGAGGGAGGCTGCTGTATACAAGTTACTGTGAGAGGGGAGGGAGGCTGCTGTATACAAGTTACTGTGAGAGGGGAGGGAGGCTGCTGTATACAAGTTACTGTGAGAGGGGAGGGAGACTGCTGTATACAAGTTACTGTGAGAGGCAGGGGAGGCTGCTGTATACAAGTTACTGTGAGAGGGGAGGGAGACTGCTGTATACAAGTTACTGTGAGAGGCAGGGGAGGCTGCTGTATACAAGTTACTGTGAGAGGGGAGGGAGACTGCTGTATACAAGTTACTGTGAGAGGCAGGGGAGACTGCTGTATACAAGTTACTGTGAGAGGGGAGGGAGACTGCTGTATACAAGTTACTGTGAGAGGGGAGGGAGACTGCTGTATACAAGTTACTGTGAGAGGCAGGGGAGACTGCTGTATACAAGTTACTGTGAGAGGGGAGGGAGACTGCTGTATACAAGTTACTGTGAGAGGCAGGGGAGACTGCTGTATACAAGTTACTGTGAGAGGGGAGACTGCTGTATACAAGTTACTGTGAGAGGGGAGGGAGGCTGCTGTATACAAGTTACTGTGAGAGGCAGGGGAGACTGCTGTATACAAGTTACTGTGAGAGGGGAGGGAGGCTGCTGTATACAAGTTACTGTGAGAGGGGAGGGAGACTGCTGTATACAAGTTACTGTGAGAGGCAGGGGAGACTGCTGTATACAAGTTACTGTGAGAGGGGAGGGAGGCTGCTGTATACAAGTTACTGTGAGAGGGGAGGGAGGCTGCTGTATACACGTTACTGTGAGAGGCAGGGGAGACTGCTGTATACAAGTTACTGTGAGAGGGGAGGGAGACTGCTGTATACAAGTTACTGTGAGAGGCAGGGGAGACTGCTGTATACAAGTTACTGTGAGAGGGGAGGGAGGCTGCTGTATACAAGTTACTGTGAGAGGGGAGGGAGACTGCTGTATACAAGTTACTGTGAGAGGGGAGGGAGGCTGCTGTATACAAGTTACTGTGAGAGGCAGGGGAGACTGCTGTATACAAGTTACTGTGAGAGGCAGGGGAGACTGCTGTATACAAGTTACTGTGAGAGGGGAGGGAGGCTGCTGTATACAAGTTACTGTGAGAGGGGAGGGAGGCTGCTGTATACACGTTACTGTAAGAGGGGAGGGAGACTGCTGTATACAAGTTACTGTGAGAGGCAGGGGAGACTGCTGTATACACGTTACTGTGAGAGGGGAGGGAGACTGCTGTATACAAGTTACTGTGAGAGGGGAGGGAGACTGCTGTATACAAGTTACTGTGAGAGGGGAGGGAGACTGCTGTATACAAGTTACTGTGAGAGGGGAGGGAGGCTGCTGTATACAAGTTACTGTGAGAGGGGAGGGAGACTGCTGTATACAAGTTACTGTGAGAGGGGAGGGAGACTGCTGTATACAAGTTACTGTGAGAGGCAGGGGAGACTGCTGTATACAAGTTACTGTGAGAGGGGAGGGAGGCTGCTGTATACAAGTTACTGTGAGAGGGGAGGGAGGCTGCTGTATACAAGTTACTGTGAGAGGGGAGGGAGACTGCTGTATACACGTTACTGTAAGAGGGGAGGGAGACTGCTGTATACACGTTACTGTAAGAGGGGAGGGAGGCTGCTGGGCCTGGCAGAGATACGTACTACCTTTCTGACTACAGGTAAAGTGCTAGAAAACTGGAGGATAGCCAATGTGGCTCTTATGTACTAGATGGGAAGGAGGAATGGCCAGGTAATTACAGAGCAGTTAGCATGATGTCACTGGTAGGGAAGTTATTAAAAAAAAATCTGCAAGAGTGGATTAATCAACAACATAGCAAGAGCTTAGTCAGGGATTGTCAGCACGGGTTTGTTCCAGGGAGTTGCTGTCTGTTGATGGGATGAGCACAGTTGGTATGGTTTGCACAGACTTCACTAAGGTCTTTGATAAGGCCCTGTATAGAAAACTGATGTAAAGGGTGAGAGTCCATGGGATCCAAGGCACGTTAGCAAACTGGCTCCAACAGGGGCTTGCAAAGAGCAGGCAAAGGGTGATGCTGGAGGGAGGTTCTTGTCATTGGAAGCCTGTGGCCTGCAGTGTACTCCAGGGATCGACACTGGGACCCCTGGCTGCCTGCTGTGTACAGTAATGATCCTGGCTGCAAACGGAGAAGGTTTCATCAGTAAGTTTGCAGATTACATGAGAATTGGTGGTACTTTCCATAGGGAGGAGGATGCTCTCAGGTTGCAGTCTGCTACTGATCAGCTGGTAAATCAAACCAAGCAACAGCAGATGGAATTTAATCCATCAGGTGTGAGGTGACGCATTTAGGAAGGTCCATTGAGGGGAACATTGCGATAATGAATGATCGGCCCTTTGGAAGTCCGGTCAAACAAAGAGACCTTAATGTACAACTCCAGAGATCCCTGAAGTTCCAACATGTGTAGGTAGGATGGTCAAGAGGCAAAAGGTATGCTTGCTTTCATTCACTGGGGCATAGATTACAGGAGAAGGGAAGCCTTTGCAACTTTATAGAACATTGGTTAGGCCACAAATGGAATATTGTGTGCAGTTCTGGTTGTGTGGGGCTGGGACTGCACTGGAAAGGCTGTAGGGGAGGACAGGAGACTTCTCTGCAATTAGCTTATCAGTTTGTCTAGTACCACATCACTAACAACGATGATGGTGCTTAATTCCTTCCCTGTATTCTTCAGTATTCATGGAATATTTGAAGTATCTTCCAAAAACAGAAGGTAATAGTTGAAGGATGCTTGTCAGACTGGAAACCTGTGAGGAGTGGAGTCACTCAGGGGTCAGTGTGGGAAATAGATGGTGACATCTTGAAAAATGTCCAGATTACAGAGGAGGAAGTGCTGGATGTCTTGAAACGCATAAAGGTGGATAAATCCCCAGGACCTGATCAGATGTACCCTAGAACTCTGCGGGAAGCTAGGGAAGTGATTGCTGGGCCTCTTGCTGAGATATTTGTATCATCGATAGTCACAGGTGAGGTGCCGGAAGACTGGAGGTTGGCAAACGTGGTGCCTCTGTTTAAGAAGGGCGGTAAAGCCAAGTCAGGGAACTACACACCAGTGAGCCTGACCTTGGTGGTGGGAAGTTTAGATTAGATTAGATTCCCTACAGTGTGGAAACAGGCCCTTCGGCCCAACTAGTCCACACCGACCCTCCAAAGAGTAACCCACCCAGATCCATTTCCCTCTGATTAATGCACCTAACACTATGGACAATTTAGCATGGTTAATTCACCATGACCTGCACACCTTTGGACTGTGGGAGGAAACCCACGCAGACATGGGGAGAATGTGCAAACTCCATGCAGACAGTCGCCCGAGGCTGGAATCGAACCTGGGACCCTGGTGCTGTGAGGCAGCAGTGCTAACCACTGAGCTACCTTTCCACGCCAAAGTTGTTGCAGAGAATCCTGAGGGACAGGATGTACATGTATTTGGAAAAGCAAGGACTGATTAGGGATAGTCAACATGGCTTTGTGCATGGGAAATCATGTCTCACAAACTTGATTGAGTTTTTTGAAGAAGTAACAAAGAAGATTGATGAGGGTAGAGCAGTAGATGTGACCTATATGGACTTCAGTAAGGCGTTCGACAAGGTTCCCCATGGGAGAATGATTAGCAAGGTTAGATCTCATGGAATACAGGGAGAACTAGCCATTTGGATACAGAACTGGCTCAAAAGGTAGAAGACAGAGGGTGGTGATGGAGGGTTGTTTTTCAGACTGGAGGCCTGTGACCAGTGGAGTGCCACAAGGATTGGTGCTGGGACCTCTCCTTTTCATCATTTACATAAATGATTTGGATGAGAGCATAAGAGGTATCGTTAGTAAGTTTGTAGATGACACCAAAATTGGAGGTGTAGTGGACAGCGAAGTGGGTTACCTCAGATTACGACAGGATCTGGACCAGATGGACCAATGGGCTGAGAAGTGGCAGATGGAGTTTAATTCAGATAAATGTGAGGTGCTGCATTTTGGGAAAGCAAATCTTAGCAGGACTTATACACTTAATGGTAACGTCCTAGGGAGTGTTGCTGAACAAAGAGACCTTGGAGTGCAAGTTCATAGCTGCTTGAAAGTGGAGTCGTAGGTAGATAGAATAGTGAAGAAGGCGTTTGGTATGCTCTCCTTTATTGGTCAGAGTATTGAGTACAGGAGTTGGGAGGTCATGTTGCGGCTGTACAGGACATTGGTCAGGGCACTGTTGGAATATTGTGTACATTCCCTGCAATAGGGAGGATGTTGTGAAACTTGAAAGGGTTCCAAAAAGATTTACAAGGATGTTAGCAGGGTTGGAGGATCTGAGTACTGGGAGAAGTTGAATAGGCTGGGACTGTTTTCCTTGGAGCATCGGAGGCGGAGGGGTGATGTTTTAAAGGTTTATAAAATCATGAGGGGCATGGATAGGATAAATAGATAAAGCCTTTTCCCTGGGGTGGGGGAGCCCAGAACTAGAGGGCATAGGTTTAGGGTGAGAGGGAAAGATATAAAAGAGACCTAAGGGGTAACTTCTTCACACAGAGGGTGGCACGTGTATGGAATGAGCTGCCAGAGGAAGTGGTGGAGGCTGGTACATTTACAACATTTCAAAGGCATTTGGATGGGTATATGAATAGGAAGGGTTTGGAGGGATATGAGCCGGGTGCTGGCAGGTGGGACTAGATTGGGTTGGGATATCTGGTCAGCATGGATGAGTTAGACCGAAAGGTCTGTTTCTGTGCTGTACGTCTCTAAGTGTGAGATCTTGCATTTTGGAAAGCCAAATCCAGGTCGGAGTTTCATGGTGAATGTTAGGGTCTGAAGGAGTGGAGTGGAACAGAGGGACCTTGGAGTTCAGGTGCACAGTTCCCTGAAAGTGGAGTCCCAGGTAGACCGGGCAGTGAAGGCGGCTTTTGGCATACTGGCCTTCATCAGTCAGGGCACGGAGTATAGACGTTGGGAGGTTATGTTGCAGCTGTACAGGACGTTGGTGAGGCCACACTTGGGAATTGTGTGTTCAGTTTTGGTCACCGTGCTTTAGGATTGAAGAAATTTACAAGGATGCTGCCAAGTGGCTGAGTTACGGGAAGAGGTTGGATAAGTTTGGACTTTTCTCGTTAGAGCTTAGCAGGCTGAGGGGGGAATCTTCTAGAAGTGTATAAGATCATGAGAGGCCTGGGTAGGGTGAATGCACTCAGTCTTTTTCCCAGGGTTGGGGGAGCGAGGACTAGAGGGGATCAGTTTAATGTGAGAGGGGGAAGAATAAAAGGGAACCTGAGGGGGAACGTTTTTACACAGAGGGTGGTCCCCATGTGGAATGAGCTGTCAGTGGAAGAGGTTGAGGCGGGTCCATTAACAACATTTAAAAGGCTTTTGGACAGATACATGGATAGGAAAAGATAGGGCAGGGGAGTGGGTCTGTAGGGGGTATTCTTCAGAGGGTCGCTGTGAACTTGTTGGGCCAAATGGCCTGTTTCCACACCGCAGGGATTCTATGGTACGGGTCAAGTGCAGGGAAATGGGCAGAGTGCGAATGGACATTTTAACCAGCACGGACCAGTTTGGACAAAAGGGCGTGTCTCCGTGCTGTAGGGCTCGGTGTCGCGATCTGTGAAGAGGGATCTAGAAGAACAGCCCAGCTCGAACGGGAATGCATGAATAAACAACATGAAACTTCTCAAAACATGAAAATGTTTACCTTTCCAAAGTGCCCTCTGCCCAAAACTGCGATCAGCTTGAAGTCATCCAGAGTCAGTGAGGAGTTCAGCTGTGTGCTACACGGAGGGACAGGAAGGAGCTATCAGTACAGGGATAGAACTCACCAGGAAATCACTGGCTTGTAACAAGAGACATTAGTATTTAACGTACAAAACAACAGAGGTCATAAAATAATACTTTCAGGAGATGCCAGCCTCACTGATTGGGCAAACATTTCTTGCCATTTCAATTGCCCTAGAAAAGATGGGAGTGAGCTGTTTTCTTCAGTAACTGCAGCCCATTGGTGTAGGGAGACCCACGATACTGTCAGGGAGAGAGGCCCCAGCATTGTAACCCAGCGACACTTCCCACATCAGGACAGTGAGGGGCTTGGAAGGGATCCTGCCGGAACTTGCAACTTCCATGGATCTTGGTCAAACTATAAACGGACATGGGGTTTTTTCCAAGTGCGATCTCAGGAGACTTGGTGAATTTCAGGAATGCTCCTCGTTGATAGTACACCTTGCTGCTACTGAGTATCAACTGAGCACAAATTAGGCCATTCAGCCCATTCAATCATGACTGATAAGTTTCTCAACCCAATTCTTCTGCTTTCTCCCTGTAGCCCTTGATACACAAGGACCTATCTCCATCTTAAATATACTCAGTACTCTGGCCTCCACCATCTCCTGTGGCAGTGAATCCCATAGAATCCCCACTCTCTGGCTGAACAAGTTTCTCCTTATCTCTGTTCTAAAAGGTCTTCTCTTTACCCTAGGGCTGTGCCCATGGGTCCTGGTCTCTCCTCCCAATGGAAACATCTTCCCAACATCCACTCTGTCCAGGCCATTCAGTATTCTGTCTGTTTCAATTAGATTCCTCCCTCATCCTTCTGAACTCCATTGAATATAAACCCAGAGTCTACAAACGTCCCTCATTTTACTTTAATACACGGTGGAAATCTGAAACAAATTCAGAGAATTCTGGAGAAACTCGGAAGGTCTGGCAGCATCTGCTGAGAGAAAAACAGAGCTGATGTTGTGAGACAGTGTGTCTGCTCTTCAAACCTCAAGATGTTATATCAGACACGTAAGGTTTATCCTTCCACAGTTCCAGCCAGACCTGCTGGGTTCATCCAGGCCTGCTGGGTTCATCCAGTATTCTCTGGGAATATGGAGTCAGTCAAATGGCAGCTTGGTGTCAAGCATCTGGAGTGTTGCTGGACCTGTACACATTCAGGGAATTGGGAGTATTCCATCACACGACTGACTTGCGTCTGTAGATGGAGGACAGGTTTTGGAGAGTTAGGTGGCGAGTCCCTTGCTGCAGGATTTCTAGAGTTAGACCTGCTCTTTTTAGATTAGATTAGATTACTTACAGTGTGGAAACAGGCCCTTCGGCCCAACAAGTCCATACCGACCCACTGAAGCGTAACCCACCCAGACCCATACCCCTACATTTACCCCTTCACCGAACACTACGGCAATTCACTTGGCCAATTGGCCAATATGGCCAATTCACTTAACCTGCACATTTTTTGGATTGTGGGAGGAAACCGGAGCACCCAGAGGAAACCCACGCTGACACGGGGAGAATGTGCAAACTCCACACAGAGAGTCGCCTGAGACAGGAATTGAACCTGGGTCTCTGGCGCTGTGAGGCAGCAGTGCTAACCACTGTGCCACCGTGCTGCCTCCAACCGTAGTAGTCTCTTGTAGCCATTGTATTTATATGGCTAGTCCAGTTCAGTTCCTGGTCATTGGTACTGCAAGGATATTAACAGTGAGGGATACAGTGATGATAACACCCTTGAACACCTCATCTTGTGTACTGTTGAGCCCACTGCTGGGCTCCTCCATCACTGAAGACAGGACACTTATGGAGCCTCCTCCTCAAGTGTCCACCATTATTCATGCTCTGATCTGAGTAATTAGTGATGGGATTGCTTAGTTCTATCTAACATATAATGCTTGTGCTGTTTGGGATACAAGTAATCCTATATCATAGCTTCACCATCAATTCATTTTTACGATGGGGTGGACAAAGTCAGAAGGTACATGACACCCGGTTCTCATCCAACTGGTTAATTTAAAATCATCAGCTTTCAGAGCGCTGCTCCTACATCGAGGTTGGTTCTGCCTGGTGCTGCTCCTGACATGCCCTCCTACACTGTTCACTGAGCGAGGGTTAATCCCCTGGCTTTAATGATCAAGGTGGATTGGGAGATATACCGGGCCATGACATTGCAGATTGTGTTGGAATACACTCCTGCTGTTTCCAAGGACCTCAGTGACGTATAGCCTTTGGTTGCCACGTCTATTTAAAGTCTATCCCATTCATCATGGTGATAAAGCCTGACCACACAATACAGGCTATCCACAAAGTGAAGGATGGACGAGCTAACTCTTGGCGATGCAGTCATGGACAGCAGGCAGATTGGTGGGGATGAGGGCAACTACATCCCTCCCTCGTGTTGATTCTTTCACCACTTGTTGCAGATCTGGTCAGTCACCAACACCCTTTTGGACCTGACCACCAAGTGGGCACCGGAGCCACTCTTGCTGATGGACACTGAAGTCCCCCACCCAAAGTATATTGCCACCTTCAGTGTTTCCTCCAATCAGTGCAGCAAAATACGGAACTGCCAGTTGAAGGGGTGCTGTGTGTGGTACACGTCATAACGTTTCTGTGCCCATGTTTGTCTTGATGCCACAATACTTCACAGGGTCTGGAGTAAGTACTAAGGACCATCAGGGAACTCCTCCCCCATGGTACCTTGGCTCGGTTTATTGAGCTGATGGGACAGGACAGAGCTTTTTAGACAGCTCTTTGGCACAAAACTGCAGATGTTGGTCAGGAGGGGCCGGACAGGAGGGGCCGGACAGGATCAATAAAGGTCAATGGTGGGTGTGTCCAGGTTTAACCCTATGTTGAGACATCTTAGCTGTTAGGTACCACACGATGGTTTGCTTAGCCAGTTCTGACAGCAGTTAAAAGCTACCATGTTGCTGTGGGTATGGTGTTAGATGTAGGCTGGATCAGGTGAAGGCAGTAGATTTCATTCCTGAGGGAACATGAGGGAACCAGATGGGTTTTTGTGACAATTGATGGGAGTATCACGGTCACTATCATGGAAACTAGTTTCAATTCAAGATTTTATTAACTAAATTTAACTCCACCAGCTGCAATGTGGGATTTGAAATTAGTTTTCTAGGAACATGGGTTTAAATGCCATCACGGCAGCTGATGGAATTCACATTCAATTAATAAATTCTGTAAGTGAGAGACAACATCACCGATGGTGACCATTAAGCTATCACTGATTGCGACCATTAAGCTATCACTGATTGCGACCATTAAGCTATCACTGATTGCGACCATTAAGCTATCACTGATTGCGACCATTAAGCTATCACTGATTGCGACCATTAAGCTATCACTGATTGCCATAATAACCAATTTGAAGTCAGTTTTCCAGCAACATGAATTCAAATTCCACTTTGGTAGTTTGAGAATTTAAGCTGGCACGGTGACTCAGTGGTTAGCACTGCTGCCTCACAGTGCCAGGGATCTGGGCTCAATCCCACCCATGGGTAACTGTGTTGAGTTTGCATATTCTCCCAGTGTCTCCTGGGTGCTCTGGTTTCACACCAATGTCCAAAGATGAGCAGGTTAGGAGGTTTGGCCATCCTAAATTGCCCATGGTGTCCAGGGATGTGCAGGGTAGGAGGATTAGCCATGGGGTAAGCAGGAATAGAGTGGGGGAGGCATGTCTGGGTGGGACATGCCCACACTGTAGGGATTCTATGATTCTAAACTGAGTTGAAGTTACCTTGAAGCTGTTGGACTGTTATTAGAAGCTCTCTCGGCCTCTCCTCGCATTCAGGAAGGAAGACTTGCTATCTCGATACAATCTGGCCTTCCCAGGAATCTCAACTCTGTACTGAACCCTCTGAAATTACCTCAGCAAACAACTCAGTTCTGCAGACTGACGCCTGCTCTTCACATGGGTCCAACCTCACTCCTCAAGACAATCAGGAAACACCAAGAAACACCAACCTTGCCCAAAGCATTTCACCAACATTTCAGAGAGAAGTGCCCTTTTCCTGGGACTGACCCAATGATGCAGTGAAACAAACGTACCTTTGCTGGTGACCATCCAATTCAGATGCAGATGGTATCTGCTTTCCTGGTTGAGTGACATCAGTCTGGGAAAGGGAAATAGAAGCAATAAGAGCAGCACTGGACAGGAGAAGACTACAGTCAGGATGTGAAAAATGAACAGAGCTACATAAACTTACCATCAATTGCAAAAAGTAAGTGTCCAACCAACAAACCCTCATTCAGCCCACTCCTATCAACATGAGCATGGGTGAGCCCCCGGTTAACATGCAGCAGAGTATCATTAAACACACAAATGATATACATTAACAGATTCCCTTCCCTCTCTTAAACAGAAAACTTAAGGCTTCACATTTATAAAGCAATAATCTTTACCATTAAAAAGAGTGGCCAAGCTGCAGAAACATGTGCAGAGGTTCAGAGGGTGGAGTATATCCCTGTCCATTGATAGAGAAGCTCTACATGTGTACATTTCTCAGCAGCTTGGAGGCAGCCCCGTTCCATACATCTGACACTCCAACGACCAAAAGAGAAATCTCTGGAGACAAAACTGACCAAGCACTTACCGAAAGTGAGCAAGCTGATCTCAGCCATCAAATAGGGTAATCAAAGTGCAAAACCTTTCCACGATTCACAGCAGCATCAGGGCCAGCCATCAGGGCCTGCTCTGTCCCACACCAGCATCATCGCTAAACACCCATTTCAAAGCCTCTTTCTTCCCACAGAACTTACATAACCTTGTGAGGTAAGAATTCCAAAGATTCACAACCCTCTGAGTAAAAGTAACATTTCAGCTCTGTCCCAAGGGTCAACCCCACTAATTTGAAATTTTGTCTCTTTCTAGATCCACCCCTAAAATCATCTACCCTGCTCGAAGCATTTTGTCGGTTGCATTGAGATCGCCTGTCATTCTGCGAAATTCTAGAGAACACAGGTAGAGTTTGTCCAATCCAAATAGTTAAATATCCCACAACGCCAGGTTATTGTCCAACAGGTTTATTTGGAAACACTAGTTTTCAGAGCGCTGCTCTTTCATTAGGTAGCTGTGAAGCAGGACCATAAGGCACAGAATTTCTAGGACAATTCAAATGGGACATCCCTGCCATCCCAGAACAAGTCTGGTGAACAGTATAGGGTGCTGGTAAACACTCTTAGACCAACTCAACAGCAGAACCAGGAGACAGCACCACACACAGTCCTTTAGAGCAGAGATGACTAACCAAAAGCCTCCTTAGGAAGGGACAGGAGGAAATACGTCCTCTTGTCCCAACAGGTACATCAAGGGAAACACAAAGATGCCTGTCCCACATCTGCAGATACAGGAAGGGACTGAAGGAAAAACATGTAACTCAAAAGCACCATTCACCTTGAATTCCCTGAAAAGATAAGCCAGTAAAAGCTAGCAGGGCATTCACAGGGCAGGCAATATCAGTACATCAACAGGTTAATGCAACTAAAGCTAAGATAGCAAATGACCCCAGCTACAAGAAAGAAAGATACAACCCATACCAGAACTAATTTACAAAGACAAATCACACACAAATGAACAAAAGCTATACAACAGTGAGAAAACTATATTACACAGGTGCCAATAAGATAGCTCTGCATTAACGGAAGTGGGACTGTAGCTTTATATCCATGCATACTGCAGCGGAGTATCCCATACCTGGAGCTGCCTGTAACACTGCAGTATGACAGACTATATTGGAGAACATGAGAGATACAAATAAAAATGGTATAGAAGTGCAACCTCTTCTCTGGAACCACAAAAATATTAGTAATCACATTCGCATTTACTTCTATATAGTCGCACCAAAACACCTTCCAAAAATCGCTCAATCAACGCAGAATTACATTTTCATTGAGAAGGCAATATGAAAGGCTTATAGTGCAGTAAAGGCTGAAGGGAGGAGGAGATATGGAGGGAAATCAAGTTGTAATTAGATGACAGGAGATTTGGATTTTAAAAGCCTGAAAAAAAAAGAACAAATTCTACACAAGATCCAAGGGCTTAAAGTACCCAAGCATTTGTCCTTATTATACAATTAAATCTTGTTGCAGTGGGCACCAAAAACAATGATCTTCCCAAAATTCAAGAGGAGGAAAGATCAGCTTATTGAACTGTAAATGTAGGCTAGCAGCCTGATCCCTGATCGACAGTGCAGGAGTTGATGAGCACAGTTAATGCTGGACAGCGTTAATGCCGGTGCAACTATTAATGCAGTGGTTTGAATGACATTGTCAAGTGACAGGTTGTAGATGAATAACAGGAGACAGCCACTCAACTGGCAATCTAGGAAAAACAATGTCCTTTAACAGAAGGCCTGATTGGGCCTATACTTGACGATAGGCCCAGGGGTGGCACGGTGGCTCAGTGGTTAACACTGCTGCCTCTCAGCACCAGGGTCCTGGGTTCGATTCCAGCCTCGGGTGACTGTCCATGTTGAGTTTGCACATTCTCCCTCGTGTCTGCGTGGATTTCCTCCCACAGTCACAAAAGATGTGCAGGTTTGGTGAACTGGCCGTGCTAAATTACCCACTGTGTTAGGTGCATTAGTCAAAGGTAAATATGGGGTTGGGGAATGGGTCTGGGTGGGCTGTTCTTCGGAGGGTCGGTATGAACTTGTTGGGCCGAACCAGAAATATGGCTGACTCTTCACCGACCTCTGAAAATAGCCAAGCAAGCCAACCAATCAGGGTCAAGGTGACAATGGTGGGTTTGACATTGACGCCTACATCCCATGAAAAGTGGTTATTCTCAGCCGAGTTTTGGCTGGGATCTCACATTTACAAAGCCGAGAATGCGGACAATGACAAAGGATACCTTTGAAGGGAACAAGGACGTGGCTGATGGTTTCATCAGTTAACGATCCATGGCTGGTCAAATTCAGGCAGCGTTACAGAACTGGGAATGGGCACGCTTAATCATGGCATGGAAATGGGTCCAGAGCACAGCCCAGGATTAAATATGCCAAAGGCTGCAGAGTCCTCAAAATGAAAAGCAGCAGAGTCAGGCTCACAGGATATGATCGGTGGCTTTTGTACATACAATGCTGTCCAACCCAACAGGAGCAATTCATTGTATTGTGAGCAAAATGGACATGAATTCAGCTGAGAGAAATATGAAAGTTTGTGTTCACCACAATATTTAGTCATCATATCAATTCATAAACAAACAACATTTTTGATCAAATAACATTGTGAAAGACCAGAATAGCTTCGAACCTGCGTTGTCCTATCACCATTGGTACTGCTTCTCGACTCCAATGAAGCTTTTCGAGGTGTGCTTGACGGCTCATCCATATCAAAGGACAACTTTTCAAACGGTAAGTCTCTGCAAATACACAAGTTCTGTCAGTATGTAGAGGTCCATTCCGCTCCATTTATGCCTCTGAATATCCACCCTCTCAATTGCACAGACCTCCGAGGGGTCTCCTCTCAGCTACCATCTTCCCAGTGAAAACAATCCTAGTCTTTTTAATCTTTCCTCACAGCTGATGACTCTCGAGACCAGGCCACATCCTGGGGAATGTTTTCTGCACTCTCTCCAAAGCTTCCACAGCCTTCGATAGTGTGGGAACTGAAACTACACACAACATTCCAAATGCGGCCTAACAACATGGTTTGCCAACTCTTGTACTCCGTGCCCTGGCCGATGAAGGCAAGCATGCCATACGCCTTCATCATCATCATGGCCATCTGTGTGGCCACTTTTAGGGAACTGTGGTCTGCACGCCCAGATTTATCTGTATGTTAGTGTTCCAAAGGGTTCTACCATTTACATCACAATTCGCACCTAAATTTGATCCTTCAAAATGCAGCACCTCGCATTTGTCTGGATTAACTCCATCTACCATTTCTGTGCCCAAGTCTACGTCTTTGTCCTGTTGAATCCTTTCACAATCATCAGCACTATCAACTCCACCAATCTTCATATCATTTGCAAACTTATTAATCAGACCACTCAGTTTCCTCCAGATCATTTATATTTACTACAAACAACAGAGGACCTAAGACTGATCCCTGTGGAACATCACTAGTTACTGGTCTCCATTCTGAAAAGCATCCTTCCACCGCTAGCCTGTCTTCTATGAGAAAGTGAGGACTGCAGATGCTGGGGAATCAGAGCTGAAAATGTGTTGCTGGAAAAGTGCAGCAGGTCAGGCAGCATCCAAGGAGCAGGAAGGGCTCATGCCTGAAACATCGAATCTCCTGCTCCTTGGATGCTGCCTGACCTGCTGCGCTTTTCCAGCAACACATTTTCAGCTCTATGACCAAGCCAGTTTTGTACCCATCCAGCCAGCCCACCCTGAATTTAGCTTTTATATCAATCTTCCACGTGGGATGCCTTCCTAAAGTCCATATAAACTACATCCCCAGCCCTTCCCTCATTACTGTGATCAATCCTTTATTTCAATCCATACTGAGTCCATTCTACTCTCCATGATGGTCGCATCTGGCTTTTTCTCATATCAAGGATGTTATTCCAAACAAACCCACGCAGATGAAACCTCCTGGGCCAAGGGTGGCGGGAGTGGCAAGGCTGAAGAGCAGGTAAGAGAACAGCCTTGTTTTACAATGTAACCATCCTGCAAACTGAGACTCAGCAGCTCGGATTGTTTTTTAGATTAGATTAGATTAGATTACTTACAGTGTGGAAACAGGCCCTTCAGCCCAACAAGTCCACACCAACCCGTCGAAGCGCAACCCACCCATACCCCTACATTTACCCCTTACCTAACACTATGGGCAATTTAGCATGGCCAATTCACCTGACCTGCACATCTTTGGACTGTGGGAGGAAACCGGAGCACCCGGAGGAAACCCACGCAGACACGGGGAGAACGTGCAAACTCCACACAGACAGTCGCCTGAGTCGAGAATCGAACCGGGGTCTCTAGCGCTGTGAGGCAGCAGTGCTAACCACTGTGCCACCCACAAGTCATCCGCTGCACATGCTTATTTTGTCTTGGTGGGGGAGGTCACTCGATCAGGAGGGGGAGGAACAGGAACTGCTGGCTCATGGCTATGCAGCAGTGAAACATCAAGCAGGCTGTGAAGGAGCCCCAGGGAAAACAGTCAGGAGCAGCAGGGCCTGAGGAACAAGTGGATTCTCTCAAGAAAAAAATTAAATCTTCCAGTTAAGAATGGCTTAGGGTTAGGTGCAGATTCAAAGCTCCTCGAAGGTAGAGTGACAGTAGACAGGCTCGTGAGGAAGCCGTTTGTTCTGCTTGTCTTCATTGCTCAGTGTATTGAGGACAGGAGTTGGGGGGTTACACTGCAGCTGTACAGGACACTGGTTCAGCCACTATTGGAATCCTACATTCAGTTCTGTTCTCCCTGCTATCGGAAAGATGTTGTGAAACTTGAAAGGGTTCAGAAAAGATTTATAAGGAAGTTGCGAGGGCTGGAGGATTTGAGTTATAAGGAGAGGCTGAACAAGCTGGGGCTGTTTTCCCGGGATCGTCGGAGACTGAGGGGTGACCTTATAGAGGTTTATAAAATCATGAGGGTGAATAGCCAAGTCTTTTCCTCAGGATAGGGGAGTCAAAAGCTAGAGGGCATAGGTTTAAGGTGAGAGGGGAAAGATTTAAAAAGGGACCTAAGGGGCAACTTTTTCACACAGAAGGTGGTGCATGTATGGAATGAGCTGCCAGAGGAAGTGGTGGAGGCTGGTACAATTGGAGCATTTAAGAGGCATTTGGATGGGTATATGAATAGGACGGGTTTGGAGGGATATGGGCCGGGTGCTGGCAGGTGGCTCTAGGTTAGGATATCTGGTTGGACCGAAGGGTCTGTTTCTGTGCTCTATGACTATGGTTCAGAACTACAGAAAACACAGGAAGCCACCATTCAGCCCATTGCGCTTGTGCTAACACTTTTGAAATACGTCTCTGCTCAGTCCCATAGCCCCACTTTGTATCCAATACACAAAGTTCCTCAGATACATGTCGAATTCCTAGTATTTATAAAATTATTTATGGAATCAGCCTCCATCAGCTTTTCAGGTGCAGCATTCAAGTTCCCAACATCGCTGGGTGACAAACAGATTCTCATCTGCCCTTTAATAACTTGTCTATGATGTTAAATGTCTGCCCTCTGGTCTCTGACCTACTTCACCAGAGGATCTCGTTCTCTCTCAGTACGTCATCAAAAGCTCACAGCCTTGAAAACAGCTGACTTGGTGACTCCTGACCCTCTCTGACCCAGCAGAACAGCTGCCGTTTTAGCAGCCCCTCTTCAAGGGTGTCGCTATCCTGGTGAACCAGGTTTGGTGCCACCGGGAAGTCTACACTGTCTTCTTGAAATGTGGTACCCAGAACTGCCCACATTAATCCAGAAATTTAGAAACTTCAACAATCATCTCTTTGTTTTGATATACTATTTCTCTATATTGAGCACCTTTTGCATTCACTCCCACTGACACTCAGTAACGGCAGCGTTTACCGTTCACTCCCACTGACACTCAGTAACGGCAGCGTTTACCGTTCACTCCCACTGACACTCAGTAACGGCAGCGTTTACCATTCACCCCCCCGACACTCAGTAATGGCAGCATTCACCATTCACAGGACACTGCAAGTTTTACCAATGCTCCTTAAACAGCATCTTCCCAAACCAGAACCGCTACCATCTCGAAGGACAAGGGCAGCAGGTCCATGAAAACACCTCTACCTGCAACTCCTCACCATCCCGACCATTCCTTCAGTGTGGCTGGGTCAAAGTTCTAGCCTCCCTCCATCACCAAGCGGCGTGCCTACCTACGGCACATGGTTCTATTAATTCAGGAAGGCAGCCGTGGATAGGGCATTTAGCGATGGGCAATAAATGCCTTGTTAGCGACGGCTACATCCCATGAACTGAATAAAAAGGAAATGGAATAACGCAAATGGAGATGTTGTAACGGCAGAATGAAGAGCTATGATTTAAATGAAAGAACTAGGCGACAAGGAAGTTAATTCCTAATGCCAAGTACTGAACCAGTGAGAGGGAAAGCATTTATACAGCTATACAGGCTGTATTTACGAAGGGGAAAGAACTATCCCGGAATTAGAGAAAACACTACACATGGAAAAGGTTTCAGCTCTAACTGCCATATAAATAAGGCAGCAGCAGAACTGAAGGGAACGAGTGCAGCAAAGAGCAAACAGGGCACACTGACCGGGTATCGGTATGACAGGGATATTAAATGGTGGACTTTTGAGACATGGTATAGCACACCTGGAAAACTGTACTAAACTACACCGACGATGGCAACTCATTATAAAGGCAGTGGAGAGTGTGATAACCAAACATAAGAAATAGCAGGGATAGGCAGTCCAATCTACTGAACCTGCTCTCACATTTAGTAAGATCATAAATGATCCAGCATCTCAAATGCATTTCCTCACTCGATCCCATAATCACTCAATCCTCTCAAAAGCTCAAAATCTATTAATGTCAATCACAACAATGTTTCATGGTTTAAACCTCACTGCTCTCTGGGGTAGGGAATTCACAAAGACTGACAAGCACAAAGACATTCCTCCTCATCTCAGTCTGAAATACTATCCCCTTGAGATGATTTCATATTTCCTAGTTTTAGACTCTATAGTCAGGAGACCTGTCAAACTCTCTTAGAATCTTCCAAGTTTGAATGAAATCAACTCTTGTTCTTATAGCCTTTAGATAGTATAGGCACATTGTATGCTCATCTGATAACCCTCTCTGCCTGGGAATCAATACAGTGCACCTTTATTACACTTCCCTCCAAGGCATATTCTTTTCACCCAAGAACGATAACTAGGACTCACCAAAACCCTGTTCACCTGCACCCTTCCTCTTATACTCATCCCCTGGAATGATGGGCAACATACATGTTGCTACCAACCCCTGGTTGTATCAACACATGAATCTTCTGTGTTGTAAGTACAGGACACCTAAATCCCCCTGATCATCAGCACTGATCCTTTCTCACCATTAATAAATCTGTTTTTCTTTACTTTCTAGTACAGCAAAAAACTTCATCCCTCTCCACATCGCGCTCCTCTCGCCACCCGCATTCCCATTTACTTAACTTGCCTTTTTTAATTCATTCATTAGAGGTAGGCATCTACAGCTGGCAAACAGTTTATTGCTTTATTCCTTTGAAAACTCTAACCCCTTCTCGAAGTTTACCTCCTTACCCAGGTTTGTATTGTCAACAAACTCAGGATGTGCTACTCTCATTCGATGTATCTCAAACTTCAGGGTGCGGGGATGTGGAGGGAGGTTCAGGAGTCGGGATCATGTACTCTGGAGGTGAGACTCAAGAGGGAAAATGATCCCGTGTTCTCATACTTTTAAATGAATGTAAAAAATTCACCCTCAACAAAATGTCACAGAATAAGAGATTAAAACCATGTGTAGAAAGGTGTAGTTATAGACAGCTACTTAACACTTCACTTTCGATTGTTGCAAAAATCATCTGGTTCTAGGAACCAGGAGCAGGAGTAGGCCATTCGGCCCTTCGAGTCTGTTTCACCATTCAATAAGATCATGGCTTATCTTTTCATGGCCTCAGCTCCACTTACCCGCCTCTCACCATAACCCTTCATTCTTTTATTGTTCAAAAACAATCTACGTTACCTTTAAAACATTTACTGAAGTAGTGACAACTACTTCCCTGGGCAGGGAATTCCACAGATTTACAACCCTCTGGGTGAAGAAGGTCCTTCCCACTTCAGTCCGAAATCTGCTCCCCCTAATCTTGAGGCTTTGCCCTCATGTCCTAGCTTCACCCACCAGTGGAAACATCCTCTCTACTTCTATCTTATCTATTCCCTGCATACCTTTATATGTTTCTATAAGGTCCCCCTTCATTCTTCTCAATTCCAAAGACTATAATCCCAGTCTACTCAGTCTCTCCTCATAAACCAAACCCCTCAACTCCGGAATCAACCCAGTGAACCCCCTCTGCACCCCCTCCAGTACACCCTTTCACAAGGAAGGAGACCAGAACTACACCCAGTCCTCCAGGGGTGGCCTCCCCACCATCCTGTACAGCTGGAACATAACCTCCCTGCTTTTAAACCCAACCCCTTTAACAATGAAGGACAACATTCCCTTGGCCCTCCTAATTCCCTGTTGTACCTGCAGACCCACCTTCTGGGATTCATGTACAAGGACACCCAGGTCCCTCTGCCATAGCAGCATGCTGCACCTTTTTACCATTCAAGTAATAAACCTTTTTACTGTTGCTCCTACCAAAATGGATGACTTGACATTTATTAACATTGTATTCCATCTGCCAGACCTTTGCCCACTCACTCAAAGCGTCTAAATCCCTCTGCAAAGTCTCACAATCCTCTGCACACCTTGCTCTGCCACTCATCTTAGTGTCATTGCAAACGTTGACACACTACACATGGTCCCCAACCCCAAATCATCCATATAAGTTGTGAATAATTGTGGTCCCAACACTGATCTCTGAGACGCACCACGAGTCACTGATTGCCTGCCAGAATAGCCCTTATTTGTGCCCACTCTTTGTTTCCTGTTGGTTAACCAATCCTCTATCCATGCTAATAGTTTACCCATAATGCCATACATCTTTATCAGCAGCCTCCTGTCGAAGGCCTTTTGGAAATCCATGAACACCAACCCACTAGGACCCTGTTGTCCACCTGGATTGTTCTCTAATGCCCTGTATAGAAGAACATCTGTCAAACTTACCTGGTCTGGCCTACATATGACTCCAAACCCAAAGCAATGTGGTTGACTCTTAACCACCCTCTGTGTGGTTAGTGATGGACAATAAATGATGGCCCAGACACCAACATATCCCGTGAACAAATAATTCTTTTAAAAAAGGATGAGGGGTGGGTGGGTGAAGTGAACCCATTAAAACTGACAGCATACGGGGTTGTGGGGCAGACAGCAAACCAACTAATTTGAGGACTAAAATGAGAAATACTCACCCTCATATTTTGGGATCTGGTCAGGCAGACTGCAGTTTTTCCTACCCTGTCTGAAATCTCGAAGCAACCCAACGAGAATTCAAATTTCAGTTTGTTGTGATAAATACACTAACACTGCTCATTCCTAATGCATCAGCAGAACTTCAGTTTAATGAGATAACACAGTACAGCACAGGAACAGGCCCTTCGACCCTTCATGGCTATGCTGACCGTGATGTCATTCTAAACCAATCCCATCTGCCTGCACATGGTCTGTATCCCCCTATTCTCTGTGTCTTCACATGTGCCTCTTAAATTTTGTTAAACTTGCCTATATACCTCTTAAACTTTGTTAGTTTATAAAGTTCTTCCCCTGGCAGCACATTCCAGACACATCCTACTCGCTGTGCCAAAGTCTTTCCTCACACATCTCTTTTACACCTGTCCCCTCACCTTAAACCTATGCCTCTATTATTTGACGTCACCACCATGAAAAAGAGTTGCTGACTCTTCACTCTATTCACGCCCCTCATAGTTTTGTGTGTGACCATGAGGAGGAAAAGACCTTTCCGGGTACAGACTGTATACAGCAATCTGCTAATAGGCTGCAGAGAAATTACTGGACTGTCGCATAACCTCACAATTACATTTTAACATGATCTGCACAACTAAAGGAGGACGTTAATTCATTTTCATGAAAGAAAGTGTTGGAAATGCTGAGCTGCTCTGGTAATGCCTGTGAAGAGAGAGGGGAACGCAGAGCTAATGTTCCAGGTTGATGGTCTTCGCCCTGGGAGATATTGAGAGATAACAGAGCCAGCAAATGGAGCAACAAGGAGAAAACAAAACAGAAGATTAAGAGCAGGAGCGATTAACTGTCCTCTGGCATCTTGGTACAAGTGACCATGGGGTAATTAACGGCTCCAACAAAAGTTGGAAATAGCTCAAGCAGATTAATAGTGTGGAAATTCTTCAACAAAAAGAAGTCTCCATGTCTCAGGAAGACGATATGGAAAGACAGGAGGATACTAGGACTGGAACACCAGCTGACAGGTCTTCCACACCCACTCTCCATACAGCTCCCATGCCTGAAAAACTGGGAGCAACAGGAAAGATCAACAGCTGTTAGATTTAATGCTGGAGCCAGAAGGCTTCAAACAATGTCCCTCCTTAAGCTCACTTGAACTTACTTAAATAGTGTAAGAGGTCAAGGGCAGAAGGTCTGGGGGCAATGGAAAATTAAAGTGACTGGTGGCCGAGGGTAAACCTCGCCAGCTGCAGATATGCATTTAGTCTTTCCAATGCAGAGGAGTTCCCATTGTAATCAGCAAAGACAGAAGACTAAACTGGAAGAAATACATCACGATTTAACCTAGAAGATATACAGGTATCTCCAGTCCTCAATATGGGAAGGGAAATGTTGAAACCTGGGAGATCCATCTCCTGCCCTCACATGGGAATATGTACAAGGAAAGGGAGGGGTGACTGATGAGGTAATGAAACTCCACTATTTAAAAACGGAGGTAGAGAGATGTGTGTGGTGCTGGTACTGCAGGTGGCACCAATGGCACAGGGATATAGTTTGGAAACTGGGGATATAGGGAGCTCTGTTAATATTCTCAGAGGGAGAGGAATGGTTCAGAGCAAGGGGTCACCATAAAGGGCCATGACCATCATGTGCTGGGATAAAAACACGAACACTGCCTGCTCATTCCTAATGCATCAGTGGAACTTCAGTTTAATGAGATAACACGGTACAGCATGTGCAATGGTCAGGGAACCGTTGGCTGAAGAAAACTCAACACAACTTGGAAGATTTGGTACGAAAGGAAACATTGCTAGACTGATGAAACAGAGACAGGGAAACTTTGAGAATAGAACACAGTATTTATGGGAAGCAGAGTGGAAATAAGTGGAATCAAAGTAACTGCGGCAGTCAGTGAGCTTAGCACGGGCATTAATAGACATAGTGTCCCTAAAAACAGGAGAATGGAGAAATGGAGGAAGGGACTGGAAGGCTGGTGATTTTGGGAATGGCATCAAACAGGAATGATGTGGAGATGCTGATGTTGGACTGGCTTGGACAAAGTTTAAAAAAATCATACATTACCAGGATATAATCCAATGGGTTTATTTTAAAACACGGGCATTCAGAGCACAACTCCTTTGCCTAGCATCTGGCGTTTTCAAATAAACCCATTAGACTATATCCTGGAGTCGTGTAACTATTGACCTTATCGAACAAGAAATCAGAGATGTTGGAAAAGAGCATCTTAGATTGGGTAAAGGGGTAGAGACACCTTCCCCCCCCACCCCCCACCTTGGCGATGAGCAACCATCTACAGAATTCTTCATCAGATGGCCTGTGAGGCAGATTGTACTGAGACGAGGGTCTGAGTCATGAGTTAGCGATGCTGAATTGGGAAATGTCACTGAAAGGGATGACACTGGATAGACAATGACAAACATTCAAAGAGCGAATGGGTGAATAACAAAAATTGTTTATGGCTGTTTGGCACAAAGGTGCTAAGAGAACCACAGCCAAACCACGGCTTACGAGGGAAGTTAGAGATAGAATTAAATGCAAAAATAGAAATACAAACTGGGAAGAACAACATCAGACCTGAGGATTGGGAACAGTTCAGAAGTCAGCAAAGAGGGGCCAAGGAATTGATTAATAATCAAAGTAAGGTAGGAGAGTAAGCTTGTGCAGAATATAAAAACTGTCTGCAACAGTTTCCATAGGGTTATAACAGTTTCTATAGGATTGAAAAAACTGACTGTGGACATGCCATAAGATGTGTAAGTATGAGGATAGAGTAGCAAACACCTTGACAGAGATTTTGGGTATGGAGATTGGGTCGGATCCAACGTCCCTAATTTTGGGCTTTCCAAATCTTCCCTCCCTGGATGTATACAGGAGCAAATTATTTACTAACCTCTCCTTTTGTGCAAGGAAAAATATTTTAGTGAATTGGGTATCCGAAGGCCCCCCAGGGCTTTCAAACTGACACAGGTTAGTCATGAAATATATCCCCCTTGAATATGGTGCTCCAAGAAACGGAATTATTTTATAAAACATGGCAGCCCTTTTTGAACCACATCAACACAGACATTTTGGCCAGACTGTCTAGGCGTCTTGTTTAGCTGTGGTAACGGTTCTGATTGTTCGGGGGGCCCCGGGAGGAGGAATCCCAGAAAAACACAGGTTCTGTGATGACTTGATGTAAACCTTTTTTGAGCATGTACCTAGTTATTTTGTTGTTTACTGTAAGTAATGTATGATATCCTATTTTATGTTCTGGTTGTTTGTAGAACACATCAGAAGTTAGTTGGGGATTTTATTTATTTAATTTTATATTGGTGTTGTGTTATATTATAAAAAGGAATACACTAGCATGTATTGTTTTTGCAATTCTATAAAAAAAACTTTAAAAATTTATTCTTTCAATAAAACTATAAAAAAAAAGGTTCTACAGGATTATAAAAACTGACTGCAACAGTTTCTATAGGATTGAAAGAACTGACTGTAAAGTTTCTATAAGAGTATAAAAATAGACTAAATGTTTCTATAGGATTAGAAAGACTGACTAACAGTTTATATAGGATTATAAAAACTGACTGCAACAGTTTCTACAGGATTATAAAAACTACTGTAACAGTTTAGAAATGGTTACACTCAGATTTTATAATCCTTTATAAACTGTTACAGTAGTTTTTATAATCCTGTAGAAACTGTTGCAGTCAGTTTTCATAAACCTGTAGAAACGGTTGCAGACAGTTTTTATAATAATTTTAAAATGGTTGCAATTAGTTCTTATAACCTATAGAAACCATTAGTCAGCTTTTACAATCCTATAGAAACTGTTGCAGTCAGTTTTTTGTAATCTTATGGAAACTGTTAGTCAGTTTTTTAATCCTATACAAACGGTTACAGTCAGTTTTTATAATCGTCTAGAAACTGTTGCAGTTTTTTTATAATCTTATAGAAACTGTTAGTCAGTTTTATAATCCTGTAGTGACTGTAACAATCCATTTTTATAATCCTATAGAAACTGTTGCAGTCCGTTTTTATAATCCTATAGAATGGTTACAGTCAGATTTTATAATCCTATAGAAATGGTTACACTCAGATTTTATAATCCTTTATATAGGATTATAAAATCTGACTGTAACCATTCTATAGGATTATAAAAACGGACTGCAACAGTTTCTATAGGATTATAAAAATGGATTGTTACAGTCACTACAGGATTATAAAACTGACTAACAGTTTCTATAAGATTATAAAAAAACTGCAACAGTTTCTAGACGATTATAAAAACTGACTGTAACCGTTTGTATAGGATTAAAAAACTGACTAACAGTTTCCATAAGATTACAAAAAACTGACTGCAACAGTTTCTACAGCATTATAAAAACTGATGGCGTTTCTACAGGATTTAAAAAACTGACTGCAACAGTTTCTATAGGATTGTAAAAGCTGACTAATGGTTTCTATAGGTTATAAGAACTAATTGCAACCATTTTTAAATTATTATAAAAACTGTCTGCAACCGTTTCTACAGGTTTATGAAAACTGACTGCAACAGTTTCTGTAGGATTATGAAGACTGGCTATAACGGTTTCTACAGGATTATATAAACTGACTAACTGTTTCTATAGGATTGAGAAAAAAACAGACTAACAGCTTCTATAGGATTACAAAAAGTGAGTGCAACTGTTTCTATCGGATTATAAAAACTGACTGTAACTGTTTCTATAGGATTATAAAAACTGATTAACTTTGTACAGGATTATAAAAACTGACTGCAGCAGTTTCTATACAATTATAAAAACTGATTATAACAGTTTCTAGAGGATTATAAAAACTGATTATAACAGTTTCTAGAGGATTATAAAAACTGATTATAACAGTTTCTAGATGATTATAAAAATGGATTGTAACAGTTTCTACAGGATTATAAAACTGACTAACAGTTTCTATAGGATTATAAAAACTGACTGCACAAGTTTCTACGCGATTATAAAACGGATTGTAAATTTCTACAGGATTATATAAATTGACTGCAACAGTTTTTACAGGACTATAAAAAACAGACCAACAGTTTCCATAGGATTATAAAGACTGACTGTAACAGTTTCTATCGGGTTATTAAAACTGACTGCAACAGTTTCTACACGAGTATATAAACTGACTGTAGCTGTTTCTACAGGATTATAAAAACTGTGTGTAACCATTTCTATCGGATTATAAAACCTGATTGTAACAGTTTCATTGGGATTGTGAAAACTGACTAATAGTCTCTACGGGATTGCAAAAACATACTGTAACAGTTTCTACAGGGTGATAAAAACTGACCAACTGTTTCTACAGAATTATAAAACTGACTAACAGTTTCTATAGGGTTATAATAACTGACTGTAACCTTTTCTATAGAATTATAACAACTGACTGTAACTGTTTCTATAGGATTATAAAACTGTCTGTAACAGTTTGCATCAGATTTAAAAAAACTGACTGCAACAGTTTCTATAGGGTTATAAAAACTGATTTGAACAGTTTTTTTATTATAAAAACTGACTAACAGTTTCTACATGAGTATATAAACTGACTGTAACCGTTTCTACAGGATTATAAAAAACTGACTAACTATTTATATAGGATTATAAAAGTTTAGTGTAACCGTTTCTATAGGATTATAAAAATGGATTATAACAGTTTCTACAGGATTATAAAAACTATCGGTACCAGTTTCTACAGGATTATATAAAATGACTGCAACAGTTTCTATGGGATTGAAAGAACTGACTGTGACAGTTTCTATAAGAATATAAGAACAGACTAACTGTTTCTATAGGATTATAAAAACTGACTGGAACACTTTCTTTTTGATCAAAAAAACTGACTAACAGTTTCTACAGGATTATAAAAACTGACTAACAGTTTGGATAGGATTATAAGAATTCACTGCAACCGTTTTTATGGGCTAATAAAAACTGACCAACATTTTCTATGGGATTATAAAAACTGACTATAACAGTTTCTACAGGATTATAAAAAGAACTGACTGTAATAGTTTCTATAGAATTATAAAACCTGATTGTAACAGTTTCTACACGATTATAAAAAAAAACTGACTAACAGTTTCTATAGGATTATAAAAACTGACTGCAACAGCTTCTGTAGGTTTGTACAGAGAAAAAGATTGATGAAAATTACAGTCAGAGACAGCAGAATTTTACAAAACTAATGTAGTGTACAAAATCCCATGCAAGGACTGCACAAAACACTACATAGGACAAATAGGAAGACAGCTAACGATCCACATCCATGAACACCAACTAGCCACGAAACAACATGACCAGCTATCCTTAGTAGCTACATACTCAGATGACAAGCAACATGAATTTGACTGGGACAACACTACTATTATAGGACAAGACAAATAGAGAACAGCCAGGGAATTCCTAGAGGCACTCATCCACAGATTCAATCAATAAGCACATCGACCTGGACCCAATATACCGGCCGCTGCAGCGGACAGCTAGAACTGACAACCGGAAGCGGCAGAGACAAACCACTATAAATGCCGGAGGAAACATCACAGAAGCGCTTCACACGAGGCTCCCAAGCACTGAGGATGTCACCTAGACAGGGGACGAAACGTCTGCAACACAAATTCCCAGCTCGGTAAACCGGTATTAGTAAACGGAAATTGAAGGCGGATAATTCCCCAGGGCCTGATAATCTACATCGCAGAGTACTTAAGGAAATGCCCTGGATATAATGGATACATTGGGCATCATCTTCTCAGATTCTTTGGACTCTTGAACAGTTCCACAGACTGAAGGCTAGCTAATGTAATCCACTATTTAAAAAGGGAGGTGGAGAGAAAACAGGGAATTATAGAGCAGTGACTCTGATGTCAGTTCTGGGCAAGGTGTAAGAGTCCATTATAAAGGATTTTATAGCACAGCACTTAGGAAACAGTAATAGAATCAGACACAGTCAGCTGAGATTTCAAAACTCCATGAAATGCCCTTGACAAATCGGGTTAAAGACAATCTCAAGGCATTCTGTCTATACATTAAAACAAGAGGAAAACTAGGTAGAAGGTAGGACCACTCAAGGGTAAAGGCGGGAACTTGTCCTTGAAGTCAGAGGATGTGGATGAGTACTCTGTATTCACCCAGGAAAAGGATATGGAGGACAGTGAGATTTGTGTGGAGCAATACATCACAAAATTTTCGCTCAAGAAAGAAGTGGTGTTGGGTCTCTTGAAGAGCATTAAGGTGGATAAGTTCCCAGGGCCTGAAGTATCTACCTCAGTTTATTGAAAGAGGCAAGAGAGGAGATGGCTGGGGCCTTGATGAAGATCTTTGTATCCTCGTTAGCCAATGGAGAGGTCCCAGAGAACTGACAAGTAACTAATGTGGTTCCTTTGTTCAAGAAGGGAAAGAGGGATAATCCAGGAAATCATAAACTACTGAGTCTCACACCAGTGGATGGAAAACTACTGGAGAAAATTCTTAGGGATAGGATTGACATGCATTTGGAAAAGCATGGCTCAATGAGGTACAGTCAGATGGCTTTGTGCAGGGCAGTTCATAGCTTACTAACACGAGTGAGGTTTTCGAGGGGACGATGAAAGGGATTGGTAAGGGTAGAGCAGTGGATGTTGTTTACGTGGATTTTAGTCAGGCTTTCAACAAGGTCCCTCATGCTGGCTCATCCAGAAGGTTAAGATGCATGGGATCCGCAGTGACTTGGCCACATGGATTCAGAATTGGCTTGCTCATGGAAGGCAGAGGGTAGCGGTGGAAGGTTGTTTTGCAGGTTGGAGGTCCATGACTAGTGGTGTTGCATAGGGATGTGTACTGGGACCTCTGCTGTTTTTGATATATATAAATAACTTAGATGGAAATAAAATGGGTGGGTTAGTAAGTTTGCAGATGATATCAAGATTGATGGAGTTGTGGATAGTGTAGAAGGCTGTCAAAGGTTTCAATGGGATATAGATCAGTTGCAGATATGGGTGAAGAAGCAGTATATGGGCAGCACGGTGGCACAGTGGTTAGCACTGCTGTCTCACAGTGCCAGGGACCCGGGTTCATTTCCCGCCCCAGACTGTGTGGAGTTTGCACATTCTCCCCGTGCCTGCGTGGGTTTCCTCCCACAGTCCAAAGATGTGCAGGTCAGGTGAATTGGCCATGCTAAATTGCCCGTAGTGTTAGGGGCAGGGGTAAATGTAGGGGAATGGGTCTGGGTGGATTGCGCTTCGGCAGGTAGGTGTGGACTTGTTGGGCCGAAAGGCCTGTTTCCATACTGTAAGTAATGACTAAGCGTGAGGTGTTGCGCTTTAGGACAGCAAATGTTAGGAAAAAGTATAGAGTTAATGGCAGGACCCTGAACAGCAATGATGTACAGAAAGATCTTGGGATTGAAGTGCATAGCTCCCTGAAAGTGGCCACGTAAGTAGATAAGGCTGGTAAAGGAGGCATGTGGCATGCCTGCCTTTATTGGTCAGGGAATTGAGTGCAAAGGTCAGGACGTCACATTGCAGCTTTATAAGACTTGGCTAGGTCATGCTTATAGAATACTGTGTTCAGTTCCAGTCGCCACATTACAGGAAGGATGTAAAGGTTTTGGAGAGGCTACAGGAGAGGTTGACCAGGATGCTGCCTGGATTTCTAGAAGGAGAGGCTGGAAAACCTTGGGTGGTTTCTCTGGAGTGGCGGAGGCTGCAGGGGGACTTGACTGAGGTCAATATAATTAGGGGACGTATCGATAGAATTGATGGTCAGAATCTTTTTCCCAGAATTGAAATGTTTAATACTAGGGGACAGTCATTTCAGGTGAGAGGGGAAAGTTCACTGGAGATGTAAGAGGGAAGTTCTTTATAGACAGAGTGATAGGAGTCTGGAATGCACTGCAAGGAGTGGTGATGGAGGCAGATATAATAAGGGCATTTCAGGGACTTTGAGATGAGCACATGAATATGCAAGGAAGGGAGGGATATGGATCAAGGGCAGGGAGAAAGCATTAGTTGGTTTGGCATCATGTTCGGCTGGAGGGCCTGTTGCTGCGCTACACTGTTTTGTGTTCTATGTTCTACAAAGAAAATAACACTTAACAAATCCACTGGGAATGTTCGCGGGTGTAATTAGGGGAGTTATTCAGAAGAGCCTGTGGATGTGGTTTATTTGGATTTTCTGAAGGCTTTTGACAAAGTTCCAATTCAGAGAGTAATGAGTAAAATTAAAGCTCATGGAATTGGGGCGAGTGTATGGAGATAGACAGAAAATCTGTGAGCAGACAGAAAACAGAGTCGGAGTAAGGGGGTCTTTTTCTGTATGGCAAGCGATACCTCGTGGGGTAATGCGGGGGTCAGTACCAGGACCCCAGCTATTCACCATGTATGTTAATGAGCTAGAGCAGGAAATTAAATGTAATATCCCAAAATTTGCAAATGCCACAAAGCTGGGTGGAGGGATGTAAAAACGTTGCAGTCGGCTTTGAACAGGCCGAGTGAGTGGACAAATGTATAGCAAGTGCAGTATAATGTGGATAAAAGGGAGATTATCCGGTTTGGAAGACGGACGATTATTTGAGAGGGGACAATATTCCACGAGATTGATCCATCCTCATGCACCAGTTGCTGAAAGTAAGTGTGGAGCTGCAGCAGGCAGGAAAGAAGGCAAACTGGGTGTTGGAATTCATAGCAACTGGCTCCGAGGACAGAAACATGGGTGCGTTTATACCAGGCACCTGGAATACTGTGGACAGTTTTGGTCTCCCTACCTGAGGAAGGATGTTCTTGTTATAGAGGGAGAACAGCGAGAGTTTTTACCAACTGATTCCTGAGAATGACAGGGATCCCTTAGGATGGAGATGAGGAGAAATGGCTTCACTCAGAGAGTGGTGAGACTGTGGAATTCACTGTCACAGAAAATGGTTTAGGCCAAATATTGAAGTGTTTTCAAGGAGGAGGTAGATATAGTTCTTGGTGCTGAAGGTATCAATGAGAGGGCAGGATTAGAGGATTGAGTTCGATGATCAGCCATGATCATAACAAATGGTGGCACATGTCAGTGAGTGAAATGGCCTATCCCTGGCTCTCATCTTCTTTATTTTTATGTTATGCTCAGATGCAGATGAGAGAGGAGTAGAATTAGAAGCAAATTGATTGAATTTTCCAGGCCACAATGAGGGGAGTAATCAAAAGAGTCACTAATGTACCCAAGACCGAGAAGTGAGCTTCAGGGACCACACACAGAGCATGGCTCATCCCACAGAAAGGCCAGGAGATCTAATGACCCTTAATGGTTCCACAGCAACACCTTTTACTTAGATCTTGTGAGCAAAGTTAAAGTAAAAAACCTTCAATATGAACCGAGGTTCAGACAGATGCAGAATGATGGTGGTGGATGGAGAATGGTCAGGCCTTTGATTCTGGAAAAAGGAAAGGAGGACCTGGTTTGGGGGGGGGGGGGGGGGGGGGATGAGGCACCGGGGAACTGGACATCCTGGCCAGGGGTGGGGGTATATGGGAACTAGCTGGCCTAATACAGAGACAGTCTGCAAGTACGGCCGAAGGGATATGGTGCTGTAGGATTAGATGTCCTGATTCTTACATGGGGCTGAAAGATATGGAATGAAAGGAAACAGGAAATATCTAAAGCAGCAGAAGGCTTTGGAAAAGTTGCAGTTATAAGTCAGAAGAGACTGGATGAGAGAAAAGGGTTGAAAATTTCAATTCATCTTAACACTTGGTGCAGTAAGTCAAGATGGAAACATCAGCATGGTGTGCAGGCACAAGCTTGCAGTCTTACCCAGGCATGTTGGTGGATGGTGTCTGCCTGCCCTCAGAGACAGCAGCCATGTAAGATGAGGGGCTATATGTTCCTGTGGAATTAATAGCAGGAAATGCTTTTCTCAACAACCGACCCCACGTGGCGATGTTAATATTCATCTGAGGAGCTCGAAGGAAAGCCTTCCCTAAAACACAACACATCAGGGAGCAGGTTAGTGGGTTGAGTGAGTATATGCATCATTTACGACAGCTCCTTCAGCCGACACACTCTGGAGTACAGCCTGCCAGTCTTTGTCTCAAAACATCTCCGAACGATTCCTTCCACCCTCAATCCTTTTTCTTCACTCTGATTCAATGTCTACGTTGTTCCTTCCTTACTCTGTACCCATTCTCCAATGCTTTGCAAACATGGGAGTTGCTGCAGTTTTTCCAAGCATTTGAATGAAAGAGCAGTGAATTATTACAACCAAGTTTGCTGGTAACAGTGTGTCTGGTGGCAGATTAAATAGAGCAGACGAGAGAGCAGCAATTGCAAAAGAACTGACAGATTAAGGAAGTGGACAGTACAGTAGCAGATGCTGGAATAATGGAAAGCATAAGGTTGAGTTCTGACCCATGAAGGATAATTCAGAGTATTTTCTAATTGTGAGAAGCGAGAAACAGTGCAGGCACAAATAAATGTACTGGGTCAACTAGATAAGTCACTAAAAAACTAATGGAGAGGTATAGCTAACACTGTAAACAGCAATGTCCTTTAATGTTCTAAAGAACTGCAAGATAGTACAAAGTAGTGACACAAGACAAAGAGAGATATAGAGCCACTTAAGGAGACATAACAACAGATGAAAAGAAATTTGTTCAAAGCAGTAAATTGTAAGCAGGGACTTGAAAGAAGACAAAGAGGTGGCGAGGTTTCGAGAAGGGTTTCCAGAGTTTCAGAAACAGCTGCTCAAGGAACAGCTGCGAATGGCAGGAAGGGAGCGATGTACGTTAGCCAGAACTGAAGCATTGCTCGGTATCTTGGAAAGATACAGGTTGGATACAGAACTAGGAAGGTGAGATTATCATTTTCAAATCAAGATATTGCTGGACTGAATGGAATGATAGCCATTTATCTCTCAATGAAGCCAGAATACAAAACAGGTAGAAGTTCTGCTCCAGTTGTCCAATGTTTGAATTAGAGCCCCTAAGGGGAGGCTGCGTTTAGCTCTGAGCTCAGGACGCTCTTTGAGTGGGTTCAGCAGATTCACGAGAATGACCCTGCAAACAAAATTACAAGGAGTTGACCAAACAAGGCGCCACCTCATTGATCATCAATGGGAGGAATCTAACTCAGGAAGTTTAGATGTTTAAAGGCAGAGTTGAAGCAGGTGGTGTCAAGTTCTATCCTCGGGTCAATGAGTTCAGCACAAGCAACGTAACATTGAAAGTTCAGCGAGGCCATTCAGGACTGATGGAGGGTTCTGACTGAAGGTCATCAATCTGAAACGTTAACTGCATTCCTCGCTCTGCACACTCCACCTGACCTGCTGAGTATTTGAAACATTTACAATTTTCATTTAGTGCCATCTCAAAACGAATTTCACCCAGTAAAGGCTGGTAATTATTGGGAACTCTTGTCAAACAGTTGTTGGTAGGCATTCATCAAAATCAAAATTTACACTTCAGTCAGGCTACGTTTTTAAGGACTATAATACTAAAACAGTTACACACAAAGATATGGATCATGTACAATCCAAATATGAGTGGTGGACCAAATTTGAGGGATTGAATAACTGGCATCTGTTGTGATCGAGGTGGCATGGGGAATTTGTTCAGTTCCACTATGAACTCTCCTTTTCAAGATTGATGTATTCAGAATCACAGCAGCCAGATTAAGGAGGGGGTGGCATGTATTGTTCTTTGAATCCTATCAATAATTGTTTGGTAGTACAGAATTTCAGCATTGCTGAAAGATGATAAAGCTTTCATCTTTCATTCGGCAGAATAATTTGTTGTAGATATCACTTTCACAGAAAAGCCCACTCCACCACATGAGCAGGGAATCCTGCTTGCTTGGTAAGTGGACAATGACGCAATGAAGGATGTACCAGTTAATGACGGTTGATCCCCAAGCTTCAATCAGATTATTTAGTGCAATGCCATGACCAATCAGCTACAGAATAGCTGTCAGCTGTTTGGGTGAATTGAAACAGGTGCAGGGTGTACGGAGGAGAAAGTGCATCGTTTTCTCAGCATTAGTCAAGCTCTGAGGTATACGAGGGAGTTGGTACGATCCCACAAACAACCGGATACATTGCATTCACAGTTAGTGGGCACAACAAATAATGGAGGTATCCTCTGGAGCTGACAGAGGGACCAAGACCTTCAGGAGGTTAGATATAAAAGTAGCCAGGCTGAAAGTCCTGGTCTGTTTTATTGACTGGCAGGACATGGGCATGACTGGCTGGCCTAGCATTTATTGCCCGTCCTTAGTTGCCCTTGAGAAGATGGTGGTGATCTGCCTTCTTGAATCACAGCAATCCACAAACAATGTACTGAGAGAGGAAATTCCAGGACTTTGACCCAGTGACAGTGAAAGAATGGCAATATATTTCCAAGTCAGAGTGTGAGTGACTTGGAGGTGAGTTTGTAGGTCATGATATTCCCAGGTACCTGCTCTCCCTTGTCCTTGAAAATGAAAGTGAGAGTGACCCACTATATCCATGCTGACAAACATCTACACTAATCACATCTCCCTACACTTGGTCCACAGTCTACTGTGTCCTGGCATTTTAAGTGCTCATCCAAATATTTCTTCAAGGTTATTACAGAAATCCATCTGGTTGACTAATATCCTTCCAGGAAGAAAATCTGCTCTCCTTAACTGATTCCAGAAGCTCAGCAAAGTGGTTGACTTTTAACCGGCCTTTGAAATGCCTCACTTAGTCCAAGGGCAATGAGGAAATGGCAGCACGTGTTGGCCTGGCCTATGACACCCACATTCAACAAAGGAATTCAGAAAACCTGAAGTGTTCTATGCAAGGCTGGGCACATTGAAGCATTATTCTGACCAGGTGGGCTGGTGGAGTGTCTGACTGATGGCAAAGTTACTATGTGACTGTTGCTGTCTGCTCCACGAGCACATTGGCATCATTGAGCTGGCATTCCTTTTGAAGACAGGAAGAAAGTGCCATTCAGGAGGGCAGTGTTCCTGATGGCTTGTGAATGATGCTCTGAAAGAAACTACATGCTGGTGGACCACAGAATAGAGTCACTTACAAACACTGAAGCCCTCAGGAGTAAAATGGTAAGGTATTTTGGTTGTGATATTAACTAAGAGGTAGAAAGCAAAGTATTGTGGTAACAGTTTGATTTTTCAGACCCGAGGGATGTACATACAGGCTCCGAGGGCTCTTTAGCTAGAGTTAGACATAAATGTAAATTAAGTTGAAGGAAGGTAAAGTGAATCAAATTAAAGTTGAAGTTAAGTTAGACAAAGTAAGACGAAAATGTTGCAAGGAATGTATATTTTATATCGATTGGTACCAAAGGAGTTAAATAAAGAAGGAGTTGCTTTACTTCGATCGGAGTCAAGTCCCTGTCTTTTGTCTGTCCAACAAGGGAAGAATATTGCAGTAAGATGATTGAGAACTCCAGTCAGGCAACAGGACTGTCTCGAGATGAAGTACATTAACTATCAGGCTCCTTCAACAGGACTGTCTCGAGATGAAGTACATTAACTATCAGGCTCCTTCAACAGGACTGTCTCGAGATGCAGTACATTAACTATCAGGCTCCTTCAACAGCACCTTCCAAACCTATGACCCTTACACCCAGAAGGCCACATGGAGCAGATATATGGGAACACCACTCCCTGCAAATTCCCTTCCAAGCCACATGCTGTCATGGTCTGAATTAGCTTTATTGTCATATACTCAAATGAGTTCAGTGAAAGGTTTACACTCGCAGCGTTACAGTGCCACCTTGTGTAGGAAGGCACCTAGGTACAGATAGCATCTGAGGGACAGGCAAATCGACATTTCGGGCAAAAGCCCTTGGCTTATGCCCGAAATGTCAATTCTCCCGCCCCTCGGATGCTGCCTGACCTGCTGTGCTTTTCCAGCACCACACTCTCAACTCGGATCTCCAGAATCAGAAGTCCTCCCTTTCACCTTGGTACAGATACTTCAGGTCAAGTTCTTAGGAAACAAAAACAAATTCGAAAAGTAGAGAAATGAACAGTCCATTATTCTGGGTCGGAGGAATAAATTAGAAAAATACAGCAGTAAAGAGATCAGGATATCACTGTTGTTTCACTGTCATTGGGGCAAACCCCTGGAACTCCCTTTGTAAAGGTACCACAGGCCCACCTGCAACGCAGTGGTTCAACAGGCAGCTCACCATCACCTTCTCCCAGAACAGTTAGGGATGGGTACGAACTAACAGGGACACCCACATCCCAGGAATGAATGAAAGAAATAAAAAGAGTGAGTAACCTGGTCTGAGAGGAAAATTCACCAAAGGAACTGAAACTGTCAGACTTTACCTTGCTGTTTGGAGAAAATCTTCTTCTGCCGTTGCAGCTTGGGTATTCGTTCAATCACAGGATTAGAAAACGTGACCTGAGAATAACGACAACATTGTGGAAACCAGGGAATGTTATCACACTAAAAAGAAATCTGCCATAAAATTAACCAAGCACTTCAATTGGAGGAGAAAGTGAGGACTGCAGGGGCTGGGGATCGGAGCTGAAAATGTGTTGCTGGAAAAGTGCAGCAGGTCAGGAAAAAGGGCTCATGCCCGAAACGTCGATTCTCCTGCTCCTTGGATGCCGCCTGACCTGCTGCGCTTTTCCAGCAACACATTTTCAACTTCAGTTGGATAACCTGGAAGCATATCCCAAAAGCCTATGTTTCTTTACAAAATAAGACTTGCACACATCTATACACAGACCGACAGGTGAAAGCAGATAGACAGATAAGGAATATCAGAATTCCCCTAACCCTCACACCCTCATCAACCCTTGTCCATGCAGGATCCCTTCCACTATAGAGATGTACACACTCTCCCTAGACATTTTACACACACAGAAACAAACACCACCTCTTCTCTACTCACGTGTATACATACACACACCCACCTCAAACTGCACAGACGTGCATTAGTACATGTTCCCCAAGTACCCTGCACATCCCTTAGCCTGCACATTTTTTATCTCTGCACATATGCAACGACGCCTGCATACACTCTCACCCCTCCTCAAACCCACTCACTGCCAATGTCGCATGACTATATACACCCCTGTGTAACTAAATGTATTACATACATCTGGAGCAGGTGGGACTTGAACCCAGACCTCCTGGTTCAGGGAAAGGGACTCTACCTCAATGCCACATGTGAAGTCAGGCCTCCTATGTGGGAAGGCCTGCTCTCCGCTGCACCAATTGGGCTGGACTGTAAGTGGAATAAGTGAGATCTGCAGATGCTGGAGATCAGAGCTGAAAATGTGTTGCTGGAAAAGCACAGCAGGTCAGGAAGGGCTTGTGCCCGAAACGTCGAATTTCCTGTTCCTTGGATGCTGCCTGACCTGCTGCGTTTTTCCAGCAACACATTTTCAGCTCTGTACTGTAAGTGGCCAGTAATGCTGGACAGACAATCCAGGTCAGTGCCTGAACCTCGTGCTGCCAAGCCTTTATGCATTTCAACACCGCTGGTATCCAATCATTTGAAGACTGAGTGCATGATTAACTCAAAACCAAATCTTATCCTAATTCAGCATCATGAAGAGCTGAAGGGGATAACTCCAATATGTACCAAATGCTTGGTTACCAAATGAGCAGGAATGAATTTCCAGCATCTGATATGTAGGTACCTTCCATGGAACGAATGCAAAACCCATGGCCTCGCCTCTTCCAAGGAAACAGAGAGATGAGCTCTTTCCCTCGTGTTAGGGAAATCAAAGCCTGAAGTCCCCTGCTTCTGAATCAGAACGGAAATTAGGGCCCAGTCAGGAAGTTTAGGCCACACCATTTACCAGCTGAAACCCCAAAATGCTATGTTTCGCTTTCTGAACCCAAATCTCATTTCCTAGCTGTTACGCCCTCCTCGAACGATCCCCAATCTTCCCCCCCCTTTGCCCCTCAGCCCCAGTCCTCCATTCACCACCCTTTTGCACTCCTCACTCCTACCCACCTTACTTTAGTTATTTTCCCTTCTCCCCACAATTCCACCTTTCTCTTGCAATCCCTTTCCTCCCAATGTGCACCTTTCTGGTTACACTAGTGTCAGAAATACCACCCGGAAAGTATTGATATGCATTGGGTCTTTAAACTGCGTCAATCCCCTGTGGTTTCTGTCGGTGAGGGAGCACAGGGGAAGGAAGCAGGAGAAATTAGATTAAGGACTGAGGGGCAGCAAGGCCAAAAACAAGACAATATTTCTAAAGACTTACAACAGTAAGAAAGGATCAGCAGAGTATAGTATGTACCTCTGTCAAGAGCAGCCCCTGAGGTTCCAAATCGAGCTGGATTTCATGCCGTTGGTTATCCAGGAAGTCTTCCAGTTTGAGATATTTTAAGGCACAGAGAGAACGCCAGTCCCGCCAGTAAACACTGATCTCCAATTCCCGAGACTGCAACATCAAAACAAATTCATTCAAATTCAAACTTGCAGCTCCATTAAGAAGAACCCAGGAATTTATCAATTCTTCCACCATACCCCCTAACCGCCCTCTGAAAGGCTCCAGAGTTTGACCATTACTCTCTCCACCTTCAGCTATCAGGTGCATAGCTCATCGAGTCACTCTTGGACAGGCCTGCACTGCAACATTTGATCGAACATTTCCGATTCTCCAGTCCAAAACAATGTTGTCAACGGTGAACAGCAATCACTCCAGGAGAAGGGGAGGGTTGCAGATGCTGGAGATCAGAGTGGAGAGTGTGGTGCTGGAAAAGCACAGCAGGTCAGGCACCATCCGAGGGGCAGGACAGTTGACATTTCAGGCATAAGCCCTTCATTCTAGATGCCCGAAACGTTGATTCTCCTGTTCCTCAGATGCTGCCTGACCTGTCGTGTTTTTCCAGCACCACTCTCTTGACAGCAATCTGCCCAGCACCATTTCCAACCCTGCCCCAGCCTGAATACCCGATTTTAACTCCAACTTTCTGTTCTACTCCTTGCCTCAGCTCCACAAGTTCTGAACTTGATGAGCCTGCCATTTAGCACCTAGCAAAGATCTTCGGAAAGTCCACTGACTGCATTGCCCCTGGGTTACTTTCCCCTCAATGGTGAGACTGCAGAGCTTGAAGAAACAGAGCGAGCTGGGTGCCTTCATGAATGAATCACAGAAGGTTAGCACACAGCTACAGCAAATAACTAAGGAAGCTAATAGACAGTTAGAAGTTATCACGTGGGGAACGGAATACAAAATGCTTTTGTTATAAAGAGCACTGGTGAGATCACATCCGTGCACGTTACGGTGCTTAGTAGTGATAACTTTATTTAATAAAGGATGTAAATGCGTTAGAGGCAGTTCAAGGTTTACTAACCTAATACCTGGAGTGAGTGAGTTGCCTCATGAGGAAAAGTTGGAGCTGCTCTGGTTTTAGGAGAGGTAAAAGGGACTCGATTGAAACACATGATTCCTGAGGAGCCTTGACAAGGAAGATGCCGAGAAGAGGTTTTGTCTTATGGGAGAACAAGGAGTCGCTGTTTAATCATCACAAGGCACCTGCTTAAAGCAGAAAAGAGTCTTTTTTCTCAGAAGAGCGTGAGTCTCTTCCTGAAAAGCTGGTGGAAGCCAAGTCCATGAGTATTTTAAAGGTGGAAGTGGATAAATTCTTAAATAACACAAAGAACTGTGGATGCTAGAAATCTGAAACCAAAACTGAAAATGCTGGAGAAACTCCGGTCTGGCAGGAGTGGAGAGAGAAAACACAATGAGGAAATGGTCACAAGACACAAAACATTAACCCTGCTTTCTCTCCACGGATGCAGCCAGACCTGCTGAGTTTCTCCAGCAATTTCCATTTCTCGTGTGGATAACTTCTTGTTCAACCAAAGGGTGAAAGGTCATCAGGAGTAGGCAGGAATGGGAATTTGAGATCGCAAACAGATCAGCCACAGAACATGCCCTTCAGCCCATCATGTCTGTAATAACCATGATGCTATTCTAAACTAATATCCCATCTGGAAAAGCGCAACAGGTCAGGCAGCATCCAAGGAGCAGGAGAATCCACATTTCGGGCATCAGCCCTTCTTCATCTTCTCAAGTGGATCCATTGGTCGAAGAAGGAGGGCTTATGCCCGAAACGTCGATTCTCCTGCTCCTTGGATGCTGCCTGACCTGCTGCGCTTCTCCAGCAACACATTTTTAAGCTCTGATCTCCAGCATCCGCAGTCCTCACTTTCTCCTAATATCCCATCTGCCTGCACATGGTCCATATCCCTCTATTCTCCATCTGTTCTTCTTTTTATCTAAATAGCTCTTAAACCTTGTTACCATACCTGCTTTGACCATCTCCCCTGGCAGCATGTAGCAGACATCTACTAACCACTGTCACCTTAAACCGACGACGCTCCCTACATTTTGACATTTCCACCTTACCGATGTCAGTCTTTCACAGGTCAGCATAAAACTGAAGGGATTTAAGCTTGGCGATAGAAGTGACAATTCTTCTACTACAAGGTCGCAGGAAGGCACCTTATCGTAGCGTCCATAGAGTGTGGAGACAGGCCATTTGGCCCAACAAGTCCATACCAATCCTCTGAAGAGCATCCCACCCAGACCCATTCCCCTGCTCTATTATTCTACACTTACCCTGATTAATGCACAATTAACAATCACATTTTACACACTCAGCATCTTCAACTTTAGATACACACAAACCTTTAATTCAGGTCTTTACAAAGAGGCATCAAATACAACAGCAAGAACCATAGACTCTATGGTCCGGCTGCTGCTGCACACCACACTTTAGGAAGCTTGTTAATGCACGGAGAGGATTTCACAGTGCAGTGGGGTAGGGATGAGGAGAGGCTGGAGAGGCTGGCATTGTTGTCCTTTGAGCAGGGCAGATTAAAGGGAAAATCAATTCCTTCAACATCATCTTGGATTTCAGATGTAGTGAACATGGAGTGTGTGTTTCCAGTGTTAGCACAGTTAATAACCAGAGGCCTCAGAGCGGAGGAAACCGGTAAAAGAACACGCTGGGAGGTATTTTATAGATACTGAGTTATGATGAAGAGGAAGGCGAGGTGCCTGAAAAGACAATGACCAGTGACTTTCTAAAGACAAGCGTGTGTATACCTGAAGGGAATACATTCACAGAGAGCAGAGGGACAGCAGAGAAGTCGCACCAAGTCTAATGCTCCTGCATAGAGTCAGTCCAGGAACGAAGGGCTGAATGACCTTCGCTGCTATCGGATTCTACATTCTCACCCCTTTTCAGCAGAAACGCCTGGACATCTGTTTTCATCGTTGATTCGATTGCACTGCCTCATTACTTAGTAAGGAAGGGCAAAGTAAGAGTTCAAACATTCTAATTCTTTTCTTCACTGCCTGAGGCACAGTTGTGTGGTCAGTCTGCAACTTCAGTCATGGGGACCAAGGGAAAACAATCCAGGCCCTGGAACACCCCTGTCTCTAAAGCTTTCCTGTGTAACCATTTGGGGTATTGTCCCTAATCCATTTACCTGTCCACAGAATAGTTCACTACTACAGTTTATGTTTTTTGACAATAGAATATGGTAATTTCTCTTTGTTTAAGTGACCTCTGAGTCTGTGCCGAACCCCCTCAGACTTCAGTGTACGCCAGTTGTCAAACTTATCTTCATTTCTTAATTTGTACATTGGTATTTTCATGTGTCCTCAGTTGTTCTTATCCTGTTAGAGAATATATATTTCCTGAGCTCTATACAGCTTTTCAGTGGTTTTCCACAGATAATTTATCTTTGTGTCTTTCTCATGGTGTTGCATCTGGTGTCAATACTTTCCTTCAGTTTTCCTTCTCTAATTCAAAATTTGCTTTTATTTCAAACTCTGACATGAGTTTTGATGTCTCTTTAACCGTATTGTTGCCTTTTACTGTTGTATATCTTATCTGGCCTAGTTTATTTCCCAACGCAGCTTCCTGGGCCTAGATTTCACCGCCTCCCCTACGAGTGCCTTGGCTCAGTTCTGGTCCCCAGGATTGAAGTTGCAGACTGACTGGAGAACGACACCTCAGATCCATATTCTCCTGATATAACAAGTTGTCATAATGGTTTATTTTGTTAAGTGGTGTTGGGCAAGGTTCAAATATCTGCCTTTGTCTACTCCAGTCCAACACTGGCACTTCCACATCAGGGCAAGGTTCAGTCCACAGCTGACAATCACCTTTCACCTTAACACTTCTCCAATTCGGTTAGATTGGTACCACTGGGTAAGAGCTGGCCTGACATTTACCTGCCACAGATCTACCAGTTCACAACAGTCACTGGGATGTCTGTGTTCCTGACTGGCCCCACCGTGCAGGTTCGGAGCTTTTGCATTCCTCGGGCTGATCATTCAGGAACACTGTACTGTATTCACCTCCCATGTCACCACACAACCAACTCTGTCAAACTCGCCAGGCCTCCCCCTGTCACAATTCCTGGGGGCCCGACACATGACCGAGACAGCACATTCAACTCTGGCCCAGAACGTTTTAGGTCCGACACCAACACGAGAGACTGATTAAAATGTAGAAGGACATTTGGGTGCAGCCAGATGCAATACCATGCTATACGTCAAGCGATCCCCTAATCTCAGACCATGTCCACTTGCTCAACTGGATACAAAGGATCCCATAACTTGATCTAGCAAATTAAATGTCACTTTGCGTATGATACAAATATACTTTTATGGATGTGGGTGTGCTCACTAAGCTGGAAGGTTCATGTTCAGACGTTTCGTCACCAGGCCAGGCAACATCGACAGTGAGCCTCCGGATGAATCCAGTGAGTCATCCAGAGGCCCATGAACGATGTTACCGAGCATGGTGACAAAACGTCTGAAAATGAACCTTTCAGCTCACCGAACAAACCTACATCCAGAAGCTCAAACTCAGCAACAAATCTTCTCAAAACCACCAGGATACTTTTATCACAGGGAAGCACTTTGGGATATTCAGAGGTTAGGCAAAATATTTAATAAATGGATTCTTCAGCACTGATGCCCAAGGATAATACACACAGTACATGATCTACAACAGACCGTACACTCCCCCTGCACTGACCCCAAATCCCCACAGACCGGACACTCCCCCTGCACTGACCCCAAATCCCCACAGACCGTACACTCCCCCTGCACTGACCCCAAATCCCCACAGACCGTACACTCCCCCTGCACTGACCCCAAATCCCCACAGACCGTACACTCGCCCTGCACTGACCCTCCGATTCCCCACAGACCGTACACTCCCCCTGCACTGACCCCCCGATTCCCCACAGACCGTACACTCCCCCTGCACTGACCCCAAATCCCCACAGACCGTACACTCCCCCTGCACTGACCCCCCGATTCCCCACAGACCGTACACTCCCCCTGCACTGACCCCCCGATTCCCCACAGACCGTACACTCCCCCTGCACTGACCCCAAATCCCCACAGACCGTACACTCCCCCTGCACTGACCCCAAATCCCCACAGACCGTACACTCCCCCTGCACTGACCCCAAATCCCCACAGACCGTACACTCCCCCTGCACTGACCCCCCGATTCCCCACAGACCGTACACTCCCCCTGCACTGACCCCCCGATTCCCCACAGACCGTACACTCCCCCTGCACTGACCCCCCGATTCCCCACAGACCGTACACTCCCCCTGCACTGACCCCAAATCCCCACAGACCGTACACTCCCCCTGCACTGACCCCCCCGATTCCCCACAGATCGTACACTCCCCCTGCACTGACCCCCCGATTCCCCACAGACCGTACACTCCCCCTGCACTGACCCCAAATCCCCACAGACCGTACACTCCCCCTGCACTGACCCCCCCGATTCCCCACAGATCGTACACTCCCCCTGCACTGACCCCAAATCCCCACAGACCGTACACTCCCCCTGCACTGACCCCAAATCCCCACAGACCGTACACTCCCCCTGCACTGACCCCCCGATTCCCCACAGACCGTACACTCCCCCCTGCACTGACCCCAAATCCCCACAGACCGTACACTCCCCCTGCACTGACCCCCCGATTCCCCACAGACCGTACACTCCCCCTGCACTGACCCCCCGATTCCCCACAGACTGTACACTCCCCCTGCACTGACCCCAAATCCCCACAGACCGTACACTCCCCCTGCACTGACCCCCCGATTCCCCACAGATCGTACACTCCCCCTGCACTGACCCTGATTCCCCACAGACCGTACACTCCCCCTGCACTGACCCCCTGATTCCCCACAGACCGTACACTCCCCCTGCACTGACCCCCCCGATTCCCCACAGACCGTACACTCCCCCTGCACTGACCCCAAATCCCCACAGACCGTACACTCCCCCTGCACTGACCCCCCGATTCCCCACAGACCGTACACTCCCCCCTGCACTGACCCCCTGATTCCCCACAGACCGTACACTCCCCCTGCACTGACCCCCCCGATTCCCCACAGACCGTACACTCCCCCTGCACTGACCCCCTGATTCCCCACAGACCGTACAATCCCCCTGCACTGACCCCCCCGATTCCCCACAGACCGTAAACTCCCCCTGCACTGACCCCCCCCGATTCCCCACAGACCGTACACTCCCCCTGCACTGACCCCTGAGATACCACACATGGTACATTTGCCGGAATAGATCCCTGTGGGAGCACATGGTACATTGTCACGCAGCACCAAGTTGGTTTTGAAACGCATCGCCCTGAACCATGAACATGGAATTGTGCATTATTAGTCCAATGGCAATTCTGCTCCTCCACCATCTCCTCACAAGCAGGGAGTACACTCTCAATGGACTGCAGCAATTCAAGGAGATAGCCTAACATCCACATCCTGAAGTGTAATAAATGGTGATGCAGCCAGAGTCCTCCACTACTTTGAATGTAGAAATCAAAACAAATCAATCATCTTTTCTGGTGCTTATATCTCCAGAGTTTACCAACTCCCAAACTATTAAGAGAACCATGAAGCCTACGTTAATCCTGCCCCTCCTGTCGCCTCGGTTTCAGTGTTACTTGAACAGCACTCATATAAACAATGAAAGCAGGAAATCAGCACGATAAAAGATCACTAAGAGGGACTGTGATGTGTGTTCTCATTCAGAGAGCTACTTCAAAGAATAGTGGGTGGCACAATGACACAGTGGTTAGCACTGCTGCCTCACAGCGCCAGAGACCCGGGTTCGATTCCTGCCTCAGGCGACTGTCTGTGTGGAGTTTGCACGTTCTCCCCGTGTCTGCGTGGGTTTCCTCCGGGTGCTCCGGTTTCCTCCCACAGTCACAAACATGTGCAGGTCCGGGTGAATTGGCCATGGGAAATAGTGTAGGCAAGGTGCATTAGTCGGGGGATATATAGGGTCGGGGAATGGGTCTGGATGGGATCCTCTTCAGAGGGTCAGTGAGGACTTGGTGGGCTAAATGGCCTGTTTCCCCCATTGTAGGGATGCTATTAATTCAGTGAAAGCACTTTCCTTCAGATCGTATCCTTCGGTATTCACCTGGAGATCAGGCCTGTGAGAATCAACGGTTAATCAGTCATACTCACACGCTCCAGCTCCACTGTGAATGTTTGATTCCATGATTGTTCACCAACTGGTCTCCAGGCTGTCTGCCCCACAACGGTGTTATCCAGTTTGAGGACGGCGCTCACATCATCTGGAGAACAAGTAGGTGGTAGGTTAGAGCTCATCAGAATGACCAGCTGATCACAAAGAATATCAAGGACCGGTCCTGCTCTTCCCTGGGTGCTGGCTCCAGTCAAACCTCCGTCAGCCCACCCAGAGGGCGCGAACTCCCACCCAGAGGGCGCGAACTCCCACCCAGAGGGCGCGAACTCCCAGCTGCTCCCCCAATTCGGTTTAACAAGGTGCCACGTGAAAGGCTGGTTAACAATACTCAGGCCCAGGAATCGAGGTGCCAGTGTCAGTTTGGATAAAAATAAAGTTGGGCTCAGGGACAAATTGCTGAGTGGTAAATGGTTCTTTTTCAGACTGGAGAATGGTAAGCAGTCGGATCAATGCCGAGAATACTCCTTTCCAGTTTATTTATATTTAACATACATTTATGATCAAACTAAGCAAATGACAATGACTCAGGTATTGGAATACAAGGTGACGTTTAAACATTTGCTAATGATACCAAACTTTGAAGGGCAGACAACACTGAGGATGATGCAACAACTCTGATCAGTGAGAGGATTGCAAAAGCTAGTGGCCCGTGGGGCGATGGGCCCTTCTGACAGACAGGGAGGCAATCCTGACTTAACAGCATCATGCTCAAGGATGGGCAGGGTCACACAGAACTTGGGGCTCCTGTGCACAGCGCTTAGAAAATGTCGGAACACACACAGTGATTTACAAAACAAATGGGACTTTGGGTTCATAACTACAGATATCCTGAGAGAGCTTTAATAGGGGAGGCCTCTCAGTGCCAGGGACTCAGGTTTGATTCCAGCCTTGGCTGACAGTTTGCATATTTTCCCCGTGTCTGCGTGGGTTTCCTCCGGGTACTCCAGTTTCCTCCCACAGTCCAAAGATGTGAAAGTTAGGTGAACTGGCCGTGCTACATTGCCCGTAGTGTTCAGGGATGTGAAGGTTAGGTGCATTAGTCAGGGATAAATGTAGGATAATAGAGGAGGGGAATGGGTCTGGCTAGGTTACTCTTCAGAGGGTCAGTATAGACCTGTAGGGCCCAATGGCCTGTTTCCACACTGCAGGGATTCGATCCTATTTAACAATGATCCAGTTGGCCCACAGTAATATACTGTACCCTGTTCTGGTCACAATCATTTAGGGAGAACGTGCTGGTGCTGGACAGGATGGGGGACATGGCTTCCCAAGGGTGAAGGAATCGGGCTCCAGGGATTCTGCTCCGTGGACAATGTCAATTGGAGACAAATCTGATGGAGATGTCCATGTTTACAACAGATATCAATGAAGAAAACCTGGTCCTGTTAACCGATGGTACAAGGACCGGGGGGGGTCACAGTTAGGAAGATATAGTAACACAGAAAACAGGAGGAGGCCATTTGGTCCTCCCAGTCTGCTCTCCCATTCATCATGACCATGGCTGATCATCCGACTCAACAGCCTCAGGCAGCATACCCTCCAGATCCTTTGAATATGGTCAGGCTGGTCATGTGGGCAGTTCAGCGGCAGGTGGAATGTAATCCCAATGAAAGTGTGAGGTGATGCACTTTGGAAGAAGTAGCAAGACAAGGGAGACCTCAGTGAATAGCAGGACATACATAAGAAGAACAGAAGGATTATGGGGTGTTTGTCCACAGATACCTGAAGGTGAAAGACCTATGGGACACCTGCTTTTCTCAGTCAAGGTATTGATGATAAGAGCAGGGACGTTAGGTTGGAGCTGGATAGGACTTGGGCAATAGCTGGACTCAGCTAAAGGTCTCGCCACATCACCTTATAGTCCCAACAGGTTTATTTGAAACACATTTTCCAACCCCTCCACTCCTCCTTCAGGCAGCTAGTGAGAGAGAATACATCAGACACAGGTCAAAGATTCAAGGGTCATACAACTTACACAAAGGTACTGAACAATCCTGGATGGCTATTCGATCTTTAATCAGTTAGAATGGAGATGCAGCTTTCCACTGGTTAATACACAAATCACAGACTTTCTTTCAAGTCACTGCCCCGAGATAACTGAGATTTATCAGAATAAAGGGGAAATCTCTGGTCAGACAAGGTATTTTAGACGGGAGGCCATGTTTCTCTGGTCAGACAAGGTATTTTAGACGGGAGGCCATGTTTCTCTGGTCAGACAAGGTATTTTAGACGGGAGGCCATGTTTCTCTGGTCAGACAAGGTATTTTAGACGGGAGGCCATGTTTCTCTGGTCAGACAAGGTATTTTAGACGGGAGGCCATGTTTCTCTGGTCAGACAAGGTATTTTAGACGGGAGGCCATGTTTCTCTGGTCAGACAAGGTATTTTAGACGGGAGGCCATGTTTCTCTGGTCAGACAAGGTATTTTAGATGGGAGGCCATGTTTCTCTGGTCGGACAAGGTATTTTAGATGGGAGGCCATGTTTCAAGCCTGTTTGTATTTGTCAGACTGTTTGTATTTCAACAGTAGGAATTCATAACACTTCACATTGACTGTCTACAAATCATGCGCTTTGTGAACAAAATAGAATGTATCAGCACATATACATTCACCCCAAAGACTTGTGTGTGTGTGTGTGGGGATGGGGGGAGGTGACAGTGTGTGTGTGTGTGTGTGTGTGTGTGGGGGGGGGGGGGGGGGGGGGGGGGGGGGGGGGAAAGAGTTGGTCGTGAGACAGAGGGACTGCATGTGTGAGAGAGTGAGCCCGCAAGTGGCAGGGGGTGGGGAGTGTGAGTGTGTGTTTGAGAAAGAGCATGTGAGAGTGTGGTGGAATATGTATGGGGGGGGGAAAAAGAGAGAGAGAGGGGGCGCGAGTGAGGGTGCGACCCATCCCTCTATCCTGTATTTCCCCCTGACTAATGTACCTAACCCACACATCCCTGAACACTGTGGGCAATTTAGCATGGCCAGTTCACCCTGACCTGCACATCTTTGTGATTGAGGGAGGAAACCCATGTAGACACAGGGAGAAGGCGCACACTGCACACAGACAGTCACCCGAGGCTGGAATCGAACCTGGGTCCCTGGCGCTGTGAGGCAGCAGTGCTAACCACTGAGCCACCGTGCCGCCCCTATGGTCAGGTTTGCCCCCGAGGGGAGCTGAACCCCAGGCTGCTCTGTGACAGGTGGGGGACACTCACCACATGATGAGAGGTTCTGAGTCCAGGAGCAGGGATGTGTTGCTGCAGGTACACAGGGCCTTGGGGAGGCCACACCTAGAATACAGTGTGGAGGTTTGGTCTCCTTTACTGAGGGAGGATGCTCTTGCACTCGAGGGAGTGCAGTGAGGCTTTACCAGGCTAATGCTGGGGAGGGCAGGACAGACGTATGAAGAGAGATGAACCAGGTTAGGATAGTTTCCCATGGAGTTTAGACGAGGGTTTTGGGAGGAGGGGTGGAAATCTTAGATATTTATAAAATTCATAACAGGAGAGATGGAGGGAGGATGTTCCTGATGGAAGTGGTTGATGCCAAAGCATTGGATGCATTCAAAATGTGGCAAGATACAGAGCTCAGGGTGAATGGGACCACAGGTTAAGGGGAGAGAGAGAGAGCGGGATGGGGTGATGGGGGGGGAGAGAGAGAGCGGGATGGGATTACGGGGGTGAGAGAGAGAGCGGGATGGGGTTACGGGGGACAGAGAGAGTGGGATGGGGTGACGGGGTGGACAGAGAGCGGGGTTGCGGGGTGGGGTTACGGGGGGAGAGAGGGCGGGATGAGGTTGCAGGGGAGAGAGCGGGATGGGGTTACGGGGGAAGAGCAGGATGGGGTTACAGGGGGAGAGAGTGGAATGAGGTTACGGGGGGGGAGAGAGCGCGGGATGGGGTTACAGGTGGAGAGAGCAGGATGGGGCTGTGGGGGGATAGAGCGGGATGGGGTTACGGGGGAGAGCGGGATGGCGCTACGGAGGCTTGGGGTTACAGGGGGAGAGAGCGCTGGATGGAGTTGCGGGGAGATAGAGAGCGGGATGGGGTTACAGGAGAGAGAGAGTGCGGGACGGCGTTACGGGGAGAGAGTGCGGGATGGGGTTATGGGGAGAGAGAGAGCGGGATGGGGTTACGGGGGGAGAGAGCGGGATGGGGTTACGGGGAGAGAGAGAGCGGGATGGGGTTACGGGGAGAGAGAGAGCGGGATGGGGTTACAGGGGGAGAGAGCGCTGGATGGAGTTGCGGGGAGATAGAGAGCGGGATGGGGTTACAGGAGAGAGAGAGTGCGGGACGGCGTTACGGGGAGAGAGTGCGGGATGGGGTTATGGGGAGAGAGAGAGCGGGATGGGGTTACGGGGGGAGAGAGCGGGATGGGGTTACGGGGAGAGAGAGAGCGGGATGGGGTTACGGGGAGAGAGAGAGCGGGATGGGGTTACGGGGAGAGAGAGAGCGGGATGGGGTTACGGGAAGAGAGAGAGCGGGATGGGGTTACGGGAAGAGAGAGAGCGGGATGGGGTTACGGGGAGAGAGAGAGCGGGATGGGGTGACGGGAAGAGAGAGAGCGGGATGGGGTGACGGGAAGAGAGAGAGCGGGATGGGGTGACGGGAAGAGAGAGAGCGGGATGGGGTTACGGGGAGAGAGAGAGCGGGATGGGGTTACGGGGAGAGAGAGAGCGGGATGGGGTTACGGGGAGAGAGAGAGCGGGATGGGGTTACGGGGAGAGAGAGAGCGGGATGGGGTTACGGGGAGAGAGAGAGCGGGATGGGGTTACGGGAAGAGAGAGAGCGGGATGGGGTGACGGGAAGAGAGAGAGCGGGATGGGGTGACGGGGGACCGAGCGCGTAATGGAGTTACAGGGGGAAGAGAGCGGGATGGGGTTATAGGGGGGAGAGAGGGCAGGGGATGGGGTTACGGGGACGGAGAGCGGGCTGGGGTAACGGGGGGGAGAGAGAGTGGGATGGGGTTACAGGGGGAGAGAGAGAGCGGGATGGGGTTACGGGGGGAGAGAGCGGGATGGGGTTACGGGGGGAGAGAGCAGGATGGGGTTACGGGGGAGGGGGAGAGCAGGATGGGGTTACGGGGGGAGAGAGAGCGGGATGGGGTTATGGGGGGAAGAGAGAGCGGGATGGGGTTACGGGGGGGGGAAGAGTGAATGGCATGAGGTTACGGAGGGAAGAGAGAGCGGGATGGGGTTACGGGGGGGGGGGGGAAGAGTGAGCGGGATGGGGTTACGGGGGGAAGAGAGAGCGGGATGGGGTTACGGGGGGAAGAAAGAGCGGGATGGGGTTACGGGGGGGGGGGGAAGAGTGAGCGGGATGGGGTTACGGAGGGAAGAGAGAGCGGGATGGGGTTTCGGTGGGGGGGAAGAGAGAGCGGGATGGGGTTACGGGGGGGGGTAGAGTGAGCGGGATGGGGTTACGGGGGGAGAGAGCGGGATGGGGTTACGGGGGGAGAGAGCGGGATGGGGTTACGGGGGGAAAGAGCGGGATGGGGTTACGGGAGGAGAGAGCGGGATGGGGTTACGGGGGGAGAGAGCGGGATGGGGTTACGGGGGGAGAGAGAGCGGGATGGGGTTACGGGAAGAGAGAGCGGGATGGGGTTACGGGGGAGAGCGCGGGATGGGGTTACGGGGGGGAGAGAGAGCGGGATGGGGTTACGGGGGGAGAGAGAGCGGGATGGGGTTACGGGGGGAGAGAGGGCGGGATGGAGTTACGGGAAGAGAGAGTGGGATGGGGTGACAGGGGGACCGAGCGCGTAATGGAGTTACAGGGGGAGAGAGTGGGATGGGGTTACAGGGGGAGAGGGCGGGATGGGGTTACGGGGGGAGAGAGAGAGCGGGATGGGGTTACGGAGGGAGAGAGAGCGGGATGGGGTTACGGAGGGAGAGAGAGCGGAATGGGGTTACGGGGGGAGAGAGAGCGGGATGGGGTTACGGGGGGAGAGAGAGCGGGATGGGGTTACGGGGGGAGAGAGGGCGGGATGGAGTTGCGGGGGGAGAGAGCGCGGGATGGGGTTACGGGGGGAAGAGAGAGCGGGATGGGGTTACGGGGGGGGGGGGGGGAAGAGTGAATGGGATGGGGTTACGGGGGGAAGAGAGAGCGGGATGGGGTTACGGGGGGGGGGGGGAAAGAGTGAATGGGATGGGGTTACGGAGGGAAGAGAGAGCGGGATGGGGTTACGGGGGGGGGGAAAGAGAGAGCGGGATGGGGTTACGGGGGGAGAGAGAGCGGGATGGGGTTACGGGGGGAGAGAGCAGGATGGGGTTACGGGGGAGGGGGAGAGCAGGATGGGGTTACGGGGGGAGAGAGAGCGGGATGGGGTTACGGAGGGAAGAGAGAGCGGGATGGGGTGACAGGGGGACCGAGCGCGTAATGGAGTTACAGGGGGAGACAGTGGGATGGGGTTACGGGGGGAGAGGGCGGGATGGGGTTACGGGGGGAGAGAGGGCGGGATGGAGTTGCGGGGGGAGAGAGGGCGGGATGGGGTTACGGGGGTGTGTGGGCAGAGCGGGATGGGGTTACGGGGGGAGAGAGAGCAGGATGGGGTTACGGGGGAGGGGGAGAGCGGGATGGGGTTACGGGGGGGGGTGGGGAGAGAGCGGGATGGGGTTACGGAGGGAGAGAGAGCGGAATGGGGTTACGTGGGGAAAGAGAGCGGAATGGGGTTACGGGGGGGAGCGCAGGATGGGGTTACGGGGGGAGAGAGCGGGATGGGGTTACGGGGGGGGAGAGAGAGCGGAATGGGGTTACGGGGGGAGAGCGGGATGGGGTTACGGGGGGAGAGAGAGCGGAATGGGGTTACGGGGGGAGAGAGCGGAATGGGGTTACGGGGGGAGAGAGAGCGGGATGGGGTTACGGGGGGAGAGAGCGGGATGGGGTTACGGGGGGAGAGAGCGGGATGGGGTTACGGGGGGAGAGAGAGCGGGATGGGGTTACGGGGGGAGAGAGCGGGATGGGGTTACGGGGGAGGGGGAGAGCAGGATGGGGTTACGGGGGGAAGAGAGAGCGGGATGGGGTTACGGGGGGGGGGGGGAAAGAGTGAATGGGATGGGGTTACCGAGGGAAGAGAGAGCGGGATGGGGTTACGGGGGGAGAGAGAGCGGGATGGGGTTACGGGGGGAGAGAGAGCGGGATGGGGTTACGGGGGAGAGAGAGAGCGGGATGGGGTTACGGGGGGAAGAGAGAGCGGGATGGGGTTACGGGGGGGGGGGGGGGAAGAGTGAATGGGATGGGGTTACGGGGGGAAGAGAGAGCGGGATGGGGTTACGGGGGGAGAGAGCGGGATGGGGTTACAGGGGGAGAGAGCGGGATGGGGTTACGGGGGGAGAGAGCGGGATGGGGTTACGGGGGGAGAGAGCGGGATGGGGTTACGGAGGGAGAGAGCGGGATGGGGTTACGGGGGGGAGAGAGCGGGATGGGGTTACGGGGGGGGAGAGAGCGGGATGGGGTTACGGGGGGGGGGGGAGAGTGAGTGGGATGGGGTTACGGGGGGAAGAGAGCGGGATGGGGTTACGGGGGAGAGAGAGCGGAATGGGGTTACGGGGGGAGAGAGAGCGGAATGGGGTTACGGGGGGGAAGAGTGAATGGGATGGGGTTACCGAGGGAAGAGAGAGCGGGATGGGGTTACGGGGGGGGGGGGGGGGGGGGGGGGGGGGGAAAGAGTGAGCGGGATGGGGTTACGGGGGGAGAGAGAGCGGGATGGGGTTACGGGGGGAGAGAGAGCGGGATGGGGTTACGGGGGGAAGAGAGAGCGGGATGGGGTTACGGGGGGGGGGAGAGAGAGCGGGATGGGGTTACGGGGGGAGAGTGAGTGGGATGGGGTTACGGGGGGAAGAGAGCGGGATGGGGTTACGGGGGGAGAGAGAGCGGGATGGGGTTACGGGGGGGGGGGGGGAGAGTGAGTGGGATGGGGTACGGGGGGAAGAGAGCGGGATGGGGTTACGGGGGAGAGCGCGGGATGGGGTTACGGGGGGAGAGAGAGAGCGGGATGGGGTTACGGGGGGAGAGAGAGCGGGATGGGGTTACGGGGGGAGAGTGAGTGGGATGGGGTTACGGGGGGGAAGAGAGCGGGATGGGGTTACGGGGGGGGGGGGGGGAGAGTGAGTGGGATGGGGTTACGGGGGAGAGTGCGGGATGGGGTTACGGGGGAAGAGAGAGCGGGATGGGGTTACGGGGGGAGAGAGAGCGGGATGGGGTTACGGGGGGAGAGAGAGCGGGATGGGGTTACGGGGGGAGAGAGGGCGGGATGGAGTTGCGGGGGGAGAGAGGGCGGAATGGGGTTACGTGGGGAAAGAGAGCGGGATGGGGTTACGGGGGGAGAGAGAGCGGAATGGGGTTACGGGGGGGTGGGGAGAGCGGGATGGGGTTACGGGGGGGGAGAGAGAGCGGAATGGGGTTACGGGGGGAGAGAGAGCGGGATGGGGTTACGGGGACAGAGAGCGGGATGGGGTGACAGGGGGACCGAGCGCGTAATGGAGTTACAGGGGGAGAGAGTGGGATGGGGTTACGGGGGGAGAGGGCGGGATGGGGTTACGGGGGGGAGAGAGAGCGGGATGGGGTTACGGGGGGAGAGAGAGCGGGATGGGGTTACGGGGGGAGAGAGCAGGATGGGGTTACGGGGGAGGGGGAGAGCAGGATGGGGTTACGGGGGGGAGAGAGAGCGGGATGGGGTTACGGGGGGAAGAGAGAGCGGGATGGGGTTACGGGGGGGGGGGGAAGAGTGAGCGGGATGGGGTTACGGGGGGAGAGAGAGCGGGATGGGGTTACGGGGGGAGAGAGAGCGGGATGGGGTTACGGGGGGGGGGGGAAGAGTGAGCGGGATGGGGTTACGGGGGGAAAGAGAGCGGGATGGGGTTACGGGGGGAGAGAGAGCGGGATGGGGTTACGGGGGGAGAGAGCAGGATGGGGTTACGGGGGAGGGGGAGAGCAGGATGGGGTTACGGGGGGAGAGAGAGCGGGATGGGGTTACGGGGGGAAGAGAGAGCGGGATGGGGTTACGGGGGGGGGGGAAGAGTGAGCGGGATGGGGTTACGGGGGGAGAGAGAGCGGGATGGGGTTACGGGGGGAGAGAGAGCGGGATGGGGTTACGGGGGGAGAGAGAGCGGAATGGGGTTACGGGGGGAGAGAGCGCGGGATGGGGTTACGGGGGGAGAGAGAGCGGGATGGGGTTACGGGGGGGGGAAGAGTGAATGGGATGGGGTTACGGGAGGGGGAGGAAGAGTGAGCGGGATGGGGTTACGGGGGGGGGGAAGAGTGAGCGGGATGGGGTTACGGGGGAAGAGAGAGCGGGATGGGGTTACGGGGGGAGAGAGAGAGCGGGATGGGGTTACGGGGGGAGAGAGCAGGATGGGGTTACGGGGGAGGGGGAGAGCAGGATGGGGTTACGGGGGGAAGAGAGAGCGGGATGGGGTTACGGGGGGAAGAGAGAGCGGGATGGGGTTACGGAGGGAAGAGAGAGCGGGATGGGGTTACAGGGGGGGAAGAGAGAGCGGGATGGGGTTACGGGGGGGAAGAGAGAGCGGGATGGGGTTACGGGGGGGGGAGAGAGTGAGCGGGATGGGGTTACGGGGGGAGAGAGCGGGATGGGGTTACGGGGGGAGAGAGCGGGATGGGGTTACGGGGGAGAGAGCGGGATGGGGTTACGGGGGGAGAGAGCGGGATGGGGTTACGGGGGAGAGCGCGGGATGGGGTTACGGGGGGAGAGCGCGGGATGGGGTTACGGGGGGAGAGAGCGGGATGGGGTTACGGGGGGAGAGAGCGGGATGGGGTTACGGGGGGAGAGAGCGGGATGGGGTTACGGGGGGAGAGAGCGGGATGGGGTTACGGGGGGAGAGAGCGGGATGGGGTTACGGGGGGAGAGGGCGGGATGGGGTTACGGGGGGAGAGGGCGGGATGGGGTTACGGGGGGAGAGAGCGGGATGGGGTTACGGGGGGAGAGAGCGGGATGGGATTACGGGGGGAGAGAGAGCGGGATGGGGTTACGGCGGGGGGGAGAGTGAGTGGGATGGGGTTACGGGGGGAAGAGAGCGGGATGGGGTTACGGGGGGGGGGGGGAGAGAGTGAGTGGGAAGGGGTTACAGGGGGAAGAGAGCGGGATGGGGTTACGGGGGGAGAGAGAGCGGGATGGGGTTACGGGGGGAAGAGAGCGGGATGGGGTTACGGAGGGGGGGGGGAGAGTGAGTGGGATGGGGTTACGGGGGGAAGAGAGCGGGATGGGGTTACAGAGGGGGGGGGAGAGTGAGTGGGATGGGGTTACGGGGGGAAGAGAGCGGGATGGGGTTACGGGGGGAGAGAGCGGGATGGGGTTACGGGGGGAAGAGAGAGCGGGATGGGGTTACGGGGGGGGGAAGAGTGAACGGGATGGGGTTACGGAGGGAAGAGAGAGCGGGATGGGGTTACGGGGGGGGGAGAGAGAGAGCGGGATGGGGTTACGGGGGGGGGGGGAGAGTGAGCGGGATGGGGTTACGGGGGGAAGAGAGCGGGATGGGGTTACGGAGGGGGGGGGGGAGAGTGAGTGTGATGGGGTTACGGGGGGAAGAGAGCGGGATGGGGTTACGGGGGGGAGAGGGCGGGATGGGGTTACGGGGGGAGAGGGCGGGATGGGGTTACGGGGGGAGAGGGCGGGATGGGGTTACGGGGGGAGAGAGCGGGATGGGGTTACGGGGGGAGAGAGCGGGATGGGGTTACGGGGGGAGAGAGAGCGGGATGGGGTTACGGGGGGGGGAAGAGTGAGTGGGATGGGGTTACGGGGGGAAGAGAGCAGGATGGGGTTACGGGGGGGGGAGAGTGAGTGGGAAGGGGTTACAGGGGGAAGAGAGCGGGATGGGGTTACGGGGGGAGAGAGAGCGGGATGGGGTTACGGGGGGGGGGGGGGGGAGAGTGAGCGGGATGGGGTTACGGGGGGAAGAGAGCGGGATGGGGTTACGGAGGGGGGGGGGGAGAGAGTGAGTGGGATGGGGTTACGGGGGGAAGAGAGCGGGATGGGGTTACGGGGGGAGAGAGCGGGATGGGGTTACGGGGGGGAGGGAGAGCAGGATGGGGTTACGGGGGGGGATGGAGAGCAGGATGGGGTTGGGGGGGGGGGGAGGGAGAGCAGGATGGGGTTACGGGGGGGCTGGGAGAGCAGGATGGGGTTACGGGGGGAGAGAGCGGGATGGGGTTACCGGCAGGGGGGGGAGCAGGATGGGGTTACGGGGGGAGAGAGAGCGGGATGTGGTTACGGGGGGAGAAACAGTAACCTTCGAAAGTTCTTAAATTACAAGCCTGCAGTGTTTGCAATGCAAGAACTCATCAAATATACACGGAGCTGAAGAGCTTGGTTATCCATCATCTTCTGAGGAAAGTTTTTGCAAGTTGACTTTCGAAGAATGAGAGGCTGCCTTAATGAGACACAGTGGATGCTGTGAGGAATTTTCCTCTTGTGGGGAATCTAGAACGAGCACAATTCAAATATTGGGGGCCTTCTATTTAAGGAGAAAGTGAGGTCTGCAGATGCTGGAGATCAGAGCTGAAAATGTGTTGCTTTATCATTCCTGATGAAGGGCTTGTGCCCGAAACGTCGAACTTCCTGTTCCTTGGATGCTGCCTGACTTGCTGCGCTTTTCCAACAGCACATTTTCAGGCCTTCTATTTAAGGCAGCAATGAGGAAGAATTTTTTTAAAAAATCACAAAGCAATCTTTGGAGTTGTCTTTGCCAGGGATCAGTGAATGCTGGGCCCTGGACAGATCTTTGATTGACAAGCTGTCGGGGTTCAGGCAACTCCGGGAAAGTGAGGTCACAGCCATGACCTTCTTGTTCAGCCGATCAGACTCTCAGGGCCTGCTCCTTATGACCTTATGACTGCACAGGGAGCTTCGACTGAGCCAGAGGAAACCCCTTTGAAACTCACAACTAAACCATTATAACAAATACATACAACTTCTGTTAAATGCACTCAACTGGATAACTCTTCCGATTTGATGATGAGGTTGCGCCCACTGCCACTGCCACTCCTTCCGTACAGACCCCGGCTGGTCCTGCTCATGAAGGAAGTCCGACTCTCGTTGGGGCTGTACGCAGGCAAAGGGACACCCGAGCCACGGGATCGCCCTGGAACGGACTCTAAAAGACCCGTACAACCAACAAGCCGGACCTCCAGTGTGCCTGAAACAAAAACCAGAAAACAGCAAATCAACCCCCTCTGCTTGACCAGGAGTCCAACTCCAGGAGAAAGAGGAGAAAGTGAGGGCTGCAAATGCTGGAGACCAGAGTCCGTGAGTGTGGTGCTGGAAAAGCACAGCTGGTCAGGCAGTGTTCAAGGAGCAAGAGAATCGACAGAATTCCCGATGAAGGGCTGATGCACGGAACGCCGACACTGCTGCTCCCTCAGACGCTGCCTGACCGGCCTGTGCTTTTCCAGCACCACATCCTCGACTCGGTTTTCACATTCTGTCCCCAGCTCCCAATGTGAATTACTCCTCCATTATTATAATCCGTACCAGTCTTTCAGACCATCAAATTTAAATAATCAACTGTAACGTTTCAGAGACAGACCTGGCCCTGGAGCTGTCTTTCGCTTTAGGTATTAGTCCCAATGGGGTTTCTTTGGGTACAGTGGCAGTGTCCCTACTGTTGAGCCAGGAGACCCACATTCAAATCCCATTTGTGCCAGAGATGTGTCATAATGTCCGGTTGATTTGAAAATATCTGTCCTGTCCCCAGTCCCTTGGGCTCCAACAACACGACACACTCAGACCATCAAACAGCACGGAAAGAGGCCATTCTGTCCAGCCCACCTGGGCTGTGTTTTTTTGATTATTTGCCCAGCTGCTCCTTACCCAATGGCATCAAACTTATCACTTATTGATGCAGGTCCTAAACAAAATTATACAAGGTAGACATGAGATTTGCTTTTTTCTTGGTGTGTGCTTGGATACCTCAGGCCTGCTGCTTGCATTTTCTACATCACTGAAACCCCACACAGTGCTCGGGTCATGGACATCTGTGTGTTTCCAGGTGCTCAAGTTCAAACTCAGGATTCCTGATCTTATGGGACCGTTCGAGTCACTTGAGTGTATCAGGGAGATCGAATTCTCTTTAGATCGCAAGTTCCCTGAGGGGGCCACCCCACAGGCAGGAAGGACTGAGAGTTCGAGGCAATAGGAAGAGGCAGGAACTGCAAGAGCCTCCGAGATGGGGGAGGAGTTCTCAATGCAGTACGCAGCACTGGGACAGCCAGGAGAGACAACATGGGAAAGGTGTGAAATACAAATCACAGTGAGAATAAATGAAGAACAATCGAGGAGCGAGCAGTGAAAGGTTGAAATACAATCACTAATAGGTGACTCCACAACTTGGGAGAGAAACAGGCCTTTCTCTAACGATCTCCAGGATTCACTCACGGTGTAATATCGCCCTGGTGTTAAAGAGCAGAACCCCACAATATGCAGCAGGGCCACAACCAGCAGTCAATGGGAATGATATAGAGAGAGGGGATCCTGCAGTCCACCCTCCCTCTGGATTAGTCCCCGTTGCCCCCTATTGAGAAAACTGAAACATGATAACAGTGAGAATCAATGGGAGGCCTGAGGGGCAGTGCAGGACCAAGTGCTTCAGAGTCTCCAACCACTGGGTTCCTCTCCAAGGCAGAGAGACCTCTGCAAAGGGGAAGGGCTGCACCCCCACAGGATTGGGAGTAATGCCATCAGACATGCCCTCAGTTCACTGGGACGGCTGTGAAGAATTTAAACTAAATTAGCAACTGGGATGGGGTGGGATATAGGAGACAAGAGGAAAGACGTGTGCTGATGATTATGAATGTTGGACAGGGTTAGGAAGGAGGAGTAACATAACAGACAGAAGCAGACGAACAGGACTGAAGAATACAGAAGACAGGTTTACAACAGAATCCATCCATGTACAAAGCACCGTGAGTAAAGTACACAGAGCCCCGTGAGTAAGGTACACAGAACCCAGTGAGTAAGGTCCGCAAAGTCCCGTGAGTAAGGTACACAGAGCCCCGTGAGTAAGGTACACAGAGCCCCGTGAGTAAGGTACACAGAGCACCGTGAGTAAGGTACACAGAGCCCCGTGAGTAAAGTACACAGAGCCCCGTGAGTAAGGTACACAGAGCCCCGTGAGTAAGGTACACAAAGACCCGTGAGTAAGGTACACAGAGCCCCGTGAGTAAGGTACACAGAGCCCCGTGAGTAAGGTACACAAAGACCCGTGAGTAAGGTACACAAAGACCCGTGAGTAAGGTACACAAAGCACCGTGAGTAAGGTACACAGAACCCCGTGAGTAAGGTACACAAAGCACCGTGAGTAAGGTACACAGAGCCCCGTGAGTAAGGTACACAGAACCCCGTGAGTAAGGTACACAGAACCCCGTGAGTAAGGTACACAAAGCACCGTGAGTAAGGTACACAAAGCACCGTAAGGTACACAGAGCCCCGTGAGTAAGGTACACAGAGCCCCGTGAGTAAGGTACACAGAGCCCCGTGAGTAAGGTACACAGAACCCCGTGAGTAAGGTACACAGAACCCCGTGAGTAAGGTACACAAAGCACCGTGAGTAAGGTACACAAAGCCCCGTGAGTAAGGTACACAGAGCCCCGTGAGTAAGGTACACAAAGCACCGTGAGTAAGGTACACAAAGCACCGTGAGTAAGGTACACAGAGCCCCGTGAGTAAGGTACACAGAGCCCCGTGAGTAAGGTACACAAAGCACCGTGAGTAAGGTACACAAAGCACCGTGAGTAAGGTACACAGAGCCCCGTGAGTAAGGTACACAGAACCCCGTGAGTAAGGTACACAGAACCCCGTGAGTAAGGTACACAAAGCACCGTGAGTAAGGTACACAAAGCACCGTAAGGTACACAGAGCCCCGTGAGTAAGGTACACAGAGCCCCGTGAGTAAGGTACACAGAACCCCGTGAGTAAGGTACACAGAACCCCGTGAGTAAGGTACACAAAGCACCGTGAGTAAGGTACACAAAGCACCGGTGAGTAAGGTACACAAAGCCCCGTGAGTAAGGTACACAGAGCCCCGTGAGTAAGGTACACAAAGCACCGTGAGTAAGGTACACAAAGCACCGTGAGTAAGGTACACAAAGCACCGTGAGTAAGGTACACAGAGCCCCGTGAGTAAGGTACACAAAGCACCGTGAGTAAGGTACACAAAGCACCGTGAGTAAGGTACACAAAGCACCGTGAGTAAGGTACACAAAGCACCGTGAGTAAGGTACACAGAGCCCCGTGAGTAAGGTACACAAAGCACCGTGAGTAAGGTACACAAAGCACCGTGAGTAAGGTACACAGAGCCCCGTGAGTAAGGTACACAGAACCCCGTGAGTAAGGTACACAAAGCACCGTGAGTAAGGTACACAGAGCCCCGTGAGTAAGGTACACAGAGCCCCGTGAGTAAGGTACACAAAGTATCTCTGGGGTAACAGCTGACAAAGGGAAGCACCACACCATAAGGTTTAGATTTGGAGTAGGGCTCAGAGCATTGGGGGACAGAGCGTCTTGGCAGCGTAAAACAGAACCAAAATGCTACCTGACCTGCTGCGCTTTTCCAGCAACACATTTTTCAAAACATAACCAAAAAACAGTCAAGTCAAACTGTCACAGAACAGTAAGTGCTCTTTCAGGAGCTGGCGTTTTAGATACAGGGAAGTACCCTTTCACCCTTGTTGGAATGTAAGGGATACAAAGCTCCTTGGTTGAAGAAGGAGCAAGAGAACCTGAAACACGAAAACTGACATGTCAGGTGAATTGAGGAGCTGGTCGAATAAAATGGAGCTAAGATTGGTAAAGAGAAAACAACAACAAAATGACAGCCAAGACAAAAGTTAACCAGTTGCAGGTAGTCAGAGAAAACGTAGAGTTTATTAGGGATTAAGTAGGTGTCGCTGCTAGAGGCAAGGTAAGGCTGGATTGACCAAATGGGCTGGGTGCTGGCAAATGGGAATCGATTAAAAATCACACAACACCAGGTTAGAGTCCAACAGGTTTAACTGGAAGCACACTAGCATTCAGAGCGACGCTTCTTCATCAGGTGATTGTGGAGGGCTTGATCCTAACACAGAATTTACGATGGAGCCCTCCACAATCACCTGATGATGGAGCGTCGCTCTGAAAGCTAGAGTGCTTCCAGTTAAACCTGTTGGACTATAACCTGGTGTTGTGTGATTTTTAACTGTGTACACCCCAGTCCAACACCAGCATCTCCAAATCGGGAATAGATTAGGTTGGGATATCTGGTCGGCATGGACAGGTTGGACCGAAGGGTCTGTTTCTGTGCTGTCCATCTCCATGACTATGACTACATAATGAGCATTTGTATTAGTATTTGTTAAAGCAAAGGGAGGTGGGAAAAGATCAGTGGGAGGGGTAACAGTGAAGGTCATGGATGGAGTGATGACTGACAGGCAGAATGCACTGACAAAGATGGCTACGCTGACAGGGTCAAGGCTTGGTGGTTTGTATCCCAGGTTCCAAGGGCGACCCATGGTTTTCTGATCTATGTTAGAGATGGGCAGGGGAACACGGGTCAGACAACAAAACTGAAACTCGTGTCATAGAAGGAGCAGTGTCAGGTTGGATTAAAACATTGGTTTAAGGAGAGAACACAGCAAATCCAGGTCAATGAGCATTTTTCAGCCCACAACACGACAGATATCAGCATTTCCCAATGGTCAGCACTAGGTAACAGCTCTTTGTTAATATATCAACATAAGAGGGGTTAGGAGACAGAAAGGTTTCAAAATTTGCAAATTTGGAAACGTAGCAAACAGGAGGAGAAAGTGAGGACTGCAGATGCTGGAGATCAGAGCTGAAAATGTGTTGCTGGAAAAGCACAGCAGATCAGGCAGCATCCAAGGAGCAGGAGAGTCGACGTTACGGGCTTAAGCCCTTCACGGTTTCAAAAAACGCTAGACAATTATGAACAGATTTATCTCACTTCATCCGGTTTAAAACTTGCACTGTGTTTTTGCCGTGGAGGTAATAGCTGTACGCAGATGCCACCGTTGTTCGGGCTTATGCCCGGAACGTCGAATCTCCTGTTCCTTGGATGCTGCCTGAAAGGTAGCAAACAGTAAAGGGGAACAGGGATAGAATGCTCCAGAGACAGACATGTTGAAGTGAATGCAGAGACGGGGGAGGTCAGCATGTGGCAGGAGGAATTGGCCTTGAATGGCCCAGTTTGTGGGGAAGTCTGAGAGGTCCAGTGATACCAGACTTGGAATATATCCTGTCAGCTACAAGATTGACAGGATCTCAGCCTGCATGAAGAAGCATCGAGTACAGAAGGGAGTGGCAGTGAACCTTTATAAAGCTCTAGGGAAGTGACATACCACATTAATGTCACCACATTAAGATAGGAGGGTTCAGGTGGGTGCAGAGCAGATCGGATCTATCCGAATTGTTTGATGGTTGAGGGAGTTTAGCTGTAAGGTTCAGTCAGAGAAGCCTTGATTGTTATTCTTGCAGACAAGGAAATTAAGGAGTGGTTTTAAAAAAATATCCATTTTGTAGGTATTGCTGGCTGGGCCACCATTCCTCATGAAGGGCTCCGGCCCGAAACACCAATTCTCTTGCTCCTCGGATACTGCATGACCTGCTGTGCTTTTCCAGCACCACACACTTTCAGGCCAGCATTTATTGTCCCGTCCCTAGTTGCTCCTTGAGAAAGTGGGGGTGAGCTGCCTTCGTGAACCACTGCAGTCCAGCTGCTGCGAGTTCACCCACAATGTCTCGGATTCTGACCCAGTGATTGCCAACGAATGGTGAAATACTTCCAAGTCAGGATGGTGAATGGCTTGGAGGGGAACGCGAAGGTGGTGGCGTTCCCATGTATCTGCTCTCCTTGTCCTTCTAGATGGAAGTAGTTGTGGGTTTGGAAGTTGGTGTCTGAGGATTTTGGTAAATTTCTGCTGTGCCCAACCCCTCTAGTTTACAAAGACGCCATTCGGCCCATCAAGTCCACAGTAATTCTCTGAAGAGCATGTCAGCCAGACTTAGCCCCCAACCCTACCTCCGCAACATACATTTACCAAGGCTAATCCACCAAGCTGGTATATCCCTGGACTCGACAAGACAATTCAGCATCGCCAATCCACCTAACTGAACATTGTTAGACTGTGGGAGGAAACAGGAGCACCTGGAGGAAAGCCACACAGACATAGGGAGAAGGTGCAAACTCCACACAGTCACCCGAGGATACATTCAAACTAGTTTTCCTGGCGCTGTGAGGCACTGAGCCCACCCAGGCTGCTCGGAGTTAGATGAAGAAAGATATTTCCTTCAGGGATTAGAGGTCACAAACTTGATGTTCTGGTCAAGACATGTAGAGTCATAGAGGGAAGATTTAAAAACATTTTACCATGAATGATAATGACCTGGACGTTGATTTCCAAAGGAAATTGGATGGTCACTTGAGGAAGAGGAACTTGCAGGGGCTACGGGGATAGCACATGAGATTGGGACTGATTGGATTGCTCTACAGAGAACTACAATGGACTCAATCAGCCAAATGGCTTCCTTCTATGCCATAATGAATCAATAACTTCAAACAATCATTCATGATTCTTAAACAGAATTGTATCAGATGATGTATAATTGATGGGCCGGTTTCACAAAGGCAATACACAGCCCTTGGAATGTCTTTGAAGATCGCAGATTGACAGGTCATTTCAGTGCAAGGTCCCACAGAACGTCAAAGGGTAGGTAAGGGCACAAGGTGAGAATACACCATGCTGGTCACACATGGTTACCTGCAAAATACAGCCACCGAAACGTTCTGAGGTGGAATGCTTTAGAAATCAAATTGATTTCACTAATGTCCCTCATGGAAGGAAACCAGGCTGGTGTACATGTAACTCCAGTCCCAGGCTACGTGGTACACTGTACATGTAACTCCAGCCCCAGGCTACGTGGGTCACTGTACATGTAACTCCAGCCCCAGGCTACGTGGTACACTGTACATGTAACTCCAGCCCCAGGCTACGTGGGTCACTGTACATGCAACTCCAGCCCTAGGCTACGTGGGTCACTGTACATGCAACTCCAGCCCCAGGCTACGTGGGTCACTGTACATGTAACTCCAGCCCCAGGCTACGTGGGTCACTGTACATGTAACTCCAGCCCCAGGCTACGTGGGTCACTGTACATGTAACTCCAGCCCCAGGCTACGTGGGTCACTGTACATGTAACTCCAGCCCCAGGCTACGTGGGTCACTGTACATGTAACTCCAGTCCCAGGCTACGTGGTACACTGTACATGTAACTCCAGCCCCAGGCTACGTGGGTCACTGTACATGCAACTCCAGCCCCAGGCTACGTGGGTCACTGTACATGCAACTCCAGCCCCAGGCTACGTGGGTCACTGTACATGCAACTCCAGCCCCAGGCTACGTGGGTCACTGTACATGTAACTCCAGCCCCAGGCTACGTGGGTCACTGTACATGTAACTCCAGCCCCAGGCTACGTGGGTCACTGTACATGTAACTCCAGCCCCAGGCTACGTGGTACACTGTACATGTAACTCCAGTCCCAGGCTATGTGGTACACTGTACATGTAACTCCAGTCCCAGGCTATGTGGTACACTGTACATGTAACTCCAGTCCCAGGCTATGTGGTACACTGTACATGTAACTCCAGTCCCAGGCTATGTGGTACACTGTACATGTAACTCCAGTCCCAGGCTACGTGGGTCACTGTACATGTAACTCCAGCCCCTGGCTATGAGGTACACTCTACATGTAACTCCAGTCCCAGGCTATGTGGTACACTGTACATCTAACTCCAGCCCCTGGCTATGTGGTACACTGTACATGTAACTCCAGCCCCTGGCTATGTGGGTCACTGTACATGTAACTCCAGTCCCAGGCTATGTGGGTCACTGTACATGTAACTCCAGCCCCAGGCTACGTGGGTCACTGTACATGTAACTCCAGCCCCAGGCTACGTGGTACACTGTACATGTAACTCCAGTCCCAGGCTATGTGGTACACTGTACATGTAACTCCAGTCCCAGGCTATGTGGTACACTGTACATGTAACTCCAGTCCCAGGCTATGTGGTACACTGTACATGTAACTCCAGTCCCAGGCTACGTGGGTCACTGTACATGTAACTCCAGCCCCTGGCTATGAGGTACACTCTACATGTAACTCCAGTCCCAGGCTATGTGGTACACTGTACATCTAACTCCAGCCCCTGGCTATGTGGTACACTGTACATGTAACTCCAGCCCCTGGCTATGTGGGTCACTGTACATGTAACTCCAGTCCCAGGCTATGTGGGTCACTGTACATGTAACTTCAGTCCCAGGCTACGTGGTACACTGTACATGTAACTCCAGCCCCAGGCTACGTGGTACACTGTACATGTAACTTCAGCCCCTGGCTATGTGGGTCACTGTACATGTAACTCCAGTCCCAGGCTATGTGGTACACTGTACATGTAACTCCAGTCCCAGGCTACGTGGTACACTGTACATGTAACTCCAGCCCCAGGCTACGTGGTACACTGTACATGTAACTTCAGCCCCAGGCTACGTGGGTCACTGTACATGTAACTCCAGCCCCTGGCTATGAGGTACACTCTACATGTAACTCCAGTCCCAGGCTATGTGGTACACTGTACATCTAACTCCAGCCCCTGGCTATGTGGTACACTGTACATGTAACTCCAGCCCCTGGCTATGTGGGTCACTGTACATGTAACTCCAGTCCCAGGCTATGTGGGTCACTGTACATGTAACTTCAGTCCCAGGCTACGTGGTACACTGTACATGTAACTCCAGTCCCAGGCTACGTGGTACACTGTACATGTAACTCCAGCCCCAGGCTACGTGGTACACTGTACATGTAACTTCAGCCCCTGGCTATGTGGGTCACTGTACATGTAACTCCAGTCCCAGGCTATGTGGGTCACTGTACATGTAACTCCAGTCCCAGGCTATGTGGTACACTGTACATGTAACTCCAGTCCCAGGCTACGTGGTACACTGTACATGTAACTCCAGCCCCAGGCTACGTGGTACACTGTACATGTAACTTCAGCCCCAGGCTATGTGGGTCACTGTACATGTAACTCCAGCCCCTGGCTATGTGGTACACTCTACATGTAACTCCAGTCCCAGGCTATGTGGTACACTCTACATCTAACTCCAGCCCCTGGCTATGTGGTACACTGTACATGTAACTCCAGCCCCAGGCTATGTGGGTCACTGTACATGTAACTCCATCCCCTGGCTACGTGGGTCACTGTACATGTAACTCCAGCCCCTGGCTATGTGGGTCACTGTACATGTAACTCCAGCCCCTGGCTATGTGGGTCACTGTACATGTAACTCCAGTCCCAGGCTATGTGGGTCACTGTACATGTAACTCCAGCCCCTGGCTATGTGGGTCACTGTACATGTAACTCCAGCCCCTGGCTATGTGGTACACTCTACATGTAACTCCAGTCCCAGGCTATGTGGTACACTGTACATCTAACTCCAGCCCCTGGCTATGTGGTACACTGTACATGTAACTCCAGCCCCAGGCTATGTGGGTCACTGTACATGTAACTCCATCCCCTGGCTACGTGGGTCACTGTACATGTAACTCCAGCCCCAGGCTATGTGGGTCACTGTACATGTAACTCCAGCCCCTGGCTATGTGGGTCACTGTACATGTAACTCCAGTCCCAGGCTATGTGGGTCACTGTACATGTAACTCCAGCCCCAGGCTATGTGGGTCACTGTACATGTAACTCCAGTCCCAGGCTATTTGGGTCACTGTATATGTAACTCCAGCCCCAGGCTATGTGGTACACTGTACATGCAACTCCAGTCCCAGGCTATGTGGGTCACTGTACATGTAACTCCATCCCCTGGCTACGTGGGTCACTGTACATGTAACTCCAGCCCCTGGCTATGTGGGTCACTGTACATGTAACTCCAGCCCCAGGCTATGTGGTACACTTTCAGGGACACACACATTCCAAGGAGGAAGAGGGACAGCAGGCTGCCTACCTGTCAGTGGTGATGGTTTGTAAAGCGTGCTGTACTGGTTCTGTTGGTACGTAGTGCTATTCCGATTACTGAATGCTGGAGAGCTTGACATAACCAGTTCCTCTTTAATAATACAGCCCTTTGGATGATCTTCTGGAAGCTCATTTAATCTCTGCTCCAAAGAATGCTTTAATAAATCCACCTTCTCACTCGACTCATTCAGCCGGGACTGAGCCTAGGATTAAAAGCATATTTTTGTTTCATATCTGTTGGGTTAAACATTCATCAACATTTATGTAGTATACCTATATGTGAACTTACTTTCAAAATAAGTGTTTTGATGGTAACAGAAATGGCTTCTGAACTCATTCAGAATTAGACAGTGATTGAAGCCAAAAGTTAAAAAAAAGGCCATTCAGCCCTTCAGACCCATGCTGGCTCTCTGACAGATCTTATTAATTAGCACCATTCCCCAGCTCTTCAAAACTTCATCTATTGACAATTAATAACTCTATTTATCGAAAGAAAGACAAAAGGCCTACATTTAGCTAGCACCTTTAGCAACCTCACGACATATCAAACCATTTTGAACTTGACTGAAGTGTTAGGTCATGGTGACAGTGCAGCAGTTGATACTGCATGCAGCAGAATCCAGAAAGAGTAACAAGGTGTACAAGGGGAGAAGCTTTCTACCCCAGAGGGGTAAACTCTGGTGAAAATACCACAAAGAACAGCCTTGATCACCTTCCAGTAGTGCCATGGGGGTCTTCACATGTACGTGAAGCTAGGCAGACTGAACCTTGGTTTAATGTCTCACCATCAGCACTATGCAAGATTGTCTGCCTAAATCACTCAATATTCTCGTTCAAAGACAAGAAACGATCCACTGAGACAGAGTGTCAATTCCAAACTAAACATCCACTTCCTTCATTTTCCCTAATACGCACCAAAGAATCCAAGCAGCTTTTATTCATTGATCTCCAAATCTTCACGGAATCCCTAGAGTGTAGAAACAGGCCCTTCGGCCCAACGAGTCCACGCCCACCCTCCAAAGAGCATCCCACCCATTCTCCCGTCCTATTACTCTACATTTCCCTGGACTAATTCATCTAGCCGACACATCCCTAAACACTATGGGTAATTCAACATGACTAATTCATCTAACCTGCACATCTTTGGACTGTGGGAGGAAACCGGAGCACCCAGAGGAAACCCACGCAGACATGGGGAGAATGTGCAAACTCCACACAGACAGTCATCAGAGACTGGAATCGAACCTGTGTCCTAGCACTAAGTTAACCACTGAGCCTCTGTGCCGCTATGGTGTGATACAACTCGGGAACCTAGGATACATCCAAACCAGACCAGTTGGATGTGTAGGGTGTGTAAATGTTGATTCATCAGCCTGTCAATTGTACTTGCCGAGGTTAAATGTCATTTGTTTGTCAGGAACCCAATCTTCAATGCAGGAAGTTCCACCAAAATGGTCAAAATTCAACTGCAGCCCTGACACTCCTGGTAACATCTTCAAACTGGTACATTGTGTTTGAAACAGGGAGGAAACTGACAAACAATAATGTCAAATACAATTCCTGTGGGACATCACTGGAAAACAATCTCGAAAGTCGATCCATATTGCTCGGTATTTACATTTTACCTATAGCCTGCTAGCCAGCTCCCAATCCAGCGAAATGTATTACCACCAAGATCATCGATCTTAATCTGATAGCGTCATACAGCATGGAAACAGGCCCTTCGGTCCAACCAGTCCATGCTGACCACAATCCCTAACTAAACTAGCCCTACTTCCCTGCATTTGGACCATATCCCTCCAAACCTTTCCCATTCATGTACTTCACCCAATGTTTTTTTAGATGGTGTGATTGTACCCACACCCACCAATTCCTCTGGAAGTTCATTCCACACGTGAACCACCCTGTGTAAAAAAAATTGCCCTTGTACTCTTTTTAAAATTTACTTCTCGAACATATACCCCCTAGTTTTAAACTCCTCCTACCCAAGGGAAAAGACCCTTGATATTCACTTGAACACCATCACTCATGACTTTATACTCCTCTGTAAGGACACCCCTCAACCTCCTACAGTCCCAGCCTGTCTAGCCTCTCCTTATAATTCAAACACGGTCACTTCTGGCAACATCCCGGTAGACCTCTTCTGAACCCTATCCTTCCTATAGCCGGGTGACCAGAATTGTGTGCAGTACTCCAAAGGAGGCCTCACCAATATCCTGTACAACCTCAACATCACGTCCCAACTCTTATACTCAGAAGTCTGAGCAATGAAGGCAAGCATGTTAAACACCTTCTTAACAACCCTGTCTACTTATGACCTGTGTCAACTTGGAACATAGAAAAGTACAGCACAGAACAGGCCCGATGATGTTCTGCCAAGGATTCATCCTCATCTAAAAAGAAAATAACTTAACCTACGCACCCCTCAACTTACTGCTCTCCAAGTACATGTCCAGCAGTCGCTTAAATGTCTCCAATGACTCTGCTTCCACCACCACAGCTGGCAATAAGATTTGTGAGGCATGACCTGCTCCTCACAAAGCCATGCTGACTGCTTTTAATCACACTATGCTTTGCCAAATAGTCATAAATCCTATCCCTCAATTCTTTCCAAAACCTTACCGACTACCTTTCTTGAAAAGAGGAACAATATTCGCCTCCCTCCGATCCTCCGGTACGGCTCCCGTGGAGAGTGAGGAGGCAAATATCCTCGCCGGCGGCTTAGCAACCTCCTTTCTCACTTCCCAAAGCAGCTTGGGATAAATCTGGTCTGGCCCTGGGGACTTATCAATCTTAATGTTTTCCAAAATTTCCAACACATCAACTTCATCAATCTTGATCTGGTCAAGCACATATCCCAGCTCCTCAAAGTTCTTATTCACAACAAAGTCCCTTTCCTTTGTAAAAACTGAAGCAAAATACTCATTTAGGGCTTCCCCTATCTGCTCAGACTCCACGCACAAGTTCCCTATGCTATCCCTGATCGACCCTACCTTCACCGTGATCATTCTCTTATCCCTCACACACGTGTAAAATGCCTTTGGGTTCTTCCTAACCCTTCCTGTCAAGCCTTTTCTGTGCCCCCTCCTGGCTCTCCTCAGTCCATTTCTGAGCTCCTTCCTACCAAGCCTGTAATCCTCTCGAGCTGAGCAAGACCCTTGCATCCCCCAACTTACATAAGCTGCCTTCCTTTTGACGAGAAGTTCCTCTGTAATCGTCAGCCAAGGCTCCTTAACCTTACCCCTTCTTACCTGTCTCAGAGGAACAAATTTGTGCATCACTCACAACAACTGCTCCTTAAACAGCCTCCACATGTCTGCTGTGTCCTTTCTGTGGAACAATTACTCCCAGTCTTTCCTTTTACCCAATTAAATATCTTCCCTCAGTAACTGCTCCTTTCCATCTCCAAAGCTATGGTAAATGTGAGGCAGTTGGGGTCACTGTCACCAAAGTGCTCTCCCACCCCGAGATCTGACCCCGGTCCTGGCTCATTACCGAGCACCAAATCCAAAATGGCCTCTCTGCTCATCAGCCTGTCTCCATACTGAGGAAGGAAACCCTCCTGACAAAAACGGCTCCATCCAAACCATCTGCACTAAGGAGGTAACAGTCGATATTGGGAAAGTTGAAGTCACCCATAACAACAACCCTGCTACATCTGCATTTTTCCAGAATCTGCCAGCTTATGAGTTCATCAATCTCCCTACTGCTATTAGGGGGTCTGTAGAAAGCCCCTAATGAGGTGGCTGCTCCCTTGCTCTTCCTAACTTCCACCCATACTGACTCAGTAGACACACCTTCCTCAACAACCTTCGTTTCTGTCGCTGTGATGCACTCTCTGATTAGCAATGCTACACCCCCTCTTTTTCCACCCTCCTTGTTCTTTTTAAATGTTCTAAACCCCGAAACATTTAACAACCATTCCTGCCCCTGTGAAACCCATGCCTCCATTATGGCCACATCATCATAGTCCCAAGTACTGATCCATGCTCTCAGCTCAATCTTATTTCTGACACTCCTTGTGTTAAGGAGAAAGTGAGGTCTGCAGCTGCTGGAGATCAGAGCTGAAAAAGGTGTTGCTGGAAAAGCGCAGCAGGTCAGGCAGCATCCAAGGAGCAGGAAATTCGACGTTTCGGGCATAAGCCCTTCATCAGGAATCTCCTTGTGTTAAAGCAGACACACTTTAACCAAGCCCTTTGTTTCATCACTTGAGAAACTTTCCCAAGAGATTCATTACGTCCTGTCACTGCCGCATCTACAACTGGCTCCCCCTCTCAGATATGTAGTTCTGACTCCCACCCCCTTGCTGAATTACATGAGCAAATCTTCCACCCAGAACATCTGTACCCTCCAGTTCAAGAGCAGCCACCCTTCAGGTACAGGTCCCACCTTCCCCAGAAGGCATTAATAAATGTATTGCTGCTAACTAACTAATCAATCAAGCACTTTCCTATCCTTGCAAATCCCTTTTTTTTGATTTCAGATCGTTGTTTTACTTCCACAGTACCTGCCTAGAATTTAAAGAGAAATGAAGGATATATTGGAAAGTCATTTGAATTGGCCAAATGAATAAGAATGGGTTATTGAAGTATAAGGTGTTGTGAACAATAAGTACTAGTGTACCAATACAACAGCCTGGTAATAGTTTGATGAAATATCAATACAAGCTCAAAGCCATAAGCAGTCTGGGTGGGAGGAAAGCTCAAAGTGGACTGCAGTCATGTAACAGACAAACCAACACCAAATAAATGACCCACCGAGGCAGGGGGTCCATTGGGAGGAAAGCCTGCTTCCTACTATTTTACCTCAGACAGGGCTTTCTTATCATGAACCTTGGCCGACCCCAGCAGGCGGAGGACATTTTTTGCTCCTTCCAATACAGCATGTTCCACCCGAAAGTGATGCCGCAACTCTTCAATCCTCAGCTCAAGCTGACTTAGCTCTGCTTTCACTTTAAAACAAAACAAAACAGCCACATCTTAACATAAGCAAGCAGTGTTAAAATCGATTTATCCCATCTTCAAACAGAAACAGTGCTCCCGGTCACGATCATGTGTACAAGTGTGCTCACTGCTACAAGGAGTTGCTGAAATCTGTGAGAGTTGTGTAGTTCCTTGAAGGAGCAGTGAGCAGTGTTGAAGAGTGTGGTGCTGGAAAAGCACAGCAGGTCAGGCAGCATCTGAGGGGCAGGAGAGTCGATGTTTCAGACATAGGCCTTTCATCAGCTCATGGTGTTTTTTCAGCACCACACTCTTCAACACTGCTCCTTCAAGGAAATACACAATTCTCACAGATTTCCATCAGTTCTAACTTACTAACAGTTCAAGCTCTTTTTTTTTACATTGATATAAATAATCCTTTCAAAACCCCAACCAATAAAATACAAATGGGACAAACCAGATGTTAGATATTGGGAGGCAATTGCAGGAAATTTGGATGGAAAAAATGTAATCAGTATGCTTTTTAGGTCCAAGAATACTTTTGATTGACAGAAAACCACTTGACATCAAAGGGGGAAATTAGGAGTGAGAATGAGAGAGAAAGAGAGAGAGACAGACAGACAAAGGTGGGGGGGGAGAGAGAGACAGTCAGACAGAGAGAGGGCGGGAACAAGAGGGCAAGGGCAACAGGATGGGAGCGAGGGGACAAGGGCGAGAGGGTGGGAGCGAGCGGGCGGGGGGGAGAGAGAGAGAGAGAGAGAGAGAGAGAGAGAGAGAGAGAGAGAGAGAGAGAGAGAGAGACGGAGAGATCAAGGTCAATTGCCATTTTCAGAACAAGACTCCTGCCAAGCTCCTCATTCGCTTCTCTTTCCGCTGATGTTGTCAAACCTGCTGAGTATGGAATCTTTTCTGCCCTTGTTATATTTTTGTTTGGGTGTTGGAGCACGAGTTTTAGTTGAGAATATACAGAAAGCAGTTTGCAAGCTCATTTTACACTGGAGGCAATATCTATCTTAACAAAGAAATGGCACAGGGAAAGGAAATATGGTCATCACATATTTCATTGGGTTTACATGACAGGGAAAGCAGCAACCGCCCTGATAACATTTTGCCTGCAATGCTAAAGACCTCCTGCTTCTGGATTTTCCCTACAGTTCCAGTACAGGTACACCACTGTCCATGTGGAAAACAGCCCCAGTAATTCCTGTTCATTTAAGCAACAACAAATCCACTCCAGAGTACTGCCCATCAACAACGCAGCCCTTGCTCAGTAATAACCTGCTCACTGGTGCTCAGGTGGGGGTTCACCTGGATCAGTCAGTTCCTGTCACTACAACCTTGGCCAAACCACGAACAGAAAGAGTCAAACGTAAGAAGCAAGACAAGAGTACTGTCCTTGACATCAAAGCCACATTTAACCAACGGTGCCATTAAACACTTCTAGCAAAATCACAGTTCATGAGCAGCAGGAGAAATCTCTCAGAAGGAACACATATATGTGTGTGTGCGCACGTGCGTGCGCGGGTGTGTGTGTGTGTCTGTGTCTGCGTGTGTCTGCGTCTGTTTGTTGGGAGGCCAATTATCTCCATTGCATCACAGTAGATGGCCTGTAGCAACCACCTTCAGCTGCACTATCATGACGTTCTCTCCATTAAAAGGCTCATGTCGAGGTCTTGCTATATTTGGAAATGAACTGCTTCAGTATCTGAGGAGTTGTGAATGATGTGTTGAGCAATCTTCAGGGAACGTTCCCACTTGTGGCCTTAGGTATGGGAAAGGTCATTTCTGAAGCAGTTGAAGATGTTTGGGATCAGAATAATGCCCTGAAGAATGTCTACAGAAATGCATTGGAATTGAGACAACTGACCTCCAACAACTACCACCATCTTCCTGTGTGTCAGGTATGACTCGAACCAGCGGGGAGTTTGCCCTGATACCCATTGCTTCCAGTTTCATGAGGGCGCCATGATGCCACACTCAGTCGATTGCAGCCTTGATGTTAAGGGCTGTCCCTCTTCCCTCCCCTCTGGGAGTCAGCTCTTTTGTCCATGTTTGACCCAAGGCTGTGATGAGATCAGGAGCTGAGTGACCCTGGGAGTGCCCAAACTGGGCGTCACTGAGCAGGTTATTGCTGAGCAGGTGTACTGTTGCTGTCCCCTTCCGTCACTTTCCTGATGACTGAGAGGAGACTGATTCCATGTGGGCCAGCTTCGATTGGTCCTGCTTTCTGGGGAATTTTGCTGCAGGTAACCAGCTGTCAATCTGAAATCTGTAGCAGGAGCAGCACCGGAACTACACTGAACTCAAAGCTGTCTGTGTTCACTGGACTAAATGCTCAAAATAAAATGAGCATCAGGCAATAAGCTTTTCAAAATTGTGAACGTGAGCATGAATCAGATTCTGATAAAATGCTAAACACACTGACACATTTGGCATTTTCACTGTTTCACAACTACAACATTCCAGATATCTCCAATAGGTTCATCTAAATAACATTAAATGTTATTAAACTTTCATTTCTTTAGTGAGAAGGATGACGGAATTCACTCATGAAGCTTAGAAATGACGGGAACCCCTGAAATAAAAAGAGTGTTGGGGAAACTCAGTAGGTCTGGCAGTATTTGTGGAGAGACAGAGCTAAGGTTTGAATTCCTTTATGACTCTCTTCACAGATGCCAGCAGACCTTGTGTTTTTCCAAGGCTTTGATTTGATTTTCTCCAGCAGCAGCAGGAGTATCTTGCTTTTACTGCTGGAACAAGCCTAGTATCTGGGAGCACGGAGCCTAAACACCACTCACCTTGGCCATCCTCATCTTCTAGGTGCAACTCATCAGCCTGCACGGCCTTGCGGATCTGCATACGGATCACTTCAATTTTGGTTTTACTGTCTTGCAGCATCTGTTGGGCAGTAGACAGCATCTTCCGGTCCTTTGAGATTAAGGAAAGAGCAAAATTAAAATGAAAGGAATTTTCATTTGACAGGGAACAAAATGCTTCAACTCTGCTTTTCCTTGAATGGGTTTTTGACAACAGAGCTCAGGTTGTGCACATCCAGGGTTCAATTAATATATCACAAGAACAGAATTTGTCCCATGGGAGCTCCGGGCCTGAAGTACTGAACCATTCTGGGCTCAGCCAGGTTGCGTGCAGAATGGTGTGTTGGTTCTGCAATCCATGTGCCTTATATTCCATCATCCAAATCAGCTCAGACTGCAGCTGTCCAGAAAGGCAGCTCACCACCACCACCACCACCTTCTCAAGGACAGATAAGGGTAAGCAAAAGCTACTGGCTTTACCAGAAATGCTCACATTGCATTAGTGAGTGAACCACAAAATGGTGCAAGTGAGCAAGGCTCTGCACAAACTGCCTCTTGCAGAGACATTTAAAAAAAAACATAGGCCATTCACCTCTTTTGAGTCTGCCATGCTATTCAATGTGATCACAGCTACCCATCCAACTCAGTACGCAGCTCCCACTTCTCCCCAAACACAACATCCAGCTCCTTCTTGTAGCAGAGAATTCCACAGACTTACCACCCTTTGGGTGAAGGAAGATCTCCTCATCCTAGACCTAAATGGCCTACCCAGTATCCTGACACTGCGACCACTGGGTCTGCCCTCCACACTCATTGAGAACATCCTTTCTGCCTTGATCCTGTTAGAGTTGTATAGGTTTCCTCAGGAATCTTGTACATCACTCACACATGTGCACCAAGTAGCAATGGAGATAAGTGGTATGCTGGTCTTCACTGCAAGAGGGCTTGAGTACATAAACAAGCTGTACTGTTGGTGAGATCACACAGAGGATTTTGTGCAATTTTGGTCTCCTTACCAAAAGAAAAGTGATTATATGGTAGAGAGGGAGGGGAGTAAAGCTTCACCAGACTGATTCCTAGCATGGCAGGATTGTTTTTAAATGACAGATTGGGTTAATTGGGTCTGGAGTTCAAGAGGCTAAAGGTGTCAAGGAGTATGCAGAGAGAGTGGAAGTGTGCCACTGAGATCGATCGCATTGAATATGAAATGGGATCCATGGCCAGATTGCTGACTTCCACTCCTATGTTTCATGTTTCTAAACACAAGCCGAACTGTCGTTTTATTCAAAATAAGCTTTATTGTGTATTGATAAAACATGCTTCTCTTCACCAAGCACGGAACTGAGGCTGCAAGGTCTGAAACCCAGCAGGGGGAACCATGGGATATCACCATCTCACAAAATACCTTCCACCTAAATCCCACCAAACTCAGCTGCATAGTCAGAACTGTGACATGCAGCCCAACATCGACCAACACCATCAGTTCTAGGGACTGAAACATTAAATATTGTGGACTGTTTGGGGTGAATCTGGGTCAGCATGGAGAAAAAAGAAAGTTTGATTGGCACTCGAAACAGAAAGTATGATGATGTTCTTTCTCAAGTTGGCTGCACTGTTGGATGTTTTTGACTCATTCGGAGGACAGACGGTCACTGACTGAGCCAGCATTGTTTGCTTCTTCCCACTTTCCCTTCACAAGGTGGAGCTGAGCTACCTTCTTGAACTGCTGCTGCTCACTTGGTGTCGGTATATGATCAGTGCAGCTAGTGAAGGAATTCCAGGATTCTGGCCCAGTGATAACAAAGGATTTATCTGGATGGTGAATGGCTTGGAAGGGAATTTGCAGGTGGCGACGTTCCTATATATCTGCTGCCCTTGTCCTTCTAGATGGAAGTGGTCATGAGTTGGAGAGTGCCATCTCAGGAATCCTCGTGGATTTCTGCATTTGCAAGTTTTAGAAGGTAGATGGTAGGATAAAAACCGATAGAAGGAAGATGCTGTAAATCAGAAACAGGCAGAAATTGCGGACAGGTTGAGCAGATCTAGCAGCATCTGGGGAGACTAACGAGAGTTAATGTTTTGGGTCAAGTGACTCTTCATCAACTGAGCAAACTGCTTTGTCCTGGGTCCTGAGTGTTGTGGGACCTGCACTCATCCAGGCAAGTGGAGGCTATATCATCACACTCCTGACTTGTGCCTTGTCAATGGTGGACAGGCTTTGGGGAGGCAGGTGCAGGATTCCAAGCCCTTGACCTGCTCTTGCAGCCACATATTTATTCAGGTCATTTTCTGGTCGATAGTAAACCCTAGGACATTGACAGAGGGTGGATTATAATGTGATAACACTGTCATTGAATGTTAAGAGAAAATCTCCATTTGTCAGTGCAGACCTGCAGACTTAGCAGTTCTGCATTTGGACACAGACTGCTTCAGGATCTGAAGAGTTGCAAATGGTGCTGACCATTGTATAACACCGGTGACCAAACCACTTTGGACCTTTGGATAGAGAGGAGGTCATTGGTGAAGCTGCTGAAGAAGTTTGGGGCTTGGGCACTACCTTGAGGAACTCCCCCAGAATTCAAATATTCCCAAAGAGACAACCAAGCAGCACAGCTTTCTGCCAGGTGTGACACTCCCCAGAGGGTTTAACCCCAGATCCCCATTAACTCCAGCTTTGCCAGGACTGCTCAACGCCACACTTGATCAAATATGGTCTTGATGTCACTTCTGCCTCACCTCTGGAATTCAGATATTTTTGTTTGAACGAAGTCTGGAATGAGTTCAGAAGCTGAGCAATCCTGTCAAAACCCAGACTGGGCAGGAGTGAGCAAGTCTTGCTCAGGAAGTGGTGCTTGATAGCACTTTTCCTGATCCCTTTGGTCAAACGGTGATAATTGAGGGTGGATGGAAGGACGGTCTTTGGTGAATATCTGTAATGAACGTTTTAGATGGAGCGGTCATTTTGTGTACACGGCAACTCTTCACATGGTCAGGTAAGGGCCAGTGATGTCATTGCACTGGAATAGGGTGGCTCAGGTTTGACAAGTTCTGAAAAACAAATACTGTCACAATTTTGTCAGGTCCCCTACCCTTTGCAGTATCCAGTAATTCCAGCCATACCTTGGTATAAGTGGAGTGAATCAAGTTGGCTGAAGAGTGGCATCTATGATGCTTGGAACACCATGAGAAGATTGGGATGGATCATCCACGTAACACTTCTGGCTTAACACTATTCTGAATGGTTCACACTTATCTTTTGCTCCTGTATAATTGAGGATTGGGATGTGTGTGCACTGTCCTCCAGTGAGTTAATTGTCCATCACCAATCTCAATTAGAGCAGCACCGAGAACAGATAATTGGTTGTAGAATCACTTTGTCCTAACACTTGTTACTGATGCTGTTTGGTAAGTAGCTTCAGCGGGGAGACACCTCATCTTCAGGTCTGCCTGGTGTGGCTCCCAGCATGTCCTCCTGCACTCTCCAATGAACCCTTGGCCTGATGGTAATGGTTCCGTGGGGGATATGTTGGGCCATGATTTTTTTTAAGAATTAGAAATAGAATCCCTAGTGTGGAAACAGGCCCTTCGGCCCAGCCAGCCTGCACTGACCGTCCAAAGAGTAACCCACCCAGGCCCATTCCCATACTAGTCTACACTTCCCCCTGACTAATTTACCTAACCTACACATCCCTGAACACTTCATCTTGGCCAATTCACCCTAACCTGCACATCTTTGGACTGTAGGAGGAAACCAGAGCACCCGGAGGAAACCCACACAGACATGGGGAGAATGTCTGTGTTGAGTTTGCACAGACAGAGTCGGGAATTGAACCCAGGTCCTGACGCTGTGAGGCAGCAGTGCTAACCACTGAGCCACCGTGCCACCCCATGATGTTGCAGTTTATGTTAGACTACAATTCTGTTGCTGCTGATGTTACACAGCATCTCATAGACATTTTTGAATTGCTAGATCTGTCATAAATATGTCTCATTCAGCACATTTACCCCGTTACACAACATGCTGGAAGGTATCATCAATGTGAAGGTTGGATTTTATCTAAACAAGGACTATGTAATGGACACATGCGGCTGTGGCAGGCAGGTGGGGAAGGAGGTTACAAGGTTCATTGCTGGGGGGTGGTGATGGCGGTGAGTGGTTAGGTGTTTAACAGAGATGTGCAAGACATGTTTTTCACACACGGGGTGGTGAGTGCCTGGAACACACTGCCAGAGGAGGGGGTGGAAGCAGCACAATAGCAGCATTCGGGAATCACCTGGACGATTACATGGATAGGAAGGGAAGAGGGGGATACCGACTCTGTTAGTTTGAGTCTGGAAGGGCAATCAGTGTCAGCGCAGGCTTGGAGGGCTGAATATCCTTGTTCTTTGTTCTTTCTAATCGTCAATGGGGTTTGTGTGGCTGGAGTGCTCAGTGGAAGCTGTGCTTTCTCTTGGCTATGTTCTGGGTCCCCTGCTGTTGTTATAAATATCAATGCAGGGGGCGGGCTCCAGAAGTATGCAAATTATATGAAAATAAGCCCTGCGGTTGATAACACCTAAGAAAGTTGCAGACTACAGGAAACTAACAACGTGTGTATGGTTCAGGTAGGCAGAAAAATGGCTAATGGAATTCAGGTAATACATCTGGGAAAGGCAAAGATGGCAATGGTCCCGTTGTGGAGTCCATTTGCAAGTGGATCTGTACGCAAGTTAATCCACAATGCAGGAAGACATAAAGTAGTTGTTCATAATGTACAAGAAATGTTCATCTGTCAAGTCCTTAAATGCCTGTGTGAGAACACAGTTCTAAGTACAAGAGTTTGCAATTTGGACCTTGTAAATCAGGGACCCCCTACACAGAATAAACAGTAAGATGCCAGAAGTGGAGGGGAACAAAGTCATCTAGTCAGGTCCCTGAAAGTCACAGGACAGCTGGGCAAGGAGGCAGTTGGGGTATTTTCCTTTAATGTCTGACACCTAGAATAAAACAGCATTGAGGTTACACAAGGACAGTTTGAAGTATTACTTTGACCACACTTAAAAATATTGCAGAGTTCTGATCTGCACAAAGTGACTGAAAGAGGCAGCTGCTTCAGCAACTCCTGGGGCCTTTGCTAACAGTGTGGGAGGGTCATCAAGTGAGGTGTTAAACACCTACGGAGGTGTTTAAAGTGCTCTGTTCAGCAAAGCACTTAGAAATTCCTAGTATGACCAAACAGAGTCAACATGGTTTTCTGAAAGGAAATGGTCTTAACAAATCTACTCAGTTTAAAGGGGGAAACAAAACATATGCATTTACAGGCACTTAACAGGACTGCAGCATCATGGACTGGGGTAATATATCAAGGAAAAGGAACTGGAAACAGAGTGTGGAACAGACTGCTCAGCTTTAGGTTGGCAAGATAACAGGTCTCAAAGAGCAGGGTCGGAGGCCTCAGCATTTACTAACTTTTCAGTGGCTGAGGTTTCAAGATCAAGTCTTATTTGTGCATGTTTGCTGATGATAGAAAGTATTCTTGGAGAATCGGAGGTTCCTTACCCTAGAGGGCAGTGGTGCTCAATTCTTTGAGATCACAAGCTCGAGACTGATGTATTTTTTTAAACAAGAAAGTCGAGGGACATGGTGCTTGAGGAGGAAAATGGAGCTAAAGCTGCAGAATCAAAAATCACCACAGTCCTAAGAAATGGCAGAAGTGAACGCAAAGGGGTGAAATAGCCTAACTCAGTCTCTGACATTCTACACGCACTGGAATGACCTGATGGAGGTTTGTAAAATCATGAGGGGCACGGATAGGGTGATTAGCCAAGCCCAGTATAGGAGAGTCTAAAATTGGAGGGCATATGTTTAAGGTGAAACGGGAAGAATTAACAAGGACTTAAAAGAGCAACTTTTTCATGCAGAGGGTGTTGCGTGTATGGAAGTGGTGGAGACTGGTACAACTACAACATTGAAAAGGCATCTGGTTGGGTATATAATAGGGTGGATTTAAGAGTGATATGGGCCAAGTGTTGGCAAATGGGACTGGATTGGTTTAAGCTATCTGCTCGGCGTAGATGAGTTGGCTGAAGAGTCCATTTCCAGGTTGTATAACACTATGGCTCTATAATGAGGAGTGGCCTGTCTCTGGTCTGTGGATCCAATGTATTGTCTGTTTTGAAAACTTAACCTAACAAACCCGAGTCAGCAAACTGATTGATAGGAAACACATGCAACATTTGTGAAGTTAAGGTCCCAACTAAACCAGCTGACCACCTCTTACTGAGCAGTACAGCAAACTCAACACGCTGAATGGACTATTTTTGTTCCTGTTTCTAATTCGCTCCAGGGAGATCTCTTCCAGCATTCCAGAATACCAAAATCATTTTCCTTTCTCGATTCACGCCCCAAAATAAATTGGAGTGATTGTTTCAAGCTTCATGACCGTGATCTGAGTTGTGTGTCATGTATTGTCAAGTGGTGAAGTGCAGCTTTTCGCCCATATCTTCCAACAGTAGCCAATAACATCCTCATTGGGAGGCTTTTTGGTTTTGCCCCTGAACAAAACGTCCTTATTCAATGTTTCAAAGTGTCACCCACCGTTCATGAGCAGCTCAAGCTGAATGTACAGCAGCTGGCAATGTTTCCCTCACCTTCACTGGGGCACCGGAGTACATCTGGATCATATTCTCAGCTCCTTGCTTCACCTTCATCTCGATATTAAGCTGTTTCTCCAAAGCCACAATCCGGTTCTTGTTGGCAGTGGAACGAGCCTCCCTGCTTACAGTACCAGGTGACTGAGGTTCATCTACATGAAAAGGAGAAAACAGGGTAATCAGATCTTTCATGCTTCCTTCATTGACCGGATAGATCACTCAACTGCTACAGAAAACACATACAGAAAAAACTCTCCAACTGACAATCAAAAGCAATGAGCAGCTAGACACTGGAAGTGTCCAAGGCTCTCGGCATCATGACCGAACAGACTTCCACAGCAGCTGACTGTTCAATCCACTGCACCCGAGCTGGGACCTGGAAAGAGCCACCCAGTTAATACCACACTGCCATGGCTTTCCCCAAGTACAGTAAATTCCTCCTTTTTAAATATCAATGCCAATCATTTTGAAAAGGGACAATTTAATCTGCATTCGCCACATTTCAGGAAGTGTGAACAAGATTACAACAACTGTGGAACAATCATTCATCTATTTTCTGTTTTTTTTCTGCCAGTTTCCTGAAATATCTGTCCTGTGTTACTGACCAGGATACCACTGGCTTCACTGACATGGCTGAACAACTCCACTGTTTCTCCCCAGCAACTTTTTTTTTCGCTCCGAGGAGGAAATACCAACTCTCCCCACAGAACTAAATTCCCTCATCTCTAGTTCTAGTTGAACAAATATCCCTTGCATCCTCTCCAAACTAAAATGTCATGACTAAATTGGCCACATGGAGGCTAAACCCAAGATTAATAAAGTTTAATTCCTTGCTTTTATATCCTACCCCTCCCTCCCTTCATAAAGCCCAGGCTCTTCTACATCTTTTTCACAGAATCTATACAGTGTGGAAACAGGCAATTAGACCCAGCAAATCTACACCGATCCTCGGAAGAGTAACCCACCCAGACCCACTCCCCTGCCCTATTATTCCATATTTACCCCTGACTAATGCACCTAACCAACACATCCCTGAACACTACGGGCAATTTAGCATGGCCAGTTCACCTAACTTTCACATCTTTAGACTGTGGGAGGAAACCAGAGCACCCGGAGGAAACCCACGCAGACACGGGGAGAACGTGCAAACTCCACACAGACAGTCGCCCGAGGCTGGAATCAAACCCAAGTCCCTGGCGCTGTGAGGCAGCAGTGCTAACCACTGTGCCACCGTGCTGCTCTGCAATGTCTTTTATAACAACCTAATCAACTTTTCCTGCTACCTTCTAACATTTGTGTCCATAGATTGCCAATGTTTGGAGAGTTTCTAATTTTATTACTGCTTATCTCTGATTTCATTGCCGGTACGTTCTGCTCTCCTCTCGCTGTGCCACATCCTCCCCCAACTGTGTTAGCTAACCTCTCAACAAGAACTCAAATCCAGTTTGCAGACACAATTTGCCTGGGATAAATCTCATATCACCCCCCACCCCCCCCCCAAACCCATCTACAAGGTCTCCCCACCACGGACTTTCGAGTTTTGCCAACACGATTCCAGTTCAGTGTCCTCAGTCAGCCTTCCGAAATATGTCCCAGGAGAGAGTCTTGCTCTGCTGCTCACTCCACAGGATCTGCAAGTCTTGCCCATTTTAAGTGTATATCTTATTTCCCTGCAACATCTTCCAGCACCTTTTTTAGACAATAAAATGTTGTTCATTCCAAATCAATGCATTAAAACAAACTCCCACTGTCCCCGTGCTAACTTCCTTTGTTGAGTATTTTGCATATTCAGTCTCCTGCCTGTGGAACTGGCATTTTCAATAAACTCTGATCATCTTTTACCGTCTCATTACTTCACCTTCAGATGTCTTTCTTTTCTGCCCCATAGCCATTTAATTTCTCCCCCTCCCCCGCCACCGCCCCCCTCACATTGATCTATTTGCTACTTTAGCAGTGATCTCTTTTGGTTACACCTGATGCCACTTCCAAACCTCTGAAATTAATCCAGCTGAATGTCCACAAACAGCTGACCATTGCCACGGCAACATTCGCCTAATATGATCAGGATGTGGAGGTGCTGGTGTTGGACTGGGGCGGGCAACATCAAAAATCACAAGACACAGCGTTCTAGTCCAACACCTTTATTTGAAACCACAAGCTTTCGGAGCTCCCATTTCTTCCTCAGACTGTTTGTGACAGAGAATAGTTCGCACACAGAATTTATAAGGAAAAGATCAAAGGGCTATACAACTGATGTGAAGATCGTGAACAAACACTAGCTGCCTGGGGAAGGAGTGAGGCTCCGAAAGCTTGTGGTTTCAAATAAACTGGACAATATGTTGTGGTTCTGTTCGCCGAGCTGGGAGTTTTTATTGCACAAGTTTCATCCCCTGTCTAGGTGACATCCTCAGTGCTTGGGAGCCTCCTGTGAAGCGCTTCTGTGCTGATTCCTCCGGTATTTATAGTGGTGTGTCTCTGGCGCTTCCGGTTGTCAGTTGCTGCCCGCTGCACTGGACAGTATATAGGGTCTGTTGTGGTTCTGTTCGCCGAGCTGGAAGTTTTTGCTGCAAACGTTTCGTTCCCTGGCTAGGGAACATCATCAGTGCTATTGGAGCCAGGGAACGAAACGTTTGCAGCAAAAACTTCCAGCTCGGCGAACAGAACCACAACAACGGACACCCGAGCTACAAATCTTCAACCAGACTTTAAGTATATAGGGTCTAGGTCGATATGTTTGTTGATAGAATGAGTGCCATGATGTATCAACAAACACATCGACCTGGACCCAATATATCGGCCACTGCAGCTGACAGCTGGAACTGACAACCGGAAGCGGCAGAGACAAACCACTATAAATGCCGGAGGAAAGATCACAGAAGCGCTTCACAGGAGGCTCCCAAACACTGAGGATGTCACCTAGACAGGGGACAAAACGTCTGCAACAAAAACTCCCAGCTCGGCGAACAGAACCACAACAACGAGCACCCGAGCTACAAATCTTCTCCCAAACTTTGAAAGCTGGACTATAACCCAGTGGTGTGTGATTTTTGACTAATAGGATCAAGATTATTATTCCCTGAAACGTTGGCCCATTGACTTCCATCAACTGCCAAGTGCATTTTACAGATGAGCCTACACATGACGTACAACGGGCGATGTCACAGCACCATGTGACTCCATGCCCAAAAATGGATTCCATCCATCCATCTGTATTTCTGTCACTGTGCAACTGCAAGTGAGCAGGGTGGAAATATGGCCACAACATCGGTGATAGAGTGAGGGAACCTGCTGTGCAGTCTGTTTGAAGAGTACTCTGATTATACTGTCAGCCACATGAACTGTACCACGGAGCAAGGTGCCATGTGAATGCACCTCCAGTGAGGGATTGGCAGCAATTGTCACAAGTGACAGCACCACCCGTTTGAACAACTTTGGAACAACCCTCTCCAACCGCTTACAGAGGTGTTTAATTGTATGCAGCCCTCAGGCCAACTCTATCTGGACAGCGATAAGAATAAACACCCTGCATCCAACGAGCAAACTCCCATTAAAACGCAGCAGGGAGTACAGTGGATACAAACACACAGCGTCCTGTTGGAATAAAAGGTACAGCTACTTTGTAATAGAACAAAAAAAGCATTATTACATTTGAACTGGGAACTAAAAGGTCATTTTGGGATGAGGCCAAGCAATTTCATTTGGTCATGGGGTAAAGGTGTTGCTGGCCAGTATTTACTGCCTATTCCTAATTGTCTGGAAGGGGGCAATTTAGGATGGGCATAAATAATAATCTCAATTTACTGACTTCACATCCAGTTGCTGTCCCTCCAGGAATCAGGGAGGAGGGAACTGCGAGCCCTTGTTTTTCAGACATTTTAAAAAGGGGAGGAAGTGAAAGGTGAAAGTGTCCTCCAGCTGTCAGTGTTGGTATCACAATCTGTTGACCAATAGAAACACTTGCACCATAGGAAGAGAAGTTACGTAACTGGTGCACACTAAAGCACACTTAGACGGTTGGTTCCAAAATGCTTCAAAAGGTCTCCATTTATTTTCATTTGGTGGCAGGAGATTCCCAATCCAAGGCAACCACAACAGAAGCCCAGTACCCCTCTGTGCGTCCCTACCACACTCAATTCCATGGTATGGACTCCACAAACATCCATCAACACATGGTCAAATAAAAACAAAAGTTTTGACACATTCAAGGAACGTCCCCTCAAATACCATGTTTCTGGCAGTGGAAAGAAGGCAATCCTCCAAGTTCACTGTCAGTTTTCCGTTTCCCACCTTGAGTGGCGCTTTTTTCCCGCTGGGTTGTGAACTAAACAGAAAGAATGGCACAAGTGTTCCACCGACGGGTTCGACTATTCAGAGGGATCTTTCATCAATTACATCTGGATCAATGATATTAATAGGCGCCAGTTTCTAATTTATTTAATAACTACATCGTACTCCAAAACTTGAATATACACCCCTCCCTAATCTTTAACCTTATCCAGCCCCACGTTCCACCTGTCTACAGCCTCCTCTAGCCTTGACACACCTCCCTATCTCTGTAATCCACTCCAGTTCCTAAACATCTTACATAACACTGTAGCTCCCTCAAGCCCCAGCACCCCTCCTGCATCCATTACAGACACCTTTGCTTCACCCGAGCTCCTAAAAAGGACCTTAAGCATGCTCAGTACCAATCTGAGCCCATGCAAAGCACCTTTCAACTGGACAGACCATAAGGCATAGGAGTGAAAGTAAGGCCATTCAGCCCATCGAGTCCACTCCACCATTCAAACATGGCTGATGGGCATTTCAACTCCACTTACCTGCATTCTCCCCGTAGCCCTTAAGTCCTTGTGACATCAAGAATTTATCAATCTTTGCCTTGAAGACATTTAGCGTCCCAGCCTCCACTGCACTCTGTGGCAATGAATTCCACAGGCCCACCACTCTCTGGCTGAAGAAATGTCTCCGCATTTCTGTTCTGAATTGACCCCCTCTAATTCTAAGGCTGTGTCCATGGGTCCTAGTCTCCTCGCCTAACGGAAACAATTTCCTAGCGTCCACCCTTTCCAAGCCCTGTATTATCTTGTAAGTTTCTATTAAATCTCCCCTTAATCTTCTAAACTCCAATGAATACAATCCCAGGATCCTCAGCCATTCCTCGTACGTTAGACCTACCATTCCAGGGATCATCTGTGTGAATCTCCACTGGACACGTTCCAGTGCCAGTATGTCCTTCCTGAGGTGTGGGGACCAAAACTGGACACAGTACTCCAAATGGGGCCTAACCAGAGCTTTATAAAGTCTCAGTAGCACAACGGTGCTTTTATATTCCAACCCTCTGAGATAAGCGATAACATTGCATTCGCTTTCTTAATCACGGACTCAACCTGCATGTTTACCTTTAGAGAATCCTCAACTAGCACTCCCAGATCCCTTTGTATTTTGGCTTTACGAATTTTCTCACCGTTTAGAAAGTAGTCTATGCTTTTATTCTTTTTTTCAAAGTGCAAGACCTCGCATTTGCTCACGTTGAATTCCATCAGCCATTTCCTGGACCACTCTCCCAAACTGTCTAGATCCTTCTGCAGCCTCCCCACTTCCTCAGTACTACCTCTACTCCAGATATTTCTGGAGGCGAATCATAAAAGTATTTAGAGAGGAGAGAGATAAGTTTTTGAAAGATTGAAGAGTTTAGGGCTATGATAAGCTGACAGTAGAGAGGGGCTGAGGCATGTGACAGATCAGTCATAATCGTGTCTAATATCAGGATACGGTTGAGGGCCAAATTAACCACTCTTAGTCCGATTTCTTATCTTCCTTCTGAATGACAATATGTGACACATGGTATTCCACAGTGGCCTCTTCTTTCACAACTTATATAAATAAGATAAAGGAATATACGATTGCTAAATTTACCAATGACACAAAGATAGGTCCAAAAATAAACTGTGAAGAGGAGACCACAAATTGGTTAAATACGCAAGCAAAAAATCAGGCAAAGGCAGTTCAGTATGGGAGGATGTTAAATTGTCCATTTTGGCTGTAAGAACGAAGAGGAAGTGGACCGTCTAAATGGTGAGAGATTGCAGAGAGCGGAGATGGAGAGGGATCTTGGTGTCCTGCTACATGGTTCACAAAACATTAATCTGTAGGTACAGGAAGTAATTAGGAAAGCCAATAGAAAGTTTTGCGTCTATTCCAAGGGAAACTAATTAGAAAAGTAAGGAAGTTATACTTCAGTTACACAGGGCACTGGTAATACTGTGCACAGTACTGGTTACCTCAAAGGGAGGATAAAAAAGGATTGGAAGACGTTCAGCAAAGGTTTGAGAGACTAAACCCTGGAATGGGAGGGCTGTATTATGAGGAATGGTTTGACAGGCCAATCTTTTATAGGCTAGAGCTTTGATGAATAAGAGGCAACTTGATATAAACATAACAGCTTGAGGGGGTCTTGGCAGGGTCTATAAGGGATGTTTTAACTGAGAGTCGTAGAGTCACGGGAATGGTACAGCACAGCAACAAAGCCTTCAGTTCAACTCATCCATGCCAACCTTCGATATGCTAAACTAATTTAGCCCCATTTGCCAGCACCTGGCCCATATCCCTCTAAAACCCTTCATGTACCCATTCAGATGCCTTTTAAATGTTGTAATAGTACCAGCCTCCACCATTTCCTCTGGCAGCTCATTCCATACACGTACCAACCTCTGCATGAAAAAGTCCCTTTTAAATCTTTCCCCCTCTCACCCTAAACCTATGCCTTCTAGTTCTGACTCCCCCCATCTAGGGAAAAGACTTTGCCTGTTTACCCTATCTATACCCCTCACAGTTTTATAAACCTCGATAATGTCACTTGTGGGAGAATTTAGTTTTAAACAGTGATCTGTAGTCTCAGGGTTCACCTATGGAAGGCAGAGATGGGGTGAATTTGTTTCTCACAAAGTCAAGAGTCTTTTGGACTCTCTTTACAGAGTCGGAGTGAGACAGCAGGGAAACAGACTCTTGGGTTCTCGAAAGCCAGCAGGAGTATAGTCTGAATCATTTTAAAGCAAGGCTTAGGCAAGGGGATGGGGCGGTGGGGGGGTGAAAGAGCATAGGCACTACAATGTGAAGTAATTACATTAGCCATGATTTTACTGAATGGCACAGCAGGTTGGAGGAGTCAAATGAACTTCTTCTGTTCCTTAATCCATGGGCGGCACGGTGGCACAGTGGTTAGCACTGCTCCCAGGTTCGAATCCAGCCTCGGGCGACTGGCTGTGTGGAGTTTGCACATTCTCCCGTGTCTGCGTGGGTTTCCTCTGGGTGCTCCGGTTTCCTCCCACAGTCCAAAAATGTGCAGGTCAGGTGAATTGGCCATGCTCAATTGCCCGTAGTGTTAGGTGAAGGGGTAAATGTCGGGGGAATGGGTCTGGGTGGGTTGCGCTTCAGCAGGTCGGTGTGAACTTGTTGGGCCAAAGGGCCTGTTTCCACACTAAGTAATCTAAAACGATTTGTAGGGATATCTCTCTTATTTGACAAACCTCACCTTCCTTGGTCAATTTTGAATCCACTCTACCGTGGTACCTTCAATCCCATGACTTTCAATTCTGCTAACAAGGTTATTATACTGTATTTTATCAAATTACTTTTGAAAGTCCACATGCACACCATCAATTTGACACTCTTTATTCTCCCCATTACTTCAGTATGGAATTCAAATCAAGTCAAACACACAATTTGTCCACATAAACCCACATCAGCTGTCATTTATTAACCTCTTCTTATCAAGTGGCAATTTCCCAGATTTTGTCACAATGCTTTTCCATCATGAACGTGAAGCATTCCTGATTCACACCTCACCTTTTCCAAGTGTTTTGTCATTCCAAGTACCCTCTCCATCGCAAAGATAACATTAAAGTTGCACGCCCTATTTTCCAGAAGCTTTTCACTAACGGGGAACTCAGTTATTCATTTGATATCATCTTTGTACTCAAGCATTTCCAATTCACAGCAATGGGGTTGGGTAGAAGCACACAGAGTTATATGACCCAAGAATACTGCAAACATATTGACATTTCCATTCCTTAGACACAGATTATTTCTGATGTATTCCTATTGTATGCAGTTATTTCTGATAGAAGAGATGTGCTGTCCCAACCACTTGTTATCGGGGTGAATTATAAGAATTGAAAATGCGTTGCTGGGAAAGTGCAGGTCAGGCAGCAGCCAAGGAGCAGGAGAATCGACGTTTCGGGCATGAGCCCTTCTCCAGGAATGAGGAAAGTGTGTCCAGCAGGCTAAGATAAAAGGTAGGGAGGGGGGACTTGGGGAGGGGCGTTGGAGATGCAATAGGTGGAAGGAGGTCAAGGTGAGGGTGATAGGCCGGAGTGGGGTGGGGGCGGAGAGGTCAGGAAGAAGATTGCAGGTGAGGAAGGCGGTGCTGAGTTCGAGGGTTGGGACTGAGACAAGGTGGGGGAGGGGAAATGAGGAAACTGGAGAAACCGAGTTCATCCCGTGTGTATGGAGGGTTCCTTATCTTCGAGGAGAAAGTGAGGACTGTCTTTGAGGAGAAAGTGAGGACCCGGACCAACCAACCCAACCACCCCATGGCTCAACACTTCAACTCCTCCTCCCACTCCACCAAGGACATGCAGGTCCTTGGACTCCTCCATCGCCAGACCATAGCAACACAACGGCTGGAGGAAGAGCGTCTCATCTTCCGCCTAGGAACCCTCCAACCACAAGGGATGAACTCAGATTTCTCCAGTTTCCTCATTTCCCCTCCCCCCACCTTGTCTCAGTCGGTTCCCTCAACTCAGCACCGCCCTCCTAACCTGCAATCTCCTTACTGACCTCTCCGACCCCACCCCACTCCGGCCTGTCACCTTGACCTCCTTCTACCTATCGCATCTCTAACGCCCCTCCCCCAAGTCCCTCCTCCCTACCTTTTATCTTAGCCTGCTGGACACACTTTCCTCATTCCTGAAGAAGGGCTTATGCCCGAAACGCCGACTCTCCTGCTCCTTGGATGCTGCCTGACCTGCTGCGCTTTTCTAGCAACACATTTTCAGCTCTGAATCTCCAGCATCTGCAGTCCTCACTTTCTCCTGAATTATAAGAATATCAAATCTCGAAGGAGAACGACAAATTATGCTGCGTACATATTTAATTGAAATACATATTCCAGAAATTACCTTGCAGTTCCTCCGGATCCTTCACTACAATGTGAGCATTTAGGTCTTGCAGCTGTTCATGTAAGACCTCCAGTTTTCGATTGGAGTTTTTCAGGACATGTTCCACGTTGGACAAGTTCTTTTTGTCGGTGGTGGCTTTACGCAGGTTTTCTGCACCTTCTTTTATCTTCAACTCTTTTCTGATCTCACGTTTTATCTGCTCTTTGGCTTCATCCAATTTCTGTTGGAATGAGGTATCTGAGAAATCCGAGCTCTGGTCCAATCGCAGTTGCTCGAAAATAGGGACAGTTCCAGGGTCGCTCTGCAGGGAAACCAAAGCAATTATTTGGTATCAAAATCAATACTTCACACTGTACTGCAGCCCTGATCACAGTAACATGGCTCAAAGCTGAGCAAGAAGCCAGAGAGGATTGGATAAGTACACATTGCGATGCGGATTTCATCAGAAAGTTAAAACAAGGGGTTCCCAAATCGTGGATCATGACCTCCACCGGAATTCTGAGATGATAATTTGAGGTCACAAGTTCTGAGGCAGCAGCAATGGGGACAGTCAGGCAGAGACTCTGGTGGGACGGTACAAGGATCAGTCATGACATTGACAAGCACCCTCCTGGTTTGCCAGAATTTTCAAAACCCTTTGAACAGCGTGATGGATGGGGTGAACCATGTCAGAAGTCACATGACGCTCAGTTCTAGGCCAACAGCTCTACTTGAACTCTCACAAGCATTTGGAACACAGTCCCTTTGACTGACTCAGGGGCAGTGCTCCGAGAGCTTGTGGTTTCAAAGAAACCTGTTGGACTGTAACCGTGATGTCAAGTGACTTCCGACTCTGAACAGCATCCTATTCGGTCCCTCCCTCCCTATCTTATCCCTGAAACCCTGCATTTCCCATGGCTAATCCACCTGACACATCTTAGGACTGTGGGAGGAAACCAGAGCACCTGGAGGAAACCCACGCAGACACGGGGAGAATGTGCAAACTCCACACAGACAGTCGCCCGAGCCTGGAATCGAACCCAGGTCCCAGGGGATATGAGGCAGCAGTGCTAACCACTGAGCCACAAAATACCCTTCAGAGAACTGCAGAAAGAGAAAGTAAACACTGTAATACAAATAGATATATAAATTAATATAAACCAGCAAAAAGGAGTCCAGAAGAGAAGGATCCAACCTTCTCTTGTGGCAGCTGCCACAAACAGGTCACACAAGTGTGCGGGAAGTCGCTATGCAGTCCATCATCATGTCTGCAGTCGCTCCCCGAGTGAGCAGCGGAGCTGAAGGTCAGTTTCAGGGTCATTCTCTCCACCTTCTCCTGGAACCTGCACACTGTTCCTATTCAAATCATCAGCTCATGTCCTTTTGCATTACTCGATTGAACCTGCCTCCATCACACTTCCAGAGCTGTCATACCCATTTCACAAAACCTTCTTTTCTCAGTAAGTATAATCAGGGGATAGCCTGGACCTTACCTTTCTAACATTTACTTACAGGCAGATGGAAGGTGCTGTGTTTCAGATGTGATTTGTTTGGGCCACCGCTAGGCTTTAATCAAACACACATTTTATTCTGACAACATAGTTAAAACACAAAGAAGAACTGGCAGAACTTGAGCTCGACTGAAATACTTATCAAGATAGGATTTAACTATTAGTGGGCAGCACGGTGGCACAGTGGTTAGCACTGCTGCCTCACAGCGCCTGAGACCCGGGTTCAATTCCCGACTCAAGCGACTGACTGTGTGGAGTTTGCACGTTCTCCCCGTGTCTGCGTGGGTTTCCTCCGGGTGCTCCGGTTTCCTCCCACAGTCCAAAGATGTGCGGGTCAGGTGAACTGGCCATGCTAAATTGCCCGTAGTGTTAGGTGAAGGGGTAAATGTAGGGGAATGGGTGGGTTGCGCTTCAGTGGGTCGGTGTGGACTTGTTGGGCCGAAGGGCCTGTTTCCACACTAAGTAATCTAATCTAATCTATTTACCACCAACAATAGGCAGCATGCCGAAACACAAGGTGAAGAAATGTGGCAAAGTAGTTTGATATTCATGTGCTATCTTCTCACTCCAGCAGCTCAGAGAAAACCCTCACTGTTAGTTCCAGCAGTCAGTTAGCAGACTGGAATTAAATCTCATTAACTGAAAGCAAAACGCGATACCTTCCTGGTTCTCGGAGAGCCCTGACTCTACTCACTCATGCTTCTTTTGTCTAAGCTAAAGAAAAACACCCAGGTTTATCTCAAAGCTGTTTACCAACTGCCTGTCTGAAGGGTACATTCCATCACCACAGTGTGCCTTCCTGCACTCTCCATTGAACCAGGGTTCATCCCCTCATGGGACTGAGTGGGCAAGATGCCTGGGTACGAGTTTGCAGATTGCTCTATGCATAGGCTGCCTTGCTGATCTTTAAGGGGCCCTACTCTCCTCCTAGTTACCCTTTTGTCCATAACGTATTTGTAGAATCCCTTTGGATTCTCCTTAACCCTTTTTGCCAAAGCTATGTCATCTTTTTGCTCTAAGTCCTTCTTAAATACACTCCTACTGCCATTATGCCAGTCTAAGGATTCACTCGATCTATCCTGTCTATACCTGACACATGGTTCCTTCTTTTTCTTAACCAAACCTTCAATTTCTCTTGTCATCCAACATTCCCTATACCTACCAGCCTTCCCTTTCACCCTAACAGGAACATACTGTCTCTGGACTCACATTAGGTCATTTTTGAAGGCTTCCTGTTTTCTAACTGTCCCTTTACCTGTGAGCATCCTCCCCCAATAAACTTTTGAAATTTCTTGCCTAATACTGTCAAAGCTGGCCTTCCTCCAATTTAGAACTTCAACTTTTACATCTGGTCTATCCTTTTCATCATGATTTTTAAGATTAATAGAATTAGGGTCACTGGCTCCAAAGTGCTCCCTCATTGACATGTCAGTCACCTGCCTTGCCTTATTTCCCAAGAGAAGGTCAAGTCTTGCATTTCTTTAGTATGTACATACACACACTGCGTAAGAAAATTTTCTTGTACACACTTAAATTACTCTCCATCTAAACCCTTAACACTATGGCAGTCCCAGTCGATGTTTGGAAAGTTAAAATCCCCTACCATAACCACATTATTTTTATAGAGAACTGAGATCTCCTTACAAATTTGTTCCTCACCTTCCTGCTGACTACTGGGGAGAATACTGTAGAATCCCAATAAGGTGATCATCCCTTTCTTATTTCTCAGTTCCACCCAAATTATAGGAATACCCTCCCCAAGTACAGACATAATGTTATCCCTAACCACTTTGTCCACCACCACCAGCACATCTACATCCTACCCTATCCGTGTTACCCTATCAGGGCAAAACCAGAAACAAAAGTTACTTATTTTAAAAGATTATTTTTTCCCTCTGAAGTGGTTCTCGCATGCTACAGAGGTAGCATGAACAGCTGAGGGCTGCCTACCTAATCTGATAGGTCAGCTCGCAGAAACTCAAACAGAGGAAGGCTGAGCGAGGCGTGTTCCTGCCTTTGCTGGGTGAACGGAGAAGGTGGCCCTGAGCAAAGCTGCAGGAAAAACAGCCAAGGAGTTCAGTTATACCTGCACCAACATATCATGAGGTAACCTGGCTTGCTTTATTATTTTCTTTCATTTATCCCTTAATCCAGAGACCCAGAATAATGTTCTGGAGACCAAGGTTAGAGTCCTGCAACGGCTGATGGTGGAATTTGAATTCTTCACAAAAAATCTGGAATTAAAAATCCACTGATAATCATGATACTATTGCCGATTGTTGGAAAAACCCACCGAATTCACGATTGTCCTTCAGGGAAGGAAATCTGCCACTCTCACCTGGCCAGGCCGACATGTAACTCCAGACCCACAGCAATGTGGCTGACTCTCAGCTGCCCTCTGAAATGGCCAAGTGAGCCATTCAGTTGTACCCATCGCTACAAAGTCTCAAAGAAATGAAACCGGATGGATCACCGGGCATCGACCCAGGCACTAGAAAAGACATCACAGGGTCGACAGGGCTGTTTCTGCCAAAGTCCTCCTTGCTACTGTCTAGGGTTAATGCTAACACTGGGAGAGCTGTCTCACAGACTAGTCACGCAACAGCCTGACACAGTCATAGTCACAGTATCCTACCTTCCAGACAACGTCCCAGACTCCACCACCACCATCCCTGGATAGGTCATGTCCCACCGTCAGGACAGACCCAACAGAGGGAGTGACACAGTGGGATACAGTTGGGAGGGGGTTGCTCTGGGAGTTCTCAACATGGACTCCGGACCCCAGGGAGTCTCACAACTTCCGGTTAAACATGGATAAGTAAACCTCCTGCTGATTACCACGCACTGTCCTCCCCCAGATCATGAATCGGTATTCCTCCATGTTGAACAACACTTGGAGGAAGCAGTGCGGATGGTAAGGGTACATTATGTACCCTGGGTGGGGGATCTCAATGTTCACCGCCAAGAGTGACTCAGCAGCAGCATTACTGACCAAGCTGGTCGGGTCCTAAAGGGCATCGCTGCCAGACTGGGTCTGCAGCAGGTGAGGAGGGAACCAACAAGAGGGAAAAACATCCCTGAGCTCACCCGTACCAATCTGCCAGCTGCAGGCACATCTGTCCATGACAGTATCAGTTAGTTAGAGTGACCGTAACATTATCCGTGTGGAGACGAAGTCCCATCTTCACATTGGGAATAACCTCCATCATGTTGGGTGAGACTATCACCATGTTAAATGGGACAGACTTCACACAGATCAAGCAACTCAGGACTGGGGCATTCATGAGGCGCTGGGGCCACCAACAGCAGAACTCTACCCCAGCACAATCTGTCACCTCACGGCCCGGCATATCCCCCACTCACCCATTCCCATCAGGCCAGGGGATCAACCCCGGTTCAATGGGGAGTGCAGGAAGGTATGCCAGGAGCAGCACCCTGAAGATGAGGTGTCGACCCAGTGAAGCTATCAAACAGGACTACTTGTACATCGCACAGAATAAACAGCAAGTGATAGACAGAGCTAAGCGATCCCACAACCAACGGATCAGATCGAAGCTTTGCAATCCTCTCCTATCCAGTCGGGAACGGTGGTGGATGATTAAACAATTCACTGGGAGGAGGCAGCTCCACACATATCCCCCTCCTCAATGATGGAAGATCCCAGCACATCAAGATCAAAGATAAGGCTGAAGCTTTCACAGCAAGTCTTCAGCCAGAAGGACTGAGTGGCTGATCCCCCAGTGATCCCCAACATTACAGATACCAGTCTCCAGGCAATTCCATTCACTCCATGTGAGATCAAGGACCAGGGTTGGAGACACTGAATACTGCAAAGGCTCCAGGGTCTGACAACATTCCGGCAATAGGACTGAAGATGTGTGCTCCAGAACTTACCGCTCCCCTGACCAAGCTGTTCCGGTACAGTTACAACACTGGCATCTACCTGACAATGTGGAGAATGGTCCAGAAATGTCCTGGACAGAAAAAGCAGGACAAATCCAAACTGGCTAATTCCCGCCCCATCAGTCTCCTCTCCATCATCAGGAAAGTGACAGAAGGGGACAGCAACAGGACTATCAAGCAGCACCTGCTCAGCAATAACCTGCTCAGTGACGCCCAGTTTGGGTTCCCCCGAGGGTCACTCAGCTCCTGACCTCATCACAGCCTTGGGTCAAACCTGGACAAAAGAGCTGACTTCCTGAGGGAAGGGAAGAGGGACAGCCCTTGACATCAAGGCTGCATTTAACCGAGTGTGGCATCAAGGCGCCCTGGCAAAACTGGAATCAATGGGTATCAGGGCAAACTCTCTGCTGGATAGAGCCATGTCTGACACATAAGAAGATGGTGGTGGTTGTTGGAGGTCAGTCATCTCAGCTCTAGGACATCTCTGCAGGATGGGAGTGTCCTTGGCCCAACCATCTCCAACTGCTTCATCAATCACCTTCCTCCCATAAGATCCGAAGAAAGAATGTTCAGCTCCATTCACGGACTCTCAGATCCTGAAACAGTCCGTGTCCAAATGTAACAAGATCTGGACAATATCCAGGCTTGGGCTGACAAGTGACGAGTAACATTCACACCACACACATACGAGGCTTTGACCATCAGTAATAGACACTCTAACCACCTCTCCTTGACATTCAATGGTGTTACCATCACTGAATCACCCACTATCAACATTCTGGGAGTTATCATTGATCAGAAACTCAACGAGAATTACCACAAACACACAGTGGCTCCAAGAGCAGGTCAGAGCGGCAGTAACTGGCCTCCAGATTGCTGAAGCCTGTCCGCCATCTCCAAGGCACAGGTCAGGAGTGGGATGGAATACTCCCCACTTGCCTGGATGGGAGCAGCCCCAACAACACTCAGAAGCTTGACACCATCCAGGACAAAGCAGCCGGCTTAATTGGCACCACATCCATGAACATCCACTCCCTCCACCTCCGATGCTCAGTAGCAGCAGTGTGCACTATCTACAAGATGTACTGTAAAAATTTATCAAAAATCCTCAGACAGCACCTTCCAAACCCCAAACACTTCCATCTAGAAGGTCAAGGGCAACAAATACCCCTCCCAAGCCCCTCCCCATCCTGATTTGGAAATAGATCACTGCTCCTTCACTGTCGCTGGGTCAAAATCTTGGAATTCCTTCCCTAAAGGCATTGTGGGTGAACCCACAACAGGTAAACTGCAATGGTTCAAGAAGGCAGCTCACCCCCACCTTCTCAAGGGGCAACTAGGGATGGGTATTAAATGCTGGGCCTAGCCAACTGTACAGGACATTGGTGAGGCTGCACTTGGAGTACTGGCTTCAGTTTGGTCACCTTGCTTTGGGAAGAATGTTGTTAAACTGGAAATAATGCAGAAAAAAAATTAAAGCACATTGCCAGGACAGAAGGGACTGAGCTTTTGGGAGAGGATGGACTGGTTAGGACTTTTTTTCTTTCAAGTATAGGAGACTGAGGGGGGAATCTTCCAGAAGTGTATAAGATCCTGAGAGATACGGATGGAGGGAATGCACTCAGTCTTTTTCCCGAGGTTGGGGAATTGGAGGACGAGAGGCCAACAGTTTAAGGTTAGAGGGGAAAGAATAAATGGGAATCTGAGTGGCAACTTTTTTTACACAGAGGGTGGTAGGCATATGGAATGAAGTGTTGGTGGAAGTGGTTGAGGGGGGTACATTAACAACATTTCAAAGGCATTTGGACAAATACATGGAAAGGAAAGGTTTAGAACGATATGGGTCAAGTGCAGGGATATGGGGTCAGCATGGAATGACATTTTGGTCAGCATGGATCAGTTTGGGCCAAAGGACCTGTCTCTATGCTATCTCAGCAGGACTTATACACTTAATGGTAAGGTCCTAGGGAGTGTTGCTGAACAAAGAGACCTTGGAGTGCAGGTTCATAGCTCCATGAAAGTGGAGTCGCAGGTAGAAAGGATAGTGAAAGAGGCGTTTGGTATGCTTTCCTTTATTGATCAGAGTATTGAGTACAGGAGTTGGGAGGTCATGTTGCAGCTGTTTGGACCATTGTTGGAATATTGCGTGCAATTCTGGTCTCCTTCCTATCGGAAATATGTTGTAAAACTAGAAAGTGTTCAGAAAAGATTTACAAGGATGTTGCCAGGGTTGGAGGATTTGAGCTACAGGGAAAGGTTGAATGGATTGGGGCTGTTTTCTCTGGAGCGTCAGAGGCTAAGGGGTGACCTTATAGAGGTTTATAAAATCATGAGGGGCATGGATTGGATAAATAGACACAGTCTTACCCCCCTGGGATGGGGGGAGTCCAGAACTAGAGAGCATAGGTTTAGGGTGAGAGGGGAAAGAAACATAAGGAGTAACGTTTTCACACAGAGTGGTACGCGTATGGAATGAACTGCCAGAGAAAGTGATGGAGGCTAGTACAATTGCAACATTTTAAAAGGCATCTGGATGGTTATATGAATAGGGAAGGTTTGGAGGGATATGGACCAGGTGCTGGCAGGTGGGATTGGATTGGGTTGGGATATCTAGTCGGCATGGACGGGTTGGACTGAAGGGTCTGTTTCTAAAGTACATCTCTATGACTCACCCACATCCCACGAAATGAATAAATAAATAAAACCGGTGTTTGTCTGTCAGTGTTTTGTGTGAACAATGCTGAAAAACAAATGTTTTCGGTTTAAAGGACAGCTGTTAATCAGCTTTATTGCGCTGTTTAACTTTCTCCCTGCTAATGCTAGATTGTACTTAATAAATTGTTAAGTCTTTGTAGGTCTTTGTTAAGATACAAAACTGGTGTCTGGAAATTAATTATCTACAGAGTCTGGGATGGGTTATCCAAAAGTCTGGTTAGGAACCATTGGAGTGATTATTTAGGGCTCTTCGATGGTGTAATCTTACTGCATTGCGAAGAGAGAGAGAGAAAGGCTGTCTGTCTTCATGTCATAATGTGTAACCATTGTCGTTTGCCATAAAATAAACTCATCTGGTCCATTTGTGTTCTTTTGGGAGGGAAATCGATCATCCTTACCCAGTCTGGCCTACATGTGACTCCAGATCCACAACAATATGAATGACTCTCAACTTCCTTTCTGGGGAATTTGGGATGGGCCCATTCTCTGATGTCCACATCCCATGAATAAATATGAAAAACACTGAAAGAGAGGCTGGAGAACAACTTAGGGAGAAAGGAGAAAAAGGATGAAAAAAAAAGAGGGAAGAAAGCTCTCATGGAGAAAGTCATCCAATTGTTCAGCCAAACATCGTGAGGTAACTCGAAATTCTTTGTAAAACTAGACAGAAGATGAAGGGCTTATGCCCGAAACGTCAAATTTCCTGTTCCTTGGATGCTGCCTGACCTGCTGCGCTTTAACCAGCAACACATTTTCAGAAGAGAAACGAAAGCTGGATGATGTCAGCTTTCAAGCACATGTGGAAAATAATACAGAAACAATAACAAAAAACTAACTGAAACAAGTGCTTTGGACCAGACCTCCTCAAAATGTATTATGAAGGCAGCCGAGAGCCTAACTTCTCTTAATTTCAAGGCAAATGTGAGGTACTGTGTTCCAGATGCAATTTGATTGATCCAACTAGTTGACATTAAGCAACAACATGAATTATTCAAACACTACAGTGAAAGTACAACTTAAAAAAAAACTTAGAATGACAACTCTATTTGAAAACTTATCAAAATTATAGGCACAGAATCTATTACTAAGTGTCCCAATATAGTTCTGTAGGTGGAAGTTTGACCACACCCATTCAGGCTGCTTCTACTATTCTAACCTTCTTAAAAATAAACATGCAAGGTGTCGCAAGTTGTTTATCTTCTTATAGACTTCTCAGCACGTGTCCCCAATATCTTAAAGCCACTACATCATCACACACAAGTTCCTAACTGCAGTGAATTCAGAACAAATTGGGAAAGACAGAAAGGTGTCAGCTTTAATCAAAGTTACTGCTTCTAGCCCTGGAAAGCAGTGATGGAGGAAGCTCAGGGGTGAAAATAATGAGAATTGAGGGGCAAAGGAGCTGTTGGATGTATAACATGAGCCAAAGTAGTGGAAAAAATTCTGAAAAGTGACAATTGGACAAGTTATTTATTCATGTATAGACTAACACGGCCTCATTAGTGTGAAAAGAATAAAGAGCAAGCAGCTGAAATTCTTAAAATATTTTGTAGAAATCTTTCATGTTCAGTTTTTCTTTCGCACACAAACGCTAATTTATTGTGGAATCAGGTCCACAGGTACAGGCGAAACCCAATCACAATATCAAGGACTGAGAATATATCCTGTTGCGATTTCAAACCAACTAATACAGTGCTGTTATTTCCTACTATAGGATACCCTTTCATGGCAGATTTGTTAGGGGACGTATAATCAAGTGAGGTGGTACCAATCATAGAATCCCTACAGAACGGAAGCAGACCATTCGGCCCATCGTGTCCACTTTCATCTGAGGAAGAGTATCTCATCTAGACCCATCCTAGCCCTATAACCCTGCATTTCCCATGGCCAATCTACCTAACCTGCACATCATTGAACAATTAAATGATTCATGGATCTCACTGCAGTCGATGGGATCTTTCTTGCTCATAACATTTCAAATCAAAATAGAATTCTGAACAACAGAATACTGGAGAAACAAACTGACTGGAACGTGCCCAATGCCTGAGCAAGAGAGTTAACTGAGCAATCAAGTCATTTGAAAACAGCTTCAAGATAATGGCCACCTTGGGATTTGGAGTCATCCTTTCCTATTACTCAAACACTTGATTGTTTAGACGGATGAGTACAGGCTGCCACTATCCAGCTGTTGGAAACAAACTAAGAGGCAGGCAATCTCTCAACAGAAAAAAAAGAGAACGAAAACAGATCAACAGGTTTCTTTCAACGCCTCTGCACGCCTTAACAGTGCTGGTGGAATTCTTACAAGAGTAGCGAGTTCTGCTGGATGATCACGGATGATTCTCACTACAAACAGAAGTCACTGATCACAACGGCAATCTACACTGTTCAAATCGAGAGGGCAACCACAACTCAGGAGTGTGTAACAGTGACAGGGAAGACATGGGATTGGTCAAGGGGGAGGGTTGCAACAAGAGTAAAGAAGGGGGTGGGAGCAATGCAACCATGGAAATATGTACGGGTGAGAAAAGGGGAACACAAGGGAGGAAAGGAGAAGACAAGGAGGGCGTGCTTTATCTTCAGTAAACTTGAGATTATGCAAATTTCTGCTCGGTGTGTCTTTACACCAAATCCTGTTGACCTATCAGCCTGTACTCCAATCTCAATTGTACTCAATACACTGACATCAGACCCTTCCCCTAGTCTCACCATGGTCTACCCACCTCTATTATCTCTGACAACCCCAAAACATCGAGCCATTTGCACACTTGCATAGCTGCAGCTTCTTGTACAGGCCCGATGTGAACTGTCCCATGACGTGTAGCTCTGGGTGCCTCCAGCAGTTTGGGCCCCCAGACTCGGGTATTCCCTGCTCAAACCTCTATACCTCTCTGCCCCTCATAATCTGACACCATCACCAATCTTCAGGTCATTGCTATCTAACGTGACCTTACACAGTTTGGGGACATTTTCACTTCATAATACTTCGGTGAGGGACATTTCAGGGAAGGAGGATGGAAAGGCGGGGGGGGGGGGGGGGGGGGGGGGGGGGGGGGGGGGGGGAGGAGAGAGCGAGACGGTTGCTGTCGAAATGTGATTACTATTTAACGATTGACAATAACCTTAAGTATCCAGTCAGATATGATTCTAATCTGGATCATGTATTGCTTTGCAAAGTCTAAATGTTAAACTGATCAAGGTTAAATAAATCATAGTTTGAGCAGCCACTGAGATAAAAGTACGTCCAAACCTTATTACAATTAGCTACATAGGATCTTATGATTAGATTTATAAATAGCCCAGTGAATACATAAGCATGGAACTAACCCAGAATACAAAGGTGTTTTCTTTAAGAAAGGGCATTCCCTGCGGATTTCCATTACATCTATCACCTCATCATTTTTTCCACTGAGTGTGAGCAACACTGATTTCAGGATTATTCCAAATGGGGAAGCCATTCCTTCCATCGATGCTACCTGAAATACAGTTAGCATGTCGATGTGAAAGCTGAAAAGGAGGCCGGTTTGAGAAAGCCATGCTCGTACTGAAGGGGGATGTGCAGGGTTGGGGCACTATTAGCCTGGAGAGCCCACTACAAAAAAGGGCACGGCAGATCGGACTGTAACCTTAAACCTACATTCTGTCCTTCCCCTATAACCTTTAATCCCCTTACTTCAACCTGTACCTTACAAATGTTGAGAGAATCTGGTTCCAGCAGAACTACTTTTGCCTCATCTCGGTCTTAAAAGAGTGACCTTTTTTTTTAAATTAGTGACTCCTATGTCATAGGAGACATCATAACATAGCAGTCTCTCAGTATCAGTGGGGAGATGTGTACGCGTGTGCTCATGTATATAGGGTATCAGTGGGGAGATGTGTGCGCGTGTGCTCATGTGTACAGGGTATCAGTGGGGAGATGTGTATGCGTGCTCATGTGTACAGGGTATCAGTGGGGAGATGTGTGTGCGTGTGCTCATGTATATAGGGTATCAGTGGGTAATTGTGTGTGCGCTCATGTGTACAGGGTATCAGTGGGGAGATGTGTGTGCGTGTGCGTGTGTGTGCTCATGTATATAGGGTATCAGTGGGGAGATGTGTATGTGTGCTCATAGAACATAGAACATAGAAGGATACAGCGCAGTACAGGCCCTTCGGCCCTCGATGTTGCGCCGACCGAGTCCTACCTAACCTATACTAGCCCAATAACTTCCAAATGCCTATCCAATGCCCGCTTAAATGAACATAAAGAAGGAGAGTTCACCACTGATACGGGCAGGGCATTCCATGAACTCACAACCCGCTGTGTGAAGAATCTACCCCTAACATCTGTCCTATACCTACCACCCCTTAATTTAAAGCTATGTCCCCTAGTAACACCTGACTCCATTAGCAGTAAAAGGTTCTTAGTATCTACCCTATCTAAACCCCTAATCATCTTATACACTTCTATCAGATCTCCCCTAAACCTTCTCTTCTCCAATGAGAACAGCCCAAGTGCCTCAGCCTTTCCTCATACGATCTTCCTACCATTCCAGGCAACATCCTGGTAAACCTCCTCTGCACTCGTTCTAAAGCTTCCACATCCTTCCTATAGTATGGCGACCAAAACTGCACACAATACTCCAGATGAGGCCTCACCAGAGTCTTATACAACTGCAACATGACCTCAGGACTCCGGAACTCAATTCCTCTGCCAATAAAGCCCAGTACACCATATGCCTTCCTCACAGCACTATTTACCTGGGTGGCAACTTTCAGAGATCTGTGTACATAGACACCAAGATCCCTCTGCTCATCCACACTACCAAGTAGCCTACCATTAGCCCAGTAATCCATCATCTTGTTATTCCTACCAAAGTGAACAACTTCGCACTTAGCTACATTGAATTCCATTTGCCACATTTCCGCCCAGCTCTGCAACTTATCTATATCCCGCTGTAACCTACCACTTCCTTCCTCACTATCCACAACTCCACCGACTTTCGTGTCATCCGCAAACTTGCTTACCCAGCTTTCAAGTCCTTCCTCCCTGATACAGGGTATCAGTGGGGAGATGTGTGTGTGCGCTCATGTGTACAGGGTATCAGTGGGGAGATGTGTGTGTGCGCTCATGTGTACAGGGTATCAGTGGGGAGATGTGTATGCGTGCTCATGTATATAGGGTATCAGTGGGGAGATGTGTGTGTGTGTGCTCATGTATATAGGGTATCAGTGGGGAGATGTGTATGCGTGCTCATGTGTACAGGGTATCAGTGGGGAGATGTGTGTGTGTGTGCTCATGTATATAGGGTATCAGTGGGGAGATGTGTATGTGTGCTCATGTGTACAGGGTATCAGTGGGGAGATGTGTGTGTGCGCTCATGTGTACAGGGTATCAGTGGGGAGATGTGTATGCGTGCTCATGTATATAGGGTATCAGTGGGGAGATGTGTGTGTGTGTGCTCATGTATATAGGGTATCAGTGGGGAGATGTGTGTGTGCGTGTGCTCATGTGTACAGGGTATCAGTGGGGAGGTGTGTGTGTGCGCTCATGTGTACAGGGTATCAGTGGGGAGATGTGTATGCGTGCTCATGTGTATGCGTGCTCATGTATATAGGGTATCAGTGGGGAGATGTGTGCGTGTGCTCATGTATATAGGGTATCAGTGGGGAGATGTGTATGTGCTCATGTATATAGGGTATCAGTGGGGAGATGTGTGTGTGCTCATGTGTACAGGGTATCAGTGGGGAGATGTGTGTGTGCTCATGTGTACAGGGTATCAGTGGGGAGATGTGTGTGCGCGCTCATGTGTATAGGGTTTAAGCAGGCAGGGAAAGAGTTAAGTTCTGAGTTTTGTGAAACAAGCGGTTCAGCTGAACATGACTCATCAGATAAGAACTTACAGTTAATAGGGTGTTGGTGGCAAGGATAATGAGTTAACAAGGTGGAAAAGCAGTCATTATGTAGATCCATTTAACAATATTGTAAGCATTCAGTATGCAAGGTCAGCTAACAAGGGGAAGGTATCCATTGGCAAGGTATCCATTGGCAAGGTTGGCAATCCAGTTAACAAGGGTCAGAACATTCATTGTCTAACAGTAAAGAGGTTGGCCTCTGCTGTTAATACTCGGTGATTGTAACAGTCACCCAATTAATATGCATGTTGCCTTATCTGGATGCTCCTCCCTGTAAAATGACTAAATAGTTCATTGAGAAACTGATGTCTGAGAGAAAACTGAATTTGTATCTCTGTGCATGCGTGGTCGTCCTCTCTCCCTTCAGGGCCTGTAATGAAGATGAAGGAGGTAAAACTATTCTGTGTCTTTGAGTGTTTTACTTTGACTGAGGGGGGAACGGGATGACATGTGCATGGTGTGAGGGGTAGAGCACGAGATGAAGTGAGGATGGTGACCACAAATGACACAATGGCCTCGTGTTCCATGATGGAGCCATGGTCCAAGGTGTGATAGGAGAAACAATCTGAGCGCTGGTGCCAGTCTCTGCAGGTCCATCTTCAGCAGTTACACCAGCACCATCCCTCACCTCTTCCTCTGCTACATTGATGACCATATTGGTGTCTCCTTGTGCTCCCACGAGGTGCATCAACTTCAGTAAAAGCCTTCCACCCTGACTCAAGTTCACCTGGATCATCTTCAACACCTCCCTCCCCTTCCTGGACTTCTCCATCTCGGTCTCCAGCGACCAACTCAACACAGACATCTGTTTCAAACCCACCAACTCTCACAGCTACCTGGACTACACCTCCTCCCAGCCCCACTCCTGTAAAACTGCAATCTCTTACTTCCAATTCTTCCACCGTGTTATGAAGTTAAAAGCGTGTACTGTACCCTTAAGAGAGAGTGAAGGCTGTTTTGCACAGAGCTTACAAGCACCTGTCATATGACTAACTAGCAGTCTCTGAGTATACTGGAAAATTGAAAACACGCAATATTTGGCTGTGCAACAAATACCTGAGTTTTGGTTGCTGCTTTGATGACCACTCAAATTTAGCCAATCCGTTTAAATTATGCCCCAGGATATTAAAACCTAAATCACATTTGAATGTGTTTTTGCCAACCTCAACCCAATGAGACAATCCAAGGTTGGGGGGATAAAAGAGGCAGGCAGTTTGCAAGTTAGCCAGAGGGAGGCCAATTGCCATTGACAATGTGTATCGGGTATGAGAAGGTAGGGAAAGAGTTAAGTTCTGAGTTTTATGAAACAAGAGGTTCAGTTGAGCATGACTCATATCAGATAAGAAATTGCAATTAATAATGTGGTGCTGGAGGCAAGGGTAATAGGTTAACAAGGTGGAAAAGCAGTCATTCTGTCAAGCCACTTAACAAGATGAGGTAGCGTTCAGTATGTAACGCCAGTTTAACAAGGTGAAAAGTATTCATTGTATGAATCCAGTTAACAAGGTTCAGAACATTCATTGTCTAACAGTAAAGGGCTTGGCCTCTGCTATCAATACTCGTTGATTGTAACGGTCACCCAATTAATATGCATGTTGCCTTATCGGGATGCTCCTCCCTGTAAAATGACTATGTAGTTAATTGAGAAACTGCTGTTCAAGAGAAGACCGTGAACTCATGTCCCTGTGCACATAGGTGATTGTTCGCTCTCCTCCAGGGCCTGGAATAAAGATGAAGGAGGTAAAACTATACTGTGTCTCTGAACATTTTCCTTTGACTGGGGGGGGGGAGGAGAAAACACGACGACACTATCAACAGAGTAACTGCCAGCAAAACACTGTCAAAAGGTACCTTTCTCACATGAAACATCTTTGCAGTAAATGGCCAGAGACGGCCCAGGGAGATCGTCAGCCAGAGGGAGTCAGACATGGACAGCGACAGCCGCTCGATGGTTTTGAAATTAAGTTGATATAAATTATAATACAGGCTTTTATGGGTCAGTGTGGACTTGTTGGGCCAAATGACCTGTTTCCACACTGTAGGGATTCTATGGTATTCTATACTCAATGGAGTTTGGAAAGATGAAGGGGATATCCAATCGAATACAGAATGGCCTGGACAGAGTGGCCGTTGGGAAGATGTTTTTATTGGGCACAGCCTTAGAGCAAAGGGAAGACCTTTCAGAGCGGAGATAAGGAGAAACATCTTCAGCCAAACAGTGGTGAGTCTATGGAGGTCATTGTCATACAAGGCTGGGGAGACCAGGCCATTGAGTATATTTCAGACTGAGACTGATAGGGTCTCAAAGGGATTAAGCGTTATGGAGGGAAAGCAGGAGAATGGGGTTGAGAAACCTATCAGCCATGATTGAATAGCGAAGGAGACTCAATGGGTTGAATGGCCTCATTTCTGCTCCTGTCTCTTATGGTCTTCGCCACAGCTTCACAAACTCTCTGTGCAAAATAAAATTCCCTTGTCCTCAAAGTTCTTCCCTTGTACTGCTATTGGCTGATTTTTATTGAAGAAAGTAATAAAATGCAGCGACTAACAACTTGCATCTATGTAGGGCCTGCAATAGGAACCAATCCCAAAACATTCCAGAGCCACAAGAAAATGGATAACAAGACATACGGGGAGGGAGAAGGACAGATGGCCTACATTTTAGCAGAAAGCGAGAACTGCAGATGCTGGAGATCCGAGTCGAGAGTGTGGTGCTGGAAAAGCACAGCATGTCAGGCAGCATCCAAGGGGCAGGAGAGTCGATGTTTCAAGCACAAGCTCTCCATCGGGAATGAGGCTTGTGGGCTGGGGGGGGGGGGGGTGTGTGTGGAGATGAATGGGCGGGACGGCGAAGGTAGCTGGGAATGCGATAGGTAGATGCAGGTGGGGGTGAAGGTGATAGGTGGGGGAAAGAGACGGGAAATGAGGAAACTGGGAGAATCCGCATTAATCCCTTGTGGTTGCAAGGTCCCAAGGCTGAAGTTCTTCCTCCAGGGGTCGGGTGGTTAGGGTTTGGCAGTGGGTGAGGCCCAGGACCTGCATGTCCTTGGCAAAGTGGGAGAGGGAGTTGAAGTGTTCGGCCACTGGGCAGTGAGGTTGGTTGGTTCCGGGTGTCTCAGAGATGTTCTGCAAGTTGGCGCCCTGGAGACCACATTGAGAGCAATGGGCACAGTCGATGTCGTGTGTGGAAGTGCAGGTAACTCGCTGTCAGATATGGAAGGATCCGTTGGGGCCTTGGACAGAGGGACACGGATAGGGGTGTGTGTGTGTGTGTGTGTGTGTGTGTGTGTGTGTGTGTGTGTGTGTGTGTGTGTGTGTGTGAGTGAGAGTGAGAGAGATGCCATGAGTGGCCCTCTCCAACCTATCACCTTCACCCCCACCTTCAACTACGTATTGTATTCCCAGCTCCCTTCCCCCAGCCCCACCTCCCCCTGCCATTTATCTCTCCGCCCCCTTGGCCCCACAAGCCTCATTCCTGATGAACAGTTTATGCTCAAAATGTCGATTCTCCTGCTCCTCAGATGCTGCCTGACCGGCTTTTCCAGCACCACACTCTTCAACTCTGGTCACCATTTTAGTCTAAGAAGGGAATTGCAAATTATCAGTGGGGCACACAGTAGGCTGGAGCCAGCAGAACAGGGAATATCGGGTATGGATTAAGGCAGCTGTCAGCATCTTCTTCATTTAAGAAAGAACTTGGATCAACAAGGTGCCTTGGGACATCTCACAAGCTGCACAGCTGCTTCAGTAAGTATTAAGGGCAGTGACTCTGGAGATCGAATATCATGGAATCAGGCAGTAAAGGATGAGGCCATTCGACCCAGTTAGAGGGAGCCAGCTCCTTCAAACAGCAATGCAAAAGGTCGTATCCTCGCTGCCTTTCCCCACACTCCCTTCAGTTATCTATTCACTGTGGGCTGCTGCTATAGAATCTCTTGCAGCACACTGACATTGGCCTCTGCCCATGGACGGGGAACAGGCTGATTCAAACTATGATCTGCTTGCTCGGTCGTTCCGAGCAATGCATTTAGAATCCTGACCATTGTCTGAAAAAAAAGCTATTCCTCATAACACTTCTGGGTCCTTGAATAATCACCTTGAAGTCATGAAGAAGTTGGACCAAAGGCTCTGTTTCCATGCTGTACAGTTCAGACTCTAAGCCATGTACACTGCCCCTTCAGCCAGTTTCTCATTCTGCACACTGTTTAAACCCACAATGATTTTAAATGCCTTTCTCCTTCTGAGAACCTTACAACATGGAAACAGGCTCTTCAGTCCAATTCATACACACTGACCATGTTCCCAAACCAAACTAGTCCCATCTGCCTGTGTTTAGCCCATACCCCTCCAGACCTTTCCTATTCAAGTACCTGGCCAAGTGTTTTTAAGTGTACCTGTACCTACATCCACCACTTCCTCTGGCAGTTCATTTCACACACAGATCACTCTCTGTATAAAAAAATTGCCCCCATATCCTTTTCAAAGCTCTCTCCTCTCAACTTTAAAAAAAAACCCATAGTTTTGAACTCCCTCCTCACCCTGGGGAAAAGAGCCTTCCTGTTCACCCGATCTGTATCCCTCACTGTTTTGAACCTCTGTAAGGTCACCTTGCCCATAGTGTTCAGGGATGTGTAGGTCAGGGGGATTACTCAGGGGTTAATGTAGAGTGATAGGTTAAGGCAATGGGTCTGGGTGGGTTGTTCTTCGGAGGGTCAGTGTAGACTTATTGGGCCGAATGGCCTGTTTCCACACTGTAGGGATTCTGGGATTTAACCTCCTATGCTCCAGTGAATAAAGTCCCAGCCTCTCCTTTTTAACTGAATTCATGGCAACATTCTGGTAAATCACTCCTGAACCCTTTCCAATTTATCTATAAAAGATTCTTCCTATAAAAAGGGGACCAGAACTGTACACTGTACTCCAGGAGAGGCCTTACCAACGTGGTGTACAACCTCAACAGGATGTCCCAGCTCCTAGACTCAAAGGGAAGTGTAATAATAACCACCCTGTCGACATGTCCACAAACTATAACTCTCGGGTCGCAGGAAAATGGTGGCAATTCCAACAAGCAACCAGATCAATGGCCAGACAACCTGCCTGCTTGATTAACAAACACTAACCAAGTATTTGACAATATCCTTGCTCTTAGAGTCAGAGAGATGTAGAGCATGGAAACAGACCCTTCGGTCCAACCCGTCTCCTCTTCAATAGTGACTGAGCCCCCAGTTTAGTGTCTCACCTCAAAGACAGAACTTCAAAAGGGGAGCAGTAGTACTGCAATCAGGCATCCTAGATTACCTTCTTAAATCTTGGAAGAAGGGAATGAATCCAGAACTCTGAGTTACAGTTAAGTGCATTAAATTGAAACAAAACTGACACCAAGGATCCAACTCAGAATAAGCAAATGATGCACTCCTGCTGTTTAAAAACCAGGAGGGAAAGATACAATAAACTACCAATCTGTTGGCATCTACTTAAAATCAAACAGATCAATCCAAACATAACTCACAGGTCACCTATCTTTACTTATTCCTTTCTCTAAATGGTCATCCCACTTGGCCAACATTTCTGGTTCTTTCATGCTGCACTTGGCCACTTCACAAACAGGATTCAGTTCCTCTAACCTGTTCAATAAGAAAACGCCAAATGTTCAGTTGAGGAAATTGAATTAGTTTTTACACGATGGAGTAATAAGGATTTTTGTTTCATAATGAGCAAACTCCCTTTCACACAGCAGGGGATCAGGGTGGTGAATGCACTGCCTAAGTATGTGGCAGAGATAGATTCAACCAAGACATTCAAGAGGATGTTTATTGGAAAAAGAGCAATGGCCAGAATTGCTCGGCACGGGGAGAAAGTACTCGTTTACTGGCAATGAGAGCAATTTGTAAAGCTGTCAAAAGTATAAAATATATTTGAACTGGAGTACAGGATCAAAAGATCTATAGGTTTGCTTTCAGAAATCTTGGAAGGTGACAGTAAAACTTACCATAGCTGATAAAGAACAGAGCTAGTAACCACTTTGTTCGGACCAGTGTCGAGAATGCATTGTCTGAAAAGGCTGAGAGGGAAGCAGGTTTGATCGTGCCTTTCATGAAGGAACAGGATCGAAGGATTGAAGGGAATAAATGGATTGCCTGTCTGACACTGACCAGCAATATATCTGACTGAAGCTTTCGGTTTTGCATTCATCAGGACGAACATAATTTGCCCAGTTTAAAACAATGATGTCAAAAAACAAGCTAATCTCTGTGGTGCAAATTGCTGTGATTGGGTGAAGTGTGATATTCTCAATTATTTCCAAAAGAGACTGAGAGACAAAACACTTCGGTAGGATGCCTCTCATGAGCAATATTCTAGTTCTGCAACACCGAATGACAAATAGATGCAGCTTTCAAAGAACTCGCAGTCATTACAGACGAAATAGCTGCCTTCAATGCTGTAAGACTGTATGATTCTGTATCACCATGGTAAATGGCCAATCCTCACACACTTTATGTTCTTTCCATCCTGAACGTAGACTTTACAACTGGCCCAAGCTGCAAACACAGACTCGCTCACATTCTGCAGCAGACAAAGAGTCTTCTTCTCATCGGAACCATTCTACAATCATCACCTGGATTCTCTGTCACCCACTCTGCTAAACCAAAAACAAAACTGCTCATCTTGGTATTTTCAAAAAAAGGAAGCCCAAAGCTTTCTGACCCTGAAGACTGTCAATGTTTATGACCAGATGCATTGCACTGCAGAAAACAAGGGTTTTCTGCCCAAGTTCTAAAGCCATCAGGAATTTCTCCAGTGGCAAAGCAGTGCTTTTTTCATCTTGAATAATCACGGTCTGAAATTTCAAACAAGAGTGAAAGATTTCAAGGTCAGAAAGCAGCATTGCATGAACTGTCGCTCTCAGCAACAGGGCCTTGCATTCTCCTGCGAGGTTCATCAGTTGTTGCAGCTTCTCCCTTTGAGAGTAATAAATCCTTCCTATTGTGTGATATTAACAGCTGAACTTCCTAGCATACAATAGTCGTATTCATTAGCCATGGATTTCACTCTGATCATTGAAGAGAAGCACATGCCCAGAGGCCGTAAATTAAATGTGTACCATTTGTAGTCGATTATGGTGCCCATTTTACTGAAGTGGTCTTTGGGCTCACAATCCAAACAGAAGCAGCTCTGTCATCTGTCCTGTCCAGTACAGATAACACTGTACAAATAAAGCAAGCCAAAACCCTAGCTCTGATCATGTTTAATTGTTTAGAACATTTTGCAAAAGAAATTAAAGATCAATCCAAATTGATGAATGAATCTTCATCTGGACCAGCATTCAGAAACACGCAGGCAGATATTCAGACATGGCAAAATGCGACTTAACTTTCTCTTTTCCTCCTAGTATTGGGCAACTACCCCAAAGGGTCAAGGCGACCCCTGAGCCTCTCCTATTGAATGGAGCCACCTACTTATACTAGTTTCATACGCTCATCGGCAAGACTGTGGTGCTGGGAAAGCCCAGCAGGTCAGGCAGCATCCGAGCAGCAGGAGAATCGACGTTTCGGGCATAAGCCCTTCATCAGGAATGAGGCTGGTGGGCCAGGGGCTGAGAGATAAATGGGAGGGGTGGGGGGGTGGGGTTAGGGGGAGGGAGCTGGGAAAGCGATAGGTGGATGAAGGTGAGGGAGAATGTGATAGGGCAGAGGGGGAATGATGGACGGGTCCGGGGGGCAGTGGCAAGTTAAGAGGCTTGGATCTGGGATAATGTGGAGGAAATGGGAAATGAGGAAACTGGTGAAATCCACATTGATGCCGTGTGGTCGGAGGGACCCAAGGTGGAAGATGAGACATTCTTCCCCCAGGGGTCGGGGTGGTCAGGGTTTGGCAGGTCCTGGGCCGCCTCCACCGCATGTTCTTGATGGAGTGGGGCGGGGGGGGGGGGGGGGGGGTGTTGAAGTGTTCAGCCACAGAGCAGTGGGGTTGGTGGCTGTGGGTGTCCCAGAGATGTTCTCCGAAACGATCCACAAGGCGGCGACCTATTTCCCTGATGTAGAGGAGGCCACACTGGGTGCAACGGATGCAGTCGATGACACTGGGAGAGGTACAGGTAAATTTCTGACAGATGTGGAAGGGTCTTTTAGGGTCTTGGACAGAGGTGAGGGGAGTGGTGTGGGTACAGGGAAAGGTGCCAGGAGTAGGATATGGGCTGCTGGGGGGTGTGGACCTGATGAGGGAGTTATGGAGGGAATGGTCTTTTCAGAAAGATGTAGGAGGGAAATAGGTCTCTGATGGTGAGATCTGTTTGGAGGTGGCAGAGGATGATGCGTTGTATGCGGAGGTTGGTGGGGAGGAAGGTGAGGACCAGGGGGGTTCTGTCTTTGTTGCATTGGGAGGGGTGGTGGTGTGTCAACTGGAGGAGATGCACTGGAGGGCATTGTCAAACACGTGGGAAGGGAAATTGTGATTGTGGATGGAGGCAGCCATCCGGGACTTCCTGACATGGAACCGGTCATCCTGGGAACAGATACAGCGGAGACGGAGGAATTGGGAATAAGGGATGGCATTTTTATAGGTGGTAGGGTGGGAGGAGGTGTAGCCGAGGTAGCTGTGGGAGTTGTGGGCTTGTAGTATATGTCTGTGGTGAGTCAGTTGTCAGAGACGGTGATGGAGAGGCCCAGGAAGGGGAGGGAGGTCGCCGAGATGGTCCAGGTGAATGTGAGGTCGGGGTGGAGTGCGTTGGTAAAGCTGATGAACTGTTTAACCTCCTCATGGGAGCACGAGGTGGCGCTGATGCAGTCATCGATCTAACGGAGGAACAGGTGGGGGGTTGTGCCAGTGTAACTGCTGAAAATGGACTGTCCCACATATCTGACAAACAGGCAGGCATAGCTGGGTCCCGTGCGGGTGCTCATGGCTAACCCTTTGGTTTGGAGGTGGTGGGAGAATTGGAAGGAGACGTTGCTAAGGGTGAGGACCAGTTCAGCCAGGCTGATGAGGGGGTCGGTAGAAGGGTAACGGTTTGGACGGTCTGAGAGGAAGAAACGGAGGGCTTGGAGACCCTCATTGTGGCAGATCGATGTGTACAGGGGGACTGGATGTCCACGGTGAAGATGAGGTGTGGAGGCCAGGGAAACGAAAATCTTGGAGGAAGTGAAGGGCATGGTGCTGTCACGGATGTAGGTGGGGAGTTCGTGGACTAAGGGGGACAGGACGGTGTCGAGGTAGGAAGAGATGAGTTTAGGGGAACAGGAGCAGGCTGAGACAATGGGTCAATTGACCCAGTCAGGCTTGTGAATCTTAGGAAGGAGGTAGAATTGGGCAGTACGGGGTTCACGGACAACGAGGTTAGAGGCTGTGGATGGGTGATCCCCTGAGGTGATGAGGTTGTGTATGGCCTGGGAGATGATGGTTTGGTAATGGGTGGGGGGGGGGGGGGGGGGGGGCAAGGTCATGGTCGAGGGGGCTGTAGGAGGAGGTGTCTGTAAGTTGGCATCTGGCTTCAGTGGTGTAGAGGTCAGTGCGCCAAACTCCCACTGCACTCTGTTTATCTGCTGGTGTGATGGTGAGGTTGGGGTTGGAGCGGAGGGATTGGAGGGCTGTGTGTTGTGAGGGTGAGAGGTTGGAGTGGGGGAGGGGGTGTAGACAGGTTGAGGTGGTTAATGTCTCAGCGGCAGTTGGAAATGAAGAAATCGAAGGCAGGGAGCAGGCCAGCACAGAGTGTCCAGGTGGAAGGGGTGAGTTGGAGGCCGGAGAAGGGATCCTTGGAAGGTGGACGGGTGCCTTGGTTAAAAAAGTCAGCACAGAGGTGGAGGAAGAAAGGTTTAAGGTTTCAGCGTGTGTTGAACTCATTAATCTGGGACCACAGAGATAAAGATGAGGCCTTTGCGAAGGACTAAACATTTGTCCTCAGTGAGAGGGAGGTCTGGGGGAATGATGGACACACTGCAGGAATGGGGGCCATGACCTGGAGTGGGGCTGGAGTTCGAGGTGGGGGCGAAGACAGCTGCTTGAGTGGGTGTGGTTATAGGGGCTCCAGTGACATCACCAACCCAAGTGACATTCCCGGGGGGGGGGGGGTGGAAGTAGTGCTTATAACTGTGTTAATGGGGGCAGAAGTGGCATCACATACAGCGAGGGCAACGTTACTATTGGGTACTCGGCTACTAACATCACAGCCAACGTAGGTGACAACAAGGATAGAGCCTTCCAACAGGGGCCGAAGTGATGTTCAAGGCATGTATCTTATTCAGGCTATTGGGCATTCCTCTCCATTGGGCCATCTCTCACCCTGATGCCACATGGGGAGACCTCGCATATCAATATCAGACTCGCTGGGGATCATCGTGTGCCAATAGCTTACAGGACAATAGTGGTTTCTTCACTTCCATGAAAGCTAGGGCTTGTCTGTGCGACCATTTCCAAGGCTGCTCCTTTTCTTTTTCGCAAAGGTGCCAGTGAGAATGTGTATCGGGTATGAGCTGGCAGGGAAAGAGTTAAGTTCTGAGTTTTGTGAAACAAGCGGTTCAGCTGAGCATGACTCAGATCAGATGAGAACTTGCAGTTAACAATGGGGTGCTGGGGGCAAGGATAATGGGTTAACAAGGTGGAAAAGCAGTCATTATGGAGAGCCATTAAACAGTATTGGAAGCATTCAGTATGTAAGGACAGTTTAACAAGGAGAAAAGTATTCATTATGTGAGGCCAATTAAGGTTAAAAACATTCATTGTGTAACAGCAGATGGCTTAATTTTCACTGCTGACACTCGCTGATTGTAATGGTCACTCAATTAATATGTATGTTGGCTTATCTGTATGCTCCTCTGTATAAAGCGACGATATAACCTCATTAAGATTCTACTGTTCGAGAGAGAAGATTAAGAATTCATGTCTCTGTGTACATGAGTGATCATGCTGTCTTCCTCCAGGGCCCACAAGGAAGATGAAGGAGGTAAAACTAATGTGTCTCCGAGTGTTTTACTGCGACTGAAGTGGGGAGCAGGGTGACACCAGGACGGAAGCCAGGCTCTGTGCCAGCTTTCCATAATAATTCAGCAGCCCAAGGAAAGACCCGAGCTCTAGGACAGACGTGGGAGTTGGGGCTCCTTTGATCACCCTCACTTTATCTTCCAATGGATGCAGCTCAATTTTGTTGACTCTGTAGCCCAAGCAGATCATCTGGGGTACCTGGAACACACATTTCTCCCTTCTTCGGTGATATCAGGAAATAGCTGAAGACACTGAATACTATAAAAGGTTATTGGCTCGGACAGCTTCAGTCCTGGATGTACTTTCTTTTTGCTGAGCTGACCTCCCAGCTCAGTGAGTAAACTTACACCCAGAACCCCAACCTGAACAATTAACCTTCTCAAAACTCACTACCTTCAGTACTATTGCCAGAATAATGTGTTCCATAACATGCCACTTCAGTACTATTGCCAGAATAATGTGTTCCACAACATGCCACGCTCCTAGCCAAACTGTTCCAGTATAGCCACAATATTAGCATCGACCTGACAAATCCAACCCAGCCAATTACCGCCACATCAGTGTATTCTCGAGCATCGGTACATGGTGGGAGCAGTCATAGAGATGTACCGCACGGAAAAAGACCCTTCGGTCCAACCTGTCTATGCCAACCAGATATCCCAACCCAATCTAGTCCCACCTGCCAGCAACCGGCCCTAATCCCTCCAAACCCTTCCTATTCATATAGCCATCCAGACGCCTCTTAAATGTTGCAATAAGTTGCCCCTGAGGTCTCTTTTATATCTTTCCCCTCCTCTCACCCTAAACCTATGCCCTCTCATTCTGGACTCCCCTCCCCCCATAGACTTTGTCTATTGATCCAATCCAGGCCGCTCAATTTTGTAAACCTCTATAAGGTCACCCCTCATCCTCAGAAGCTCCAGGGAAAACAGCCCCAGCCTGTTCAGCCTCTCCCTGTAGCTCAAATCCCCCACCCATCCAACATCCTTGTAAATCTTTTCTGAACCTTTTCAAGTTTCACAACATCTTTCTGATAGGAAGGAGACCAGAATTGCATGCAATATTCCAACAGTGGCCTAACCAAGTCCTGGACAGCCGCAACATGGCCTCCCAACGCCTGTACTCAATACTCTGACCAATAAAGGAAAGCATATCAAACGCCTTCTTCACTATCCTATCCACCTGTGACTCAACTTTCAAGGAGCTATGAACCTGCACTCCAAGGTCTCTTTGTTCAGCAACACTCCCTAGGACCTTACCATTAAGTGTATAAGTCCTGCTAAGAATGACAGTCATCCTGGACAAAGCAGAATACATCCAAAAGGCACAACAACTACTTGCAGATACCAACACCTACCAAAAGAGGGAGTTTGACCCCACCCCACAGCTCACCAATAGGATAAACAACACACTGAGGAATCTACAAAAAAAAACAGGTCTGACCTACAGAGAATGAAACTGGAAAGCAACAACACCCCCAGATTCTATGGACTGCCTAAAGTACAGAAACCAGACATCCCACTCAGACCCATAGTATCACTACCAGGGACACCATCACACAAACTGGCTAAAGAGCTACAGCAGAAACTGAAACACCTGATCAGTGGATCCAGACAATCTATACAGTCAACACAGGAATTCTTGGACATCATCAGAAATATACACATAGACAAGGAAGAAACCATGGTCTCATTCGATGTAACGGCACTGTTCACCTCTATCGACAAAACCCTGGCCAGAGAAACAGTATCCAACCTGCTGGACATACAGAACAGACAACAGGACGTTGAACCTATTAAAAAAGACGGCATACTTAAACTACTGGACCTGTGCCTCACAACACACTTCACATTCAACAACCAGACATATGAACAAATCAACAGCACACCCATGGGCTCATAGCAGAAGCAGTAATGCAAAGGTTAGAACAAACAGTCTTACCGCAAATTCAACCCCAACTCTGGGTCAGATATGTAGATGATACCTTTGTAATCATTAAAAACACAGAAATAGAGAAAACACACCGGATCATCAACGCCACACTCACAGGAATCCGATTCACGAGAGAGGAAGGAAAGGGCAACCAACTCCCATTCCTAGATGTGATGGTACAGAGAACACCGAATGGAGAATTCACCACAAAGGTATACAGGAAAGCCACACACACAGACCAAGTCCTGAACTATGAAAGCAACCACCCCAACACACACAAAAGAAGTTGCATCAAGACACTATTCAAAAGGGCCACAACACACTGCAGTACACCAGAACTGCAAAAAGAGGAAGAAGAACACCTATACAAGGTATTCGCCAAAAACAGATACCCCCGCAATTTCATCAACAGGTGCCTAAGGGAAAGACAATGGAACGAGGACATGCCACAGCCCAAAGGACTAGCCACACTACCATACATCAGGAGCATTTCTGAACTGACAGCCAGACTACTGCGACCACTAGGACTCATAACAGCACACAAACCAGCAGCCACTCTCAGACAACAGCTCACCAGGACAAAGGACCCGATACCCAGCATGAGCAAAACCAATGTAGTGTACAAAATCCCATGCAAGGACTGCACAAAACACTACATAGGACAAACAGGAAGACAGCTAACGATCCACATCCATGAACACCAACTAGCCACGAAACGACATGACCAGCTATCCTTAGTAGCCACACACTCAGATGACAAGCAACATGAATTCGACTGGAATAACACTACTATTATAGGACAAGCCAAACAGAGAACAGCCAGGGAATTCCTAGAGGCATGGCACTCATCCACAGATTCAATCAATAAGCACATCGACCTGAACCCAATATACCGGCCGCTGCAGCGGACAACTGGAACTGACAACCGAAAGCGGCAGAGACAAACCACTATAAATGCCGGAGGAAAGATCACAGAAGCGCTTCACAGGAGGCTCCCAAGCACTGAGGATGTCACCTAGACAGGGGACGAAACGTCTGCAACACAAATTCCCAGCTCGGCGAACAGAACCACAACAAGATTTGCTTTCCCAAAATGCAGCTCTTCACATTTATCTAAATTAAATTCCACCTGCCACTTCTCAGCCCATTGGCCCATCTGGTCCAGATCCTGTTGTAATCTGAGGTAACCCTCTTCGCTGTCCACTACACCTCCAATTTTGGTGTCATCTGCAAACTTACTAACGATACCTCTTATGCTCGCATCCGAATCATTTATATAAATGACGAAAAGTAGAGTGCCGAGCACCGATCCTTGTGGCACTCCACTGGTCACAGGCCTCCAGTCTGAAAAACAACCCTCCATCACCACCCTCTGTCTTCTACCTTTGAGCCAGTTCTGTATCCAAATGGCTAGTTCTCCCTATATTCCATGAGATCTAACCTTGCTAATCAGTCTCCCATGGGGAACCTTGTCGAATGCCTTATAGATCACAGCTACCGCTCTGCCCTCATCAATCTTCTTTGTTACTTCTTCAAAAAACTCAATCAAGTTTGTGAGACGTGATTTCCCACGCACAAAGCCATGTTGCCTATCCCTAATCAGTCCTTGCCTTTCCAAATACACTGTACATACACACTTGATGAACTTCTGTTCATTTCTCATACATCTGAAAGTGACAGTCTCTACTTCCTCATCAAGATGTCATTTTTTAAGATAGTAACAACCTGGGATTGACTCAGATTCTCCTTCTGTGTATACGTTTTGATACAATTGCTTTAATTTTTCATCTTTCATTCAAACTCAGCTAATCTCTGGGAATTAAAAATATCCACTTTGTCTTCCACCTGTTCTTGTTGTTTATCCTGGCTATTTGATCAAACACCGTTTCGGATTATTGAACTTCAGCTTCCGATTCTTTATTCCCAATTTCTCCTCCTGGCCTTGTGACCTCTCCAGCACACAGTCAGGAAAGGAACCCCAGGATATACGTCTCACACCCGCTGTTGCTGGATTTTCCACTGGCTTTTCAACTGGTGATCCAGCTTTATTATTACCAGGATAAACTATATTACTCCAACAAAGGATTGCTGGATTACTCCGACCACCACTCTCCAATCTTACTTTTATATGATGGAACACTGCTCTTCTCACCACAAGTTCCACATATTACCACCTTTTCTGGCAATACCTATCTCCTCATCTTTCACTAAAGTTTGACTTGCTCCAGTGTCTCTTAAAAATCTTAATTTCTTTACCTACTCCTTTTGACATACATGAGTAAACCTTACCTACATAACTAAATTCTTTAACAAACCCTGATCAGGCTGTGCACCCTTTTGCAGCTTTTTTAGCTTCCACTGGGCTTTCCTCTCCCACTTCAGTGAAACTCACTGGCTGTCCTTGCTTTCCCACACTGGTCTTTCCCAGTGCTTTTTCTAAACCACCAACACTGTGACTTCATGTGGCCTATGTTATGACAAACACATTAACCTTTTCACTTCTTTCCCGCTCCTGACTTCCTTTTTATCCAGGAGGAAGCTACCTCCAATAAGATCATGTTTTCTCTTACCACCTGGGGATTTCTCTTTTCCCCAGTTTCTATCACTCACAGATTGGCTTCCAACATCAGTTTCAAACTCAGAACCATCTGCCATTTCGGAAGCTAATCCTACAGTCTTAGCGATCCGTTCCACCACATGAGTTCTCATTACTTAAGGAAATGAATTTTTGAACTCCTCCAAAATGATCATCTAAATGTAGCATAGATTAAATCTATTTTCAACACCCTTATCCACCTTTCAAAAGAACTTTGCTTGATGCTTTCAAACTCAAACTCAAAACTGACAAGGGCCCTTCCTTAGATTCCTAAAACATTGTCTGTAGGCTTCTGTTAAGATAGCATTTTTCACCTGCTCGTACTTTCCAGATAGGCTCTCGGACAGTGATGCAGATACCTCACTAGCTCTACCTACCAACTTTGTTTGGATCAACAAACCCACGCGGTCATTTGTCATTCATTTGTTCGCCACATTCTCCAAATGAAATGAAAACAGGTTCCATACCCTTCAAACCTTGGCAATGCTTGGAAATATTTAAACAGATCCCCACCACACCTTTGGTTATAATGGGACTGCACTCCATCACTGTCCTCATCAGGACTCTCCTACTATTCACTCTCTCTCCACCATTTTAAGTCACCTTTGAGTTTTTAGTTCGATTCTCTAAAGTTCAAACTCTCTTTCTGCCTTGAAGTCAGGGCCTTCGTTTCCTTTTCCCTCTGCTTTTCACAGTAATTCATACTGTTTCATTTCCTTTTCACGTTCAAGCAGCTTCATTTTCAGTTGAATGTTTGCTCTTGCCAAAGGTTCCAATGGCATTTGTAAATGTTGCGAGGTTGCCGCTATGATCTCCCTTTTCCTCACACACCCACGACAACGGCAACTCCAACTTTTGGCCAATTCCAAATGCAGTGTCTTGGCTCACTTTCTGCAAAAACCCCCAAAGTGACTTCTTCCACCCCAGGAAACGTAGTGACTGAAAGATCCATTACGACACAAGGCAACTCTGTTTAAACCAAGTCAATACAACACCCAAAACAGAGAGAAAAAAACACACTCACCCCCTCACTGCCTTAGTTCATTAATCCTAAACCTCACATGAATTTAGAGATTCTGATCACGGATGAGAATTTGTAACAGACCATGCCCCCTCAAAATACATTAAAGAGATGGTCTAGACCCTAACTTTTTCTTATTTAAAAAGGCAAGTGCCAGTGTCGTGTTCTAGATGCCATTCAGTTGGTCAGAGTACTAGTCTTGGAGGAAAACATTCCATTCATACACTATAGTTAAAAACACAATAAAAGAATGAATTGGAATAACAACGCTAATGGAAAACTTAACAGAATATCGAACTACTAAACAGTAACTGCTTCAATGTAGTAACATCCTATAAACACACATCCCTTGACAAAGGCAAATTCAGTGAAATATATCTTCTCGCATGCAATTCTCCAGTCCAGGAGGAAAAACATCAAAAGCAAACCCATAGAGGGGGAGAACAAGTAGCAGGGAGAGATGTACTACAGTTTCCAAACCCACCCCAGCTTCAAGATGCCCACAGCTGTGCCTGAAAAACTATAACTCCTGGTTCCGTGAGAGCTTGACCCCATCCAGGCAGGTTCCAACTTAAAAAATACCCAAGACCTCACAAGCTGTTTACTTTACTGGCTTTAGATCAGACTGCTCACCACCTCTATCATAACCCGCCTTCATTAAAAAAAAGTGACAACATACATGGCTCAGTGGTTAACACTGCAGCCACACAACGCCAGGGAGGCCGGGTTCGCTTTTAGCCTCAGGCAACTATCTGTGTGGAGTTTGCACATTCTCCCTGTGTCTGCGTGGGTTTCCTCCGGGTGCTCCGGTTTCCTCCCACAGTCCAAAAGATGTGCGGGTCAGGTAAATTGGCCAAGAAAAATTGCCCGTAGTGTTAGGTATATTAGTCAGGGGTAAATGTTGGAGAATGGGTCTGGGTGGGTCACTCTTCGGAGGGTCAGTGTGGACTTGTTGGGCAGAAGGGCCTGTTTCCATACAGTAGGAAATCTAATCGTACACTTCTTAAAATCATAGCATCAGCACATATAGCATATGGAACTCAGGGAAACTTGGCGAGACAGATAGGAAACTGACTTAGTAACAGGACACAAACAGTAGCAGCAGAACATTGTTAGAATGACTTGAGGGTGATGTCCAGGAGTGTACCACAAGGAGTAGTAATCGGACCCTTCCTGCTTGTTATATACATCAGTGATAGAGATGAAAATGCGGAGGCAATATTAAGCAAGTTTGCAGATGAAACCAAGATTGACAGGGTGGTTACTACTGAAGATGACGTTTGTAGGTTATACAAAGCTATAAATGGGTTGGTCAGATGGGCAGAGTAGTGGCAGATGGTATTTGACCCTGATAAGTATGAAGTGATGTACTTTAGAAGAGACAAGATGAGGGCGTATTTAATGAATGGCAGGACATTGGGTAGCTCAGAGGAACGGAGGGATCTTGGGGTAATTATGCACAGTCCCCTGAAGTTAACAGAGCATGTGAATAGGATAGTTAAGGTGGCATATAGGACACTCACTTTGATCAGTCATGGTAGAAAGTATAAGGGCAAGGAGATCATGTTGGAGTTGTATAGAGCATTGGTTAGGTCACAGCTCGGGTATGTGCAGAGTTTTGGTCACCTCACTACAGGAAGGGTATGATAACACTAAATGGGGTGCAGACAAGGGTCACCAGGACATTAACATCATGTGGAAAATGGGCAGAGTGAACAGAGGGCAGCAGTTCCCCTTGGCTGAGGGGGGGGGGGGGGTCCATCACAAATGGGGATAGTTTCAGGATAAGGAACAGGAGATTCAAAGGGGATTTGAGATTTATTCAGAGGGTGGTGGGAAGTTGGAATGTACTATCTGGGAAGGTAGTGGAGGCCGGAAACCTTGAAAAAGAATGTGGTTGAGCACTTTAAATGTCAAACCATTCAAGGGTATGGGGCAAGTGCATGAAATGGAGATGAGCACACCTTTAGTGGTGGGTATTATCAGTGAAGAGTCAATGGGGTTAAAGGACCTTTTCTTTGCTATATGATTCTGTGACTATCTTTAAAGGATGTGTTCTGTCCTGTTTCTCTTGGAAAGTGGGTGTTGTCACAGTGCTACTGAAATGCCTCCATCAATCAGGTAGTTGGTAAACATCTGAAGAGTTGTGCTTGGGTGTTTTTGAAAATGAACAGGATCAGGGCTCTCACAGAGCCAGGAAGGCGATCAGTTTTACTTTCAGTCGTTGAGGTGGTTTCTGCTGGTGCTAAAAGTGCGAGTTCTCCACTTCTCGAGTGAACTCCCAGATAAGGTGTTTCCTCTTCCAAACCAAAAGGGGCACATTGTTTGTTTTGGTGTTTTTTTCTTCTGGAGAGAGACAGAGACAGCGACAGCACATGAAAATCCTAACTGTTTTGCTGAATTGCACTTTGCCAAAGGGTGTGTCTATACATCTGTCTCTCTGTCACCCACTAGCTGTTGGGAGGCCTGTAGTACAATCCCATTGAAATGCCTGCTCCTTATTATTCCCAAGTTGTACACACATATGGCCTCGCTGGATGTGCCCTCCAAAGTCTCTTCCTTCAGGTACACCTGTGATATTTTCAGTAGTGCAACTCGCCCATCTCATTGACATCCCTCTCTATCTTGCTCGAAACATCTCCATCATGGGATGTTAAGCTGCCAACCTTGTCCCTCTCAATTAAATCTGTAACAGCTATGATCCAAGTTCATCCATATTCCTCACATTAAAACAAACAGACTTCAGACTACCAGTCCTTTTTCCTCTCAACCTTACCAGGCTTCGTCTCTGGTTCCTTAGCAGTTATTTTAAATTGCTGACCAGTTCTCTAGTCCACCCTGCCACACTAGTTTAAACCCTCCCGAATGGTAGGATGTTGGTACAACCCATCGTAGGAAATGTCAGTTACTAGGGGACAGGGCTTTAAGGTAAAAGGGGAAAATTTAAAGGAAAGGAGAGAGGCAGGTTTGTTTTCCACATAGTGTGTGATAACTGCCTGGAATGCACTACCAGAGGTAGTTATAGAGGTGGATATAAATGTGCAGAATTAGTGTATTTTTGATGGGACAGGCTTGATGAGCCAAAGAGTCTTTCTTGCACTGTATAATTCTATTATCTCAGATATAAAACTGTATTAAAGACATTTTAGTATTTTAACTCAGTGACACAAATCTCTGATATAATCATTACCACTTGCTTGCTCTCCCCAGATAGACAGAGGTGACAATGCAAAGTGCATGACAGTATATCATTCCATTCAATTCAATTCAATTCAAGTAAAGTATCAAGAAGATGCATTCCGGCTCCATGCTAAGCAAGCTATCCCCAATCTTCTGCCCCTTCCCCAAAGCCCTGAAATGGTCCCCTTTCAAAACTACTTTTAATTTCTTCATGAAGAGTACTATCAAATCTGCTTTGATAAAGGAAAGAGTAAAAAATGAGGTCTGCAGATGCTGGAGATCACAGCTGCAAATGTGTTGCTGGTCAAAGCACAGCAGGTTAGGCAGCATCTCAGGAATAGAGAATTCGACGTTTCGAGCACAAGCCCTTCATCAGGAATCCTGATGAAGGGCTTGTGCTCGAAACGTCGAATTCTCTATTCCTGAGATGCTGCCTAACCTGCTGTGCTTTGACCAGCAACACATTTGCAGCTTTGATAAAGGAAACAAATTCTTGCACTAATAGGAACACTCTGCCCAGACTATTTATTTCGGAGTACCATTACAAATTCTTCTCTCAACCTTCACATCTGAGGCAAACATTCCCAAGTTCTTCAATCGACATGCACCCCTGAAATTATTCTCATGATTTATTTTTTAAACATCCTCTCCCACCTCCCTCCTAAATGTGGATACCCAGAACAGCCAATACTCTTGTTGAACCAGAATTAGGGGTCTATGCAAATTTGTCACAATATCTTTGATTTTGTACTATATGTAACAATTTATAAAGCTCAGGATACTGATTTGATGAAATTACCAAAAGAAGCAATGGGGACATCGGAAACAACTTTTTTCCACAAAAGAGTTCTGGCTTGGAATGCACAACCCAAAGTCACTCTCAATTTATTGATAACATCGTAACTTTTCACTTTCTAGATTTTTAATTTGGTAACTGAAATAGGTGGAGAACTGTAGAACGATTATTGAAGGATTACTGCACTTTTTAAAGGCAAGTCACCTCATTGTAAGTACTGTTTACAGTGTTGCTGGTTACCAGTGGTGAAAGCTTGAGCCAAGGAATATGTACGATTGGAGCTTTCAATGGCAAGAAATAAGTAATCAGTGTGAGAACAAATGACCAGTTGTCAATGAGAAAGGCCTGTTCCTGCAAACAACTGTGCGATTGGCTCCTAGGTAGCTAAACAGCTTCGAGTATCAATAGACAATAGGTGCAGGAGTAGGCCATTCAGCCCTTCGAGCCTGCACCACCATTTATTATGATCATGGCTGATCATTCTTAATCAGTATCCACTTCCTGCCTTATCTCCATAACCCTTGATTCCACTATCTTTGAGAGCTCTATCCAACTCTTTCTTAAATGAATCCAGAGACTGGGCCTCCACTGCCCTCTGGGGCAGAGCATTCCACACAGCCACCACTCTCTGGGTGAAGAAGTTTCTCCTCATCTCTGTCCTAAATGGTCTACCCCATATTTTTAAGCTGTGCCCTCTGGTTCGGCACTCACCTATCAGCGGAAACACGTTTCCTGCTGCCAGAGTGTCCAATCCTTTCATAATCTTGTATGTCTCAATCAGATCCACTCTCAGTCTTCTAAACTCAAGGGTATATAAGCCCAGTCGCTTCAGTCTTTCAGTGTAAGGTAATCCCTCCAATGATTTGGCAGAAATCAACAGACCTTTGAAAGAAAAGGTGGTATTTTGAAGCGGACTTCTGGTTAATAATGACAGCAAAGGATATGGCAGGAATATGCTGTTGAGGTAGATGAGCAGCCATGATCTAGAACAGCAGAGCAGACCCCCGAGGGGCTGAATAGCCTACTCCAATGTTACTATGTCTGTGAAGTCCAAACCAGAGTTTCTTCGTCAGGCACCGTCACGCCCGTAATGATGGAGAATCATCTGCGCCACTGTATTGTTTGATTCAGTGGCTGAATGTATCCTCACTCATTAATGTCTAAAGAGATCAACTTCATCAGAGGCAGAGTGTCAAAACAATGAATAAGATTCACACCCAGCAGTTACTGGTACAAGTTTCATTCATTAGCTTATTTAAATAAATTATGAACATACAGCTAGTTGCAAAGCTGCTTGTGAACGAAATAAATACGTTGCGTTCTCAGGGTAGTCAATGCAGAGCATTGCCGCACACTTCCTGTAGTGAACCTCCAGCTGTTGAATACAGGAAATGCACTGTAACCATCCCAATCTACAATCAGACTATGCAAGTGAGGGTAGTGTTGTAACTCAAACAGTTTGACCCAAATCAAAGTTGTCAGAAGAAATTAAAATTCTCTTTGTGAAAAGCTGGTGGAAGCAGACTCTATATACATTTTAAAGCAGAAGTGGGGACAGGTTTGTTGTAGAAGGGGTGAAAAGGTAGGTGGGAATGTGGATTTCTGTTTACATTCAGAGACTTGGTCATCACAGTCTTTTGCGGTAGACAATTCTACAGGTTCGCTGATTCATGCCAGAAGCTCAGTGGATGCCTTTCCCCTTTTGGGACTCTTCTCCAATATTAAGAGACAACCCTCAACAGGTTGTATCTAGACAGCACTGAGAAAGCCAAGGCGTAGTTTCCTATGGACCAAGTGCAGGCAAATGAGATGAGTAAGGGTTGGTGTTTGTTGATCAACAGAGGCATGGTGGGCCAAAGGGCCTGTTTCTATGCTGGATAACTCAGAGAAAAAGAAGAAAAAACATTTTGCCAGGTCTGAATATCTACCTGAGCGTCTCTGAATATTAGTCCAAATGAAGAGACTCTGATGAAACACAGAAACATCGAAGATAGGAGATAGGAGGCTGCCATTCATCATGGCTTCATGAATTCCTTCATGGCTGATCCTCCAATTCAACAGCCTAATCCTGCTTCCTCCCCACAATCTTTGATCCCATTCACCGCAAGTGCCATATCTAGCTGCCTCTTGAATGTATCCAATGTTTTGGCGTCAGCCACTTCCTGTGGTAATGAATCCCACAGGCTCACCGCTCTTTGTGGAAGGAAATGTCTCCTCATGTTCACCCTAAATGGTCCACTCCGCATCGTCAGACTGTGACCCCTGGTTCTGGACACATCCACCATCAGGAATATCCTCCCTGCATCTACCCTGCCTAGCCCTGTTAGAATTTTATAAATCTCTGAGACTCCCCCCCCCCTTTTGGATGCCTTTCAAATCTAAATCTCTTCCTTGAATATATTCAGCGACTTCACAGTCTCCTGTGGTAGAGAATTCCACAGGTTCACTATCCTTCCAGAAACAACTGCTTCTTTATCTTGGTGTTAAGTGGTTTATCCATAACCAGAGACTGTGACCGCTGTTCTAGAGTCCTCAGGAGAAGCATCTAATCTGACCAGACTTGCTAGAATTTCACATTTCCATCAAATCCCCTCTCATCCTTCTACATCCGAATGAATGCAGACCCAATTCAATCAATCCCTGCTCATAGGGCAGTGCTGATATTAACCTATTGAACCCCGTTACATCCCCTCCTCCTTCAGGAAGGAGAGTAAGAGTACATGCAATACACCAGCTGTGGTCATACCAAGGCCCTTACACTATGATTGAAATATTCTGCTTTTCTCTTTTTTACACTGAAGTGTATACTATTCCGCCACATTGTACTGCATCTGCCTTGTGCTTGGCCAATCACTCAACATGTCTAAATCACGCTGAATTCTCCATAAACCTCAATTCCACAAAGTCTTTTTGTCATCAGCAGCCTTGGAAATGTTGCCTTTGGTTCTCTCTGTCAAGCTGTTTATATTTATTGTGAAGTCCCTTGAGCCCAAGTATTGTTTGTTACCTTACCCTAATCACCACTGTCTGCCACTTGAAAAAATCCTGTTTACACTCCCTCACCATTTCCTATTTGTCAATCAATTCTAATACATTATTCCCATATCTGATGGGCTTTAAATGTGCCCACGAATCTCACGTGAAACCTTAACAGAAATCTTCTGAAAATCCAAGTCAACCACACCCATCAATGGTGGCTCAGTGGTTAGCACTGCTGCCTCACAGCGCCTGGGACCCAGGTTCGATTCCAGCCTCAGATGACTGACTGTGGGGAGTTTGCACATTCCTCCGGATGCTCCAGTTTCCTCCCACAGTCACAGACGTTCAGGTTAGGTGAATTGGCCACGCTAAATTGTCCATAGTGTTTGGTGGATTAGTCGGGGGTAAATGTAGGGGAAACGGGCGAGTTGCTCTTCGGAATCTAATCTAATTCTCTCTGATCTTTCTACTACTTACGCCTCAAGAAAAATGCAATTAGAATTGTTAAACAGGATTTCTATTTCAGAAACCCTTGCTGGATTTATCCAATCCCATTAATGCTTTCCAAGCATTCTACTGTCACTTTTTAAAAAATATAGCAGACGTAATCATTTCAGCCCACAATTATGTTAGACTAACTAAGGCAAGGGTGATGGGAGGAACAGAAGATCTTTCACACGAAGTTACTAGGATATGGAATATACTGCCTAGAAATGTAGAAGCAGGTTCAACCGAGGTATCCAAGATGGTACTGAATGTTTACTTGGATGGAAATGGTGTGGAGGGAAATGGGGAAAAAGGCAGGAAATCGGTACTAGATAAAAGAGTTGGTACATGCACAAGGGCTGAACGGCCTCCTTCAGCAACCCAGCAATTTAGTGATCTGCAACTGCATTTTTCTTAGAAGGTGGGGGGAGGGTACATTTGCCACCCTTCTATCTGTAGGTATCAATCCAGAATCCACAGAAGTTTGGAGGATGACCACCAATGCATTCAATTTGTCCAGGGACACTTCCCTCTGTATTCTGGAATGTATATTATCAGGCCCAGGTGTTTGGTCGGCCGTTAACCCCATTAACTTGTCTTGTACTATTTTCTTAGTGACACTGATTTCCTTCACCCCCACTGTCTCATTGTGCCCTTGATTTCTTAACATTTCTTGGAGGTTATTTGTGTCTCCTTTTGTGAAGGCAGAACTAAATGGAATTTTGCCATTTCCTTGATTCCTATTATTATTCCCTCAGCTTTTCATCGTAAGGGACTTACATTCGCCTTCACAGATCTTTTTTCTCCAGGTATTTATAGAAAAAGCAGCAAATAAAAGTCTGGAATTAAAGACAGTCTATCAATTACCATCAATTGTTTTAAAAACCCATCCGGTTCACTAATGTCCTTTGGGTAAGGCAACTGCCATCCTTACCTGGTCTGGCCTACATGAGACTCCAGAGGCACAGCCATGTGCCCTGTGGGATGGCAATAAATGGCAGTCTAGCCAGCAATGCCCTCATTCAGTGAACATTGAAAAAAAAGTATTTTCAGTTAGTTTTTATCTTCAGTTGCAATTTTACTCTTGTACTTTTTATTTTACCCTTTTGAGTCAAACTTCATGCCCACTTTTGTCAAGTTCTAAAATGCTCCCAATATTCAATCTTGCTGCTTTTTTCTGGCATGAGTATAGGTTGGGCCTATACTCACTGGAGTTAACAAGATGAGGAGAAATATTATTGAGGAGGAGAAATTTCATTTCTTAGAGGATGGTGAATCTGTGGAATTCTCAACTGCAGAGACACAGTCATAGAGTCATAGAGATGTACAGCACGGAAACAGACCCTTCGGTCCAACCCATCCATGCCGACCAGATATCCCAACTCAATCTAGTCCCAGCTGCCAGCGCCCAGCCTATATCCCTCCAAACCCTTCCTATTTATATACCCACCCAAATGCCTCTTAATGTGAAATTGTACCTGCCTCCACCACTTCCTCTGGCAGCTCATTCCATACACGTACCACCCTGTGTGTGAAAAAGTTGCCCCTTAGGTCTCTTTTATATCTTTCCCCCTCTCACCCTAAATCTATGCCCTCTAGTTCTGGGCTCTCCCACCCAGGGAAAAGACTTTGCCTATTTATCCTATCCATGCCCCTCATAATTTTGTAAACCTCTATAAGGTCACCCCTCAGCCTCCAACACTGCAGGGAAAACAGCCCCAGCCTGTTCAGCCGCTCCCTGGCTGCAGAGACTGAGTCATTAAGTATACCCAAGACTGAGATAGTCAGATTTATTAATGGGAACAGAAAAAGTAAAGTGGAGTTGAGGATTATCAGGTCAGCCATGATCTAATTGAATGGCAGAGCAGACTCGATGGGCTGAATGGTCTACTTCTGTGCTGAAGTCTTATAGTATCAGGTCATAGAGTCATAGAGATGTACAGCATGGAAACAGACCCTTCGGTCCACCCCGTCCACGCCGACCAGATATCCCAACCCAATCTAGTCCCACCTGTCAGCACCCGGCCCATATCCCTCCAAACCCTTCCTATTCATATACCCATCCAATTTTAAATGTTGCAAATGTACCAGCCTCCACCACTTCCTCTGGCAGCTCATTCCATACACGTACCACGCACTGTGTGAAAAATCTGTCCCTTAGGTCTCTTTTATACCTTTCCCCTCTCACCCTAAACCTATGCCCTCTAGTTCTGGGCTCCTCGACCCCAGGAAAAAGACTTTGCTTGTTTATCCTATCCATGCCCCTCATGAGTTTATAAACCACTATAAGGTCACCCCTCAGCCTCTGACACTCCAGGGAAAACAGCCCCAGCCTGTTCAGCCTCTCCCTGTAGCTCAGATTCTCCAACCCTGGCAACATCCTTGTAAATCTTTTCGGAACCCTTTCAAATTTCACAATATCTTTCTGATAGGAAGGAGACCAGAATTGCACGCAATATTAGAACAGTGACCTAACCAATGTCCTATACAGCCACAACATGACCTCCCAACTCCTGTACTCAATACTCTGACTGATAAAGGAAAGCATACCAAACACCTTCTTCACTATCCTATCTACCTGTGACTCCACTTTCAAGGAGCTATGAACCTGCACTCCAAGGTCTCTCTGTTCAGCAACACTCCCTAGGACGTTACCATTAAAGTGTTTAAGTCCTGCTAAGATTTACTTTCCCAAAATGCAGCACCTCGCATTTATCTGAATTAAACTCCATCTGCCACTTCTCAGCCCATTGGCCCATCTGGTCCAGATCCTGTTGTAATCTGAGGTAACCCTCTTCGCTGTCCACAACACCTCCAATTTTGGTGTCATCTTCAAACTTACTAACTGTACCTCTTATGCTCGCATCCAAATCATTTATGTAAATGACAAAAAGTAGAGGGCCCAGCACCGATCCTTGTGGCACTCCACTGGTCACAGGCCTCCAGTCTGAAAAACAACCCTCCACCACCACCCTCTGTCTTCTACCTTTTGAGTCAGTTCTGTACCCAAATGGCCAGTTCTCCCTGTATTCCATGAGATCTAACCTTGCTAATCAGTCTCCCAAGGGGAACCTTGTCGAATGCCTTACTGAAGCCCATATAGATCACATCTACTGCTCTACCCTCAATCATCTTTGTTACTTCTTCAAAAAACTCAATCAAGTTTGTGAGACATGATTTCCCACACACAAAGCCATGTTGTCTATCCCTAATCAGTCCTTGCCTTTCCAAATACATGTATATCCTGTCCCTCAGGATTCCCTCCAACAACTTGCCCATCACCAAGGTCAGGCTCACCGGTCTGTAGTTCCCTGGCTTGTCTTTACCGCCCTTCTTAAACAGAGGCACCACGTTTGCCAACCTCCAGTCTTCCAGCACCTCACCTGTGACTATCGATGATACAAATATCTCAGCAAGAGGCCCAGCAATCACTTCTCTAGTTTCCCACAGAGTTCTTCGGTACACCTGATCAGATTCTGGGGATTTATCCATCTTTAACCATTTCAAGACATCCAACACTTCCTCCTCTGTAATCTGGACATGTTGTAGGATGTCACCATCTATTTCCCTACAGACTATATCGTTTTCACATCCTTTTCCGCAGTAAATACTGATGCAAAATATCCATTTAGTATCCCCGCCCCCCCCATTTTCTGTGGCTCCACACAAAGTCCGCCTTGCTGATCTTTGAGGGGCCCTACTCTCTCCCTAGTTACCCTTTTGTCCTTAATATATTTGTAAAAACCCTTTGGGTTCTCCTTAATTCTATTTGCCGAAGCTATCTCATGTCCCCGTTTTGCCCTCCTGATTTCCCTCTTAAGTATACTCCTACTTCCTTTATACTCTTTTTTTTTAGATTAGACTTACAGTGTGGAAACAGGCCCTTCGGCCCAACAAGTCCACACCGACCCGCCGAAGCGCAACCCACCCATACCCCTACATTTACCCCTTACCTAACACTACGGGCAATTTAGCTTGGCCAATTCACCTGACCCGCACATCTTTGGACTGTGGGAGGAAACCGGAGCACCCGGAGGAAACCCACGCAGACACGGGGAGAACGTGCAAACTCCACACAGTCAGTCGCCTGAGTCGGGAATTGAACCCGTGTCTACAGGCGCTGTGAGGCAGCAGTGCTAACCACTGTGCCACCGTGCCGCCCTAGGATTCACCCGATCTATCCTATCTATATCTGACATATGCTTCCCTCTTTTTCTTAACCAAACCCTCAATTTCTTTAGTCATCCAGCATTCCCTATACCTACCAGCCTTCCCTTTCACCCTGACAGGAATATACTTTCTCTGGATTCTTGTTATCTCTTTTCTGAAAGCTTCCCATTTTCCAGCCGTCCCTTTACCTGCGAACATCTGCCCCCAATCAGCTTTCGAACGTTCTTGCCTAATAGCGTCAAAATTGGCCTTTCTCCAATTTAGAATGTCAACTTTTAGATCTGGTCTATCCTTTTCCATCACTATTTTAAAACGAAGAGAGTTATGGTCGCTGGCCCCAAAGCGCTCCCCCACTGACACCTCAGTCACCTGCCCTGCCTTATTTCCCAAGAGTACGTCGAGTTTTGTATCTTCTCTAGTAGGTACATCCACATACTGAATCAGAAAATTGTCTTGTCCGCACTTAAGTAATTCCTCTCCATCTAAACGTTTAATACTATGGCAGTCCCAGTCGATGTTTGGAATGTTAAAATCCCCTACCATAACTACCCTATTATTCTTACAGATAGCTGAGATCTCCTTACAAGTTTGTTTCTCAATTTCCCTCTGACTAGTGGTGGGTCTATAATACAATCTCAATAAGGTGATCATCCCTTTCTTATTTCTGAGTTCCACCCAAATAACTTCCCTGGATATATTTCCGGGAATATCCCTAATCAAAAATGCCACTCCCCCTCCTCTCTTGCCTCCCTTTCTATCCTTCCTGTAGCATTTGTATCCTCGAACATTAAGTTGCCAGTCCTGCCCATCCCTGAGCCATGTTTCTGTAATTGCTATGATATCCCAGTTCCATGTTCTTAACTTTGCCCTGAGTTCATCTGCCTTCCCTGTTAGGCCCCTTGCTTTGAAATAAATGCAGTTTAATTTATTAGTCCTACCTTGTCCCTGCCTGCCCTGACTGTTTGACTCACTTCCGTTCTCAGCTGTACCCGTCTCAGATTGATCTCCTTCCTCACTATCTCCCTGGGTCCCACCCCCACCTTACTAGTTTAAATCCTCCCAAGCAGTTTTAGCAAATTTCCCTGCCAGTATATTAGTCCCCTTCCAATTTAGGTGTAATCCATCCTTCTTGTACAGGTCACTTCTACCCCAAAAGAGATTCCAATAATCCAAAAATATGAATCCTTCTCCCATACACCAGCTCCTCAGCCATGCATTCGTCTGCTCTATCCTCCTATTCCTACCCTCACTAGCTCATAGCACTGGGAGTAATCCAGATATTAATACCCTTGAGGACCTCGTTTTTATATTTCTGCCTAACTCTCTGTAATCTCCCTTCAGAATCTCAACCTTTTCCCTTCCAATGTCGTTGGTTCCAATGTGGACAATGACCTCCTGCTGGCCCCTCTCCCCCGTGAGAACATTCTGCACCCTCTCTGAGACATCCTTGATCCTGGCACCAGGGAAACAACACATCATTCTGCTTTTTCTCTGCTGGCACAGAAACGTCTGTCTGTACCTCTGACTACAGAACCCCCTGACACATTTGATCTCTTGGAAGCCGACGTACCCCTCGTTGCATTAGAGCCAGTCTCCATACCAGAAACCTGGTTGTTCGTGCTATGTTCCCCTGAGAATCCATCACCCGTGACATTTTTGAAAACAACATACCTGTTTGAAATGGGTGTATCCACAAACGACTCCTGCCCTAGGTGCCGACCTCTCTTACCTTTCCTGGAGTTAACCCATCTCTGTGACTGTATCTGACCCAATCCCCCCTTCCTATAACCGCCATCCATCACATACTGTTCTGTTGCAAATTCCTCATCGCTTCTATCTGTCTCTCCAACCGATCCACTTGATCTGATAAGATTCGCATCCAACAGCATTTATGGCAGATATAATCCGCAGTAACCCTTAAACTTTCTTTAAACTCCCACATCTAATAAGAAGTACATATCACTGCAAAGGCCATTTTTGCTCCTTCACAATCTACAGACCCAGAAAATAACACCATCTTATTCCTCTACAAACAGTCATGATCTTCTTAAATTGTTCTAGAATGGTGAGAGAAATCCAATCAAGATTGGTGTTAACAGGGAGGCCTAGCTACAAGCACATTTAAACATCCAAGGCTCTAAGAACACTCAAACCCTTCAAGGGACAATTCAGCAGAATTGTTGGTGCGGCTTCATGCTCTCGGCCCGACCTGGAAAAACTCAGAAACTTCGCTTCCAGTTTCCATCCCTCCATCACCTTCACCTGGTCCATCTCCAATATTTGCCTTCCTTTCCTTGACCTTTCTGTCTACATTTCCGGCAATAGTCTATCCACTAATATCCATTACAAGCCCACTGACTCCCACAACTATCTGGACTACAAGCTCTCGTCACCCTATGTCCTGGAAGGAGTCGATCCCTTTTCCTCAGCTCCTTCACATCCGCCTCATTTGTTCCGATGAAGCCACTTTCCAAAGTGATGCTCTTAAGATGTGTTCCTTCTTCTCCAACCGTGGCTTCCCACCTAGAGTTGTTGACAGGGCTCTCGACAGCGTGTGGTCCATCTCCCGCGCCACAACCCCTCCCCCCCCCCCCCCCCCCCCCCCTCTCCCAGAACAAGGATAGGGACCCACTTGTTCTCACCTTTCACCCTACCAGCCTTCATGTGCAAAAGAACAATCCTCCTTGCCAACTCCAACACGACGCCACCACTAAACACATCTTCTCTTCCCTCCCCCTGTCTGCATTGCACAGAGATCGTTCCCTCCAGGACAACCTAGTGCACTCGCCCATCACGCCCGACACCTTCCCATGCAATCGCAGAAGGTACAACACCTGCCCCTTTACCTCTTCCATGCTCACCATCCAAGGCCCCAAACACTCCTTTCAGATTAAGCAGCTTCACTTGTACCTCTTTCAATTTGGTCTATTGCATTCGTTGCTCCCCATGTGGTCTCCTCTATATCGGAGAGACAAAACGCCGACTGGGCGATCGCTTTGCTGAGTACCTTTGGTCTGTACGCAATCAGGTCCCGGACCTCCCCGTGGCTTGCTACTTGAACACCCAACCCTGCTCCCATACCCACATGTCTGTCCTTGGCCTGCTGCAATGTTCCAGTGAAGCTCAACGCAAACTGGAGGAACAGCATCTCATCTTCCGACTCGGCACGTTACAGCCTGCCGGTCTCAACGCTGAATTCAACAGCTTCAGATGATTATCCCAGCTCGACCCTCTGTTTTCATTCTGCTCCGTAATTTTATTTCATTTATCCCCTTTTAATTTTTTTTCCACTGTTCTGTACCTGTTATTTCTTGATTGTCTCACTTTCTCTCGCTCCCCACTCTCTCATCACCCTTTTTCTCTCCTCGTCCCCCTTTGCTCCCCTTCTCCCCTGTTTTCCACTTTGCCTCTGCTTCACCACCCCCCCCCCCGTATATTGTCACACTGCACTGGCTTCAGCCTTGGTCACTCACAGCTCCTAATCTCCCTATAATCTCTCTGTGCACTGTCATTATCACCTCTTTATTGTTATCTTTGCTTCTGGAGCCATGACTCACCTTCTCTCAGCCTCGTATAAAAACCTCCATCTTTCTCACTTTTTTTTTAGCTTTGACAAAGGGGGAGTTAGACCCGAAACATCAGCTCTTTTCTCTCCTTACAGATGCTGCCAGACCTGCTGAGATTTTCCAGCATTTTCTCTTTTGGTTTCAGATTCCAGCATTCGCAGTAATTTGCTTTTATCCAGTATTTTAATTCAACAGAATTAAAGGTGATATGACTGCAGATAACCAAAATGATCGGTTCAAGGTCCATTTCAAACACTGAGTTAAAGTTAAGATAGGTTTCAAAGGCAAAGGCAAGAATGGGAAAGAGAACTCGTGAAGTTAAGGTCTTAACCGCAATTGGCACAGACGATACACAGTTCAATAGCTCAAGCTGGACTTGGGTTGAACTCATCCCCTCCACACAGACAAATATGAAGTGCCTGCCTGAAGCAGTTAAGTATTTACAAATAAGGAAGTCAACAATGAGTTATCCCCTTCTTCCCAAAGCCTAGACAAATGGCTTTGTTTTTCTCTAGACACCCATTTCAACCGCAGTTTTACCATCGAACTAAACATGTGATTTAACGGACAACAAACAGCAAGCTGCACTTCCCTTTTGCTGAACGGAGCTACGAAGCTATAAAAACCACAAGATCTGGCCTACTTTCCTACTCACAAGAGAAGTAAGTAAAAGAGGGAGGAGGGGATTGGAAAGGGAAGCAAAATGGATGATTGTAGGAGGGAAAGGGGAGGAGAGGAGAAAGAGAAAGAGGTGAGGGAGAATGGATGACAGGAGAGTTTTGAAATCTAATTAGTGTGACACAATTATCAGAGGAAAAGTGTTCATCACACATCCCCAACTGCCCTTGACTACAAGTTTTTTTTTTGTGTACAGATTCCACCCACAAACCATGGAGAAATACAGGCAAGTTATGCAACGCAGAACTTCTGGCCTCTGACCTGCGGCTGTCGCCATCATATTTATACAGTTGTCCAGTTCAACTTTAATTAACCATCCCTCCCAATTTCCACCCCCCCCCCCCTCCCCCAGCAAAGTTGGTGGTGGTGGAATATTCAGCAAGAATCACGTTGAAAGGCAAAGGGAGAAAGATGGTTAGATTTGGTCTGGTTTGAAGTGGGCATTGCATGGCTCAAAGGTACAAGGGCTTTTGCCCGAAACGTCGATGTCGCTGCACTTTGGATGCTGCCTGAACTGCTGTGCTCTTCCAGCACCACTAATCCAGAATCTGGTTGCCAGCATCTGCAGTCATTGTTTTTACCTCAAAGGTTACCTGCCAGTCATTGCCCAAGTCTGAAAGTGGCCACGCTCTTGTTGCATACTGCATGGACTGCTTCAATACCTAAGCTGCCAGCAATGGTGCTGAACATTTTCACAATCGTCAGTGAACATCCCCACTCCTCACCTCAGAATGGAAGAAGAGAATCTAAATGTAAGCTAAATCACAGGAGAAGGATACTCTAGTGCTCTGCAATAGCTGGTCTCAATCCACCGGCCTTACCTCATGGGTCTGCAGATGTTTCCCCACCTCCACTCAGTAAATGCATTTCAGATCACAGCTACTCACTATCTTTCTGTCGTTCACCTTAAGCCTGGTCACCTCCATCCTCTGCCAATGGGAATAGTTGACCTTTCTTCCATACCCATGCTTTTGAAAACCTCCATTAAATCTCTCCTCAATATTCACAAAACAAGGAAAACTGCCTCAGCTTCTCCAATCTCCCAACGTAACTTCAGTCCCTATTTCCACTAACAATTCAAAGCCATCCTTACTAACATACACTGAAGCTAAATAGTATTTTATAAAGGTTCATCAACTCCTGTCAAAGAATCCCATTCCGCTAAGTTAAGATGGTCAGTCAGGTTTGCAGTGAGATTACTTGGACAGATACACACACCGCCCCTGTCCTTTCCAAGCAGTAAGTCCAGATGCTGCATGTATTCCAATTAAACAAAAGGTAGGGGGACAGCTATTGTGAGGCATTCTGACAGCAATACCCTGACCAGAGGCAATGTACCTTTTTTCCTTAATTTAAACAAAAGCGTTCAGAATCATTATTCTATGCTGTATTCGACGTGGTAATGCCTCATCCAATTAGTGTCTGCTTACCAAGATGTCAGCACCTTCCTTTAAACTTTTGGATTTTATATTCTTAAAATTCTTTCCTAGCGGAAACATAGCAAGTTGGAGCACTTTACCAAAACACTTCTTTTTATTCCTCCCAGAACTAACCACCTTGTTCTCATGAAGTTATGATAACTAGACCTCAACCATGACACTGAGAAACTGCTGCAATTATAATGGCCTCCAAAACAATCTCTGTGCCAGGCATAATTCTACCAACAAGCAAGTTTTCACCAAATCCTGTTCAACTTCACTTAAGTAAAAAGTGAGGTCTGCAGATGCTGGAGATCACAGCTGAAAATGTGTTGCTGGTCAAAGCACAGCAGGTTAGGCAGCATCTCAGGAATAGGGGTCAAGGTGAGGGTGATAGGCCGGAGTGGGGTGGGGGCGGAGAGGTCAGTAAGGAGATTGCAGGTTAGGAGGGCGGTGCTGAGTTGAGGGAACCGACTGAGACAAAGTGGGGGAGGGGAAATGAGGAAACTGGAGAAATCTGAGTTCAAATTTCTGAACTGTTACCAACAGATAGCAATCACTTTGCAGACCACCAAATGAGGTTTGATGGGACAGGAACAAAAAGAGTTAATTGGTCCTGATTTTGTGGGCAACACATATCTAGCAACTGTTGCTCCATCAGGCAAAATGCCATGTTGTAGCCATACTGCGATAGCTTGGCCAGAGGTGTAGCTAATTTTGGAAAGGAGACGTCAACATGACAGCTAGTATGTTGTCAGCACCCAGAATCTGTACTGCATCAAGTGTTTTGTTCTTCCCAGCCAGTGAAGTGAATCAAAACAGCCAACAGTGACATTGGGAGGAGGCAAAAAACAAACGAACAGTCATCCACTTAACACAAACTAGCTTAGCATAGTTAACACTTCATTACCAACATCCAGACTCCACACACACACACAGTGGGAAGGGCATGGCCCAGTGACAGACAGACAGACAGACAGACAGACAGACAGACAGACAGACACACACACACACACACACACACAGTGGTGAAGACCCTATCTTTTCAATATTTGAATAGGAGAACAATTAATTGACAGCGATTAAATACATCATAATTACATGTCAATTTGTGTATTATAGACAATCTGGTGACATCTAAGTTGAAACTATAAGATTTTGCCCACATTTAATGAACAGAAAAATTACCGCAGAGTGCCTTGATAATATTGGTTTAGCTATTTAATTTGACATCCTACTTTAATGTTCAGTCCAGTTTCCAGAGAGAAAATATTTCCTTGCAGGTTGGGACTGAGAGATACAATAATGGAAACTGCTTCATAGATCATACATCATCGAATCCCTACAGTGTGGAGACAGGCCATTAGGACCAACAAGTCCACACCAACCCTCTGACGAGCATCCCACCCAGACCCATTCCCCTACCCTACTGCTCTACATTTCCCCCGATTAATGTCTAACCTACACATCGCTGAACATTCTGGGCAATATAGCACGGCCAGTTCACCCTAACCTGCACATCTTTAGACTGTGGGAGGAAATCCACGCAGACACGGGGAGAATGTGCAAAGTCCACACAGACAGTCACCAGAGGCTGGAATTGGTCCCTGGCACTGTGGGGCAGCAGTGCTAACTACTGAGCCACCATGCCAATTGGTATGGTTGTAGTTTCAGGCTGGGAGATGGTCCACATGTGCATAAGCATTTGTTCACAATGAGGTTTGAGAAGATTTGGAGCTCAGGTTGGGGTTTTGGATGGAAGTTATTTATACAGACAACAAGCAAAGCTAATGTCATTTACCAAATAACATGCAAGGACTGTAATAGACACTACACTGGGCAAACAGGCAGAAAACTAGCCACCAGGACACATGAATACCAACTAGCCACAAAATGACATGACCCTCTCTCACTAGCAACCTCCCATACGGATGAGGAAGGACACCACTTCAACTGGGACAACACGTTCATCCTGGGACAGTCCAAACAAAGACACGCACGGGAATCCCTAGAAGCTTGGCATTCCGACCAGAACTCTATCAACAAACACATCGAGTTAGACCTCATTCCTGAGAAAAGGAACAGGAAGTGACTTCACCATGGGAAATGACATCACCGACTCAAAGAAACCCAAACATATAAACAGAAAGCAGGAATTTTCAGCATTGTGTTGCCTGAGGCCCACTGAAGGTGTTATCTAGTAGGGTAACGAAATGTCTGGAAATGAACCTTCCAGCTCTTGAACGAACCTACATCCTGCACTTGTTGACAATTGCATTGAAGCTAGCACATGGTTCTGGCCGGGAGGAAATTCTCCTGATCTTCCCACCCACTGTCGGCACATTGGAAGCGCTCACAAATTGATAATTGCTTTCTTGGGCTGGACTCTGTGTGGGTTTCCTCCCAGTATCCAAAGATCTGCAGGTTAGAGAGCACTTGCTATGCTAAATTGCCCAATAGCGTTCAGGGATGTGCAGGTTAGGTGCATGACGCAGGAAAAATATACAGCAATAGGGCAGAGGAATGGGTCTGGGTGGGCTAGTCTTCAGGAGGTCGCTGTGGAATTGTTGGGCCAAATGGCCTGTTTCCACACTATATGGATTCTATGAAAATCTGTGGCCATCAAGTGCTGAGGCTGGCCTCAGACCCAGAGTTCAGGAGGCATTCCAGCATTTCAGTGTGAGAAATGGGAAGGAGGGGAGGAGAGCTGGACATTGTGAGGGGGGAGAGATGCCCAGATAGGCAGGAGTATGTAAACAAGGACGATAAACAACAGGAACACTCAGATAATAGTCAAGCATCTTCCAAATGACTCTCAGCACCCTTATAGGAAATCATCAAACTGTTTGTGTACAACTCCTGCTCCATCTCCTCACTGACTGGCTCAAAACCAAACAAGAACATCATATCAAACTGAACAGGGTCAAAACCTGATGCAGCTGGAAAACAGCACAGACCATTGGAATATAACACTCTCACCAATTCTGATACAAATGATGTAAAAGGTACAAAACGTGAGGGACAGAAACACAAAACCAAAGTGAGGGCAGACCTTGCATCCCTTTAAGCTTGCTCGACCATTCAGTATGATCACAGCTGATCATCCAACTTCGTCCCCTGCTCCCACTTTCTCCCCATACACCTTGGTCCCTTTAGCCCCCAGAACCAGATGTAAGTAAAACGAAGAACTGTGGATGCTGGAGGTCAGAACCAAAACAGAAATAGCTGGCAGTATTGGCGAAGGGGAGGCAGAGCAGCTCTGATGGAGAATCACTCGACTCTGCTGCCTGCCACGTTAGCCGTTGTGGGAAGCAGGTGTTAGTCTGAAGCAACTGCCTCTTCTGTTCTCCGCTGTCCTCTGCCTTGAACATGTCAGGCCCAATCAGTTCCCATTCTACTTCACCAGGCCCATCTAAAGCCACAGACCTAAGGGGCAACTTTTTCACACAGAGGCTGGGACGTGTATGGAATGAGCTGCCAGAGGATGTGGTGGAGGCTGGTACAATTACAACATTTAAGAGGCATTTGGATGGGTATTTGAATAGGAAGGGTTTGGAGGGATATGGGCCGGGTGCTGGCAGGTGGGACTAGATTGGGTTGGGATATCTGGACAGGTTGGACCGAAGGGTCTGTTTCCATGCCGTACATCTCTATGACTATGACTCTACAGCACAACGCCCCCCTCAGTGAAAGCTTCCCCAGTCTCTTGTCAGGCAAAATGCTTTTTCCTTAAATATAAGGGAGATAAAAGGTTATTTTGATACAGAGATCTGTCCACTTCAGTTTTGACCCAGGCTTGACTAGTTAAAGAGGAAACGAAGACAAACCATCAAAGGTTTTATTCATCCGCCACCCGGCTGTGAAACTGGTTCTAAAATTAGACCAGAAACTTTCCGGCCAGTCTGCAGCTTTTGCATAGATCAAATCAAATCTATAGATTAAAACTTCAGAGAAATATCAAAGTAACCAACATCCACAAGCCTTCCTTAATCTATTAGATGGAGGAACTAGATCTCCACATCGGAGAAATTGCAGTTTTTAACTGCAAGGCAATAGATGAGTAATCTGGGCCCACTTTGTCCCATGACCTTGACACTCTTTCACACAATAAATGCATTTGCTGAGAAAATACTCAGAGGTTAGCATGCAGCTGGATTCTGAGCAGTGGTGCTGGAAGAGCACAGCAGTTCAGGCAGCATCCGAGGAGCAGCGAGATCGACGTTTCGGGCAAAAGCCCTTCACCAAGAATAAAGGCAGTGAACCTGAAGCATGGAGAGATAAATTCGAGGAGGGTGGGGGTGGGGAGAGAGTAGCGTAGAGTACAATGGGTGAGTGGGGGAGGGGATGAAGGTGATAGGTCAGGGAGGAGAGGGTGGAGTGGATAGGTGGAAAAGGAGATAGGCAGCTAGCACAAGTCCGGACAAGTCATGGGGACAGTGCTGAGCTGGAAGTTTGGAACTAGGGTGAGGTGGGGGGAGGGGAAATGAGGAAACTGTTGAAGTCCACATTGATGCCCTGGGGTTGAAGTGTTCCGAGGCGGAAGATGAGGCGTTCTTCCTCCAGGTGTCTGGTGATGAGGGAGCAGCGGTGAAGGAGGCCCAGGACCTCCATGTCCTCGGCAGAGTGGGAGGGGGAGTTGAAATGTTGGGCCACGGGGCGGTGTGGTTGATTGGTGCAGGTATGCCAGAGATGTTCCCTAAAGCGCTCTGCTAGGAGGCGCCCAGTCTCCCCAATGTAGAGGAGACTGCATCGGGAGCAACGGATACAATAAATGATATAGTGGATGTGCAGGTAAAACTTTGATGGATGTGGAAGGCTCCTTTAGGGTCTTGGATAGAGGTGAGGGAGGAGGTGTGGGCACAGGTTTTACAGTTCCTGCGGTGGCAGGGCAAGGTGCCAGGATGGGAGGGTGGGTTGTAGGGGCACGGGTCCTATCGCAGGAGCCTTCCAGTGACACAGCACAGGCCTGACTAATGGGCTCCTTATTGTTTGTGACATACTTCTATAACCAAATGAGATGAGAATGTGACAGAGAGAGATGAGGAAGTTTGCAGTGACATACAGACTGGCCAGGTGATTGACAGTAAGGAAGGAGGTCTTGGGCAACAGGAGGATGTAAACAGATCAGCAGCAGATGGGATTTAACCCTGATAAGTGTGAGGGAACACATTTCGGATTAAAGCAGTACTTAATGAATGGTAGGACACCAGGAAGCTCAGACAAACCGAGGGATCATGGGGTCATTGTCCACAAATCCTAAAAGGTGCCAGGACAGGTCAATAGGGTAGTTAGGAAGACATATGGGATACTTACCTTTATCATTTGAGGCATAGATTATACATCCAGGGAGTTTATGTTGGAGCTGTTCAGGACTTTGTTCCACCACAGCTGGCGGAGTCTGCACAGTTCTAGTCACCGCACTAGAGGAAGGATTCCATTGTCGGGGAGAGTGGCCAGGATGGTGTCCTTTAGCTAGGAGAAGAGGCCGAATAAGTTCAGGCTGTTTTCTTTGAATACAGAAGGTTCTGGGGCACCTGATAGAGATGTATCATTATTACCGCATGGAGAGAGTGGACAGAAAGCAGCAGTTCCCCATGGTTGGGGAGGCAAGAAAAAGGGGGCATAATTTTAAAGCAAAAGGCTGGAGGTTCTTGGGGGGGGAGGGGGGGGGTCAATGACTTTGTACAAAACAATCTTCACCTGGAGGATGGTTAGGGTCTGCCAGACAGCACCTTGGAGTATAGTCACAGCAAAATCATTATAAAGTTATTGGATGAGCATTTGAAATGTCACTACTTTCAAGTCTCCAGGCCTAGTGCTGGATAGTGGGACTAGTGCAGATTTAGCATCATCTTGGCAGTACAGACTTATTGGTCCAAAGGACCTATTGTATTGGACAGTATCATTCTGTGGGACTTGAACTGAGAATCCCATGACAGCTTACCATCACAGTTATGGAGAATCACAGAACCTTATAGCACAGGAGGCCATTCAGCCCAAAGAATGCGTGCCAGCTGCCTGTTCGTCATCACTTCAGAATATTCAAGTATTCGATCAGTTCCCTCACAAATGTCAGAATTGAAACTGCTTTCACCATCCTGTCAGACAATGCATTCTGAGAATACCTTGGTTAACTACAATGCTGTCAGTGGAGACATATTGTCCTAATTTACACTTGATTATCTTTACGAAATCTGCTCTGTTCTGAAAAACAATCCCAATCTCTTCAGACTTTCATTCCAAGAAATTGCCTGAGCGCCATATCCAACTTTTATCCCACAGACAGCTGCTCAGAACTGGACACAATTCACCAACTGAGAATATAACTCTCAATTTACTAAATTATGACACCGGATTCTCTCTTTTTGCATTTGCCTCGGTCAATCCAGGATTGTTTCTGCCTTCTCTTTTGTCTTTGCTACTTTGCCCCAAGTTTGTTTGTAGGATGTGGGTATTATTGCCACTCTCTACTGTCCTCGAGTACATACAGGTTCGGAGTAGGCTTTCAGCCCCTCAAGCCTATTCCACCTCAATAAAACCATACTCGATTATAATCTCAAAGCCATCTTCCAGGCAATCCCATCCCCCATAACCTCCGAGTCCCTTGTTTGTCAAGATGTCTCACTAAAAATCTTCAACAATCCTGCCTGCACCCCACCATGGAAGAGGTACACAGCGCTTCAATCCTCAGGGAGAAGAAAATTCTCTTCAGCTCGGCCTTAAATGGGGGTCTTTGTAAAAGTCCACTCTTTCTGACACTGGAGGAAACAGCCTTTTTGTGTCTACATTGGTCGAGTCTGTTCAGAATCTTAAATTTCAGTAAGGTCACCTCTCATTCTCCTGAACACAGTAGATACTGGCCCAAGTGTCCAACTGATCTTTCTGTGTAACACCTACCCAGAAATCAGTCAAGTGAACCTCCTGTGAACTGCTTCGAATACAATTACATCCCTTCTTAATTAAAGAGGCCAAACAAAAAGGAGGGTAATAATCAGACAGCAACATGACCCACTGGCTGGAATCAGGGTACTGCCGTGAAACAAGGATTTCGGCCCGGCAACAGTAGAATAGTATGCAACGTGGCTTCGATGTTTTGGTAAACAGTTACAGCTTCACCAATCGCAACGGGCCACTGCAGCAGATGCAGAGGCCGGGAGAGCACAAGGTAGCTATTTGTTGGACGCAGAAACAACCGGTGGGCTCATTTGGTAGCCCAGAGCTAAGATGTGCAGACAGCCAATAGAGATGACAGAAAAATCCAACATGGCTTCTAATTAAAGACAGAATCTTATAACACGAGGGTCCATTCACCTTATCTTGGTTAGACTGGCTATTTCTGAGAGTTCTCTCGTTACTTGCACTCCTGTTTAGTACTGTCCATTCAAATCGCTCTTGTACAACCAACCCCAGCATTTTTACGACACAGACACATGTCGCTCTGATATATCAGTTAACATTAAACCAGCAGGTGTAGACTAGAACAGTTTTACCATCCAAACTGCTCTCAAGACTGAACTTCCCGAACACTGACTCCGAACATTCAGCCAGAATGGACAATGAGAGGTGGGGTCATCCTGTTAACTTAGACAACACGTCGCAGTACTCCTGAGAGAAGCATTGGGACACTTTCTGGTCCTGCTCCTCTAAGCAAGGTTGAACCCGGAGTTACATCAGACATGTAAATAAGGCCAACATGAAGGATCAGACAGCAATTCTCTTCAATTAAAAATAAATCAGAACAGGAAACACTTTCAGATTCACTGTTTTGACAATGCCTGGCAGGTAGTTGGAGCATCAGATTAACAGGCCATGATCAGACAAGGACAATAACTCAGTTAGAACACGGGGGGACACACAGCAAACCAACTTCCAGGTGGGAGATGCTGTGGGGTGGGGCTCTCCCCCCACAGGTTCACCGGAAATATCTCCCCATGATCTCACTCGAAGACCCAGACCCCAAGTCACAATGTGCCCCATTACCACCAGCACCTCCCCAACCCTGAGGGTCTTCATGTCCTCACTCACCACTCCCCCCTCCCCCCCACCTTCTCTGGGGTGTTTAATTTCCACTCCCCCACCCTGGGGTTGATGTCCCCACCCTGGGGGTGTATGATGTCTCTACGCTGGGGAGTGTGTATGATGTCCCCACCCTGGGGGGGCAGTGTGTGTGTGATGTCCCCACCCTGGGTGTGTGTGTGTGTGTGCTGTGCCCACCCTGGGGGGGATGTGATGTCCCCACCCTGGGGGAGTGTGTGTGTGTGTGTGTGTGTGTGTGTGTGTGTGCTGTGCCCACCCTGGCGGGGATGTGATGTCCCCACCCTGGGGGAGTGTGTGTGTGTGTGTGTGTGTGTGTGTGTGTGCTGTGCCCACCCTGGCGGGGATGTGATGTCCCCACCCTGGGGGAGTGTGTGTGTGTGTGTGTGTGTGTGCTGTGCCCACCCTGGGGGTGATGTGATGTCCCCACCCTGGGTGTGTGATGTCCCCACCCTGGGGGGTGTGATGTCCCCACCCTGGGGGGTGTGATGTCCCCACCCTGGGAGGGGGGTGTGTGTGTGAGATGTGCCCACCCTGGGGGTGATGTGATGTCCCCACCCTGGGTGTGTGATGTCCCCACCCTGGGGGGTGTGATGTCCCCACCCTGGGGGTGATGTGATGTCCCCACCCTGGGGGGGCGTGTGTGTGATGTCCCCACCCTGGGGGGGGGCGTGTGTGTGATGTCCCCACCCTGGGGTGATGTCCCCACCCTGGGGGTGATGTGATGTCCCCACCCTGGGGGTGATGTGTGTGATGTCCCCACCCTGGGGGGGATGTGATGTCCCCACCCTGGGGGGGGGGGTGAGTGATGTCCCCACCCTGGGGGATGTGATGTCCCCACCCTGGGGGGGGTGTGATGTCCCCACCCTGGGGGGGGGGGGGTGATGTGATGTCCCCACCCTGGGGGGGGGGGTGTGAGTGATGTCCCCACCCTGGGGGGGACTGCCCTTCCAGATCCACACGCCCCCCCGTGGACAAGAATGGTGATGACCTGCTTGGCACTGATTGGTTACTGCTGCCGCCTGCCTCTCACTGATTGGTGCAGCCAGCTGTCAGTCACGCTGTTCCCCGCCCCCTCCCACCCGGGGCGGTGTCGCTGGGTCTGAAGGACCGGCCCCGGCGCTGACCCTGAGCCCGGCCCGAGCCCGGCCTCGGGGTGGACAGCCGCCAGTCCAGAGGTAACCCGTGATCACTCACACACCGGCCGGCCGGCTCTGTCCCCCGGTTCCTACCTGCACGGCCTCCCCGGCCATGGCGGCTCGGTCCCGCCGACTCCGCTCTCAAAGGCTTTCCGCTCGGTCACCGGTTCCTCTGCGCATGCTCGCACCGTCACCCCGCCCACAATCTGACCTCACAATCACCGTCCGCTCGTTGCGTCATTGGCCCCGCCCACAAACTGGCCTCACAATCACCGTCCGCTCGTTGCGTCATTGGCCCCGCCCACAAACTGACCTCACAATCACCGCCCGCTCTGTGCGTCATTGGCTCCGCCCATCAGCCTTGACCATCCCGCAGAGAGGCTGTTGGGCAGAGGGTGGCGCAGTGGATAGCGCTGCTGCCTCACAGCGACAGGGTCTTGGGTTCGAGTCCCACTCTCTCCATGCCTCTATGGTGTTCAGGGATATGTCAGTTACTTAGGTACGATAGTCTTCGGAGGGTTGGGGAACCCCAGTCCATCAATGTGGACTTCACCAGTTTCCTCATTTCCCCAGCTCCACACTTCCAGCTCAGCATGCCCTGACCTATTGCACTCTATGCTACTTTCTCCCACTCCCCATTTATCTCTCCATCCTTCAGGCTCTCTGCCTCTACTCCTGATGATACGTCGATTTTCTCTGCTCCTGGGATGCTGTCTGACCTGCTGTGCTCTTCCAGCACCACTCTCATCCAGAACCTGATTTCCAGCATCTGCAGCCCTTGTTTTTATCTTAGTGGACTTGCTGGGCCGACGGGGCGTGATTCCACACAGTAGGGATTCTATTCTAAATTTGAAACCAACAGCCAGTAACAAACCCATTCACATTCTAATTCTGGGAGAGAGAGGCGATGAACAGCAGCAGTTGAGTTTGCATTCCTATCCCACCAAGGGGGAGGGACCAGAAAACAGCAGCAATCCCATTCCCAAACCAAACCCAAACCAAACCCAATCAGAGATTATATTAGATTCCCAACAATATGGGGACAGGTCCTTTGGCCCAACAAATTCACACTGACCCTCTGCAGAGCAACCCATTCAACTACCCTATACTTAGCCCTGACTAATGCACCTAACATGGGCACTTTAGCATAGCCAATTCATCCTAACCTGCACATCTTTGGACTGTGGGAGGAAACCCACGCAGACACAGGAAGAATGTACAAACTCCACACAGATAGTCAGCCAAGGCTGGAATCGAACCTGGGTCCCTGGTGCTGTGAGGCAGCAGTGCTAACCACTGAGCCACCATGCTGCCATATATGCAACTTGAACGTTCACTGTTTGTGGCACTCTGCATCACAAACCAGCTGTTCAGCCAACTGAGCTAACTAACACCCCACATGCGCAGAGGTACCCGTGACAGAGCAGAAAGCCTTTGCGATAACAGCAGCAGTCCCATTCTCATCACAATGTAAGTCCAATGAGAAGGATAATGTTAATGTTCACACTGCTTACTCTCCACAGATGCTGTCAGAACTGCTGAGTTTCTCCAGCAATTTCTGTTTTTGTTTCAGATCTCCAGGATCTGGAGTTAAATTTTATTTTTTGTCCAGTGAAGAGAATCAGAAGTATAATAATCCCATTCCCAACCATTTCCAGTCAGAGGGAGTCAGAAAATGTGCCAATCCCCTTCCTAATTGACTGAAAAATAACCCTCCACCACCACCCTCTGTCTTGTACCTTTGAGCCAGTTCTGTATCCAAATGACTAGTTCTCCCTGTATTCCATGAGACCTAACACTGGGGTGGGGGAGTCCAGAACCAGAGGGCATAGGTTTAGGGTGAGAGGGGAAAGATATTAAAGAGACCTAAGAGGCAACTTTTCCACACAGAGGGTGGTACGTGTATGGAATGAGCTGCCAGAGGAAGTGGTGGAGGCTGGTACAATTCCAACATTTAAGAGGCATCTGGATGGGTATATAAATAGGAAGGGTTTGGAGGGATATGGGCCGGGTGCTGGCAAGTGGGACAAGAGTGGATTGGGATATCTGGTCAGCATGAAAGAGTTGGACCGAAGGGTCTGTTTCCATGCTGTACATCTCTATGACTCTAATTCAATCTAGCTCCACAGAGAAGGAGTCAGAAATGTAGAAAACCCAATGCAGAGAGGGAGCTAGAATTGACATTCTGACCAATACTGTATCAAGGAGAAGGTGAAGACCGCAGATGCTGGAGATCAGAGTTGGTAAATGCTACATCAACCCAATTTCAAGGGCCAGGATACAGACAGCAGCATTTTGAAACAACCCATTCCAAATCCAATTTCCATTTCAAGACCATTCCAGACCCAGCAGCATGGAGCAGTGGGCAGCACGGTGGCACAGTGGTTAGCACTGCCGCCTCACAGCGCCCGAGACCCAGGTTCAATTCCCGACTTTTGGAGTTTGCACGTTCTCCCCGTGTCTGCGTGGGTTTCCTCCGGGTGCTCCGGTTTCCTCCCACAGTCCAAAGATGTGTGGGTCAGGTGAATTGGCCGTGCTAAATTGCCCGTAGTGTTAGGTAAGGGGTAAATGTAGGGGTATGGGTGGGTTGAGCTTCGGCGGGTCGGTGTGGACTTGTTGGGCCGAAGGGCCTGTTTCCACACTGTAAGTATCTAATCTAATCTAAAAAAAACACATGCGATCCACAACTCCAGCTCCAGGGAGAAGAGATAGAACCAGAATTATTTCCAAATTGGACCCAACTTCAAGGACCACATGATCAACGATGCCCTCCAATGCATCGTCTCCGCCCTTGAACCCCACCCTCCAATTACAACAAGGATAGAACACCCCCCCCAGCCAGTGCTCACCTTCCACCCCACCAATCTCCACCTACAATCAGACCCCACCACCAGAATATATTTCCTTCCCCATCCCAATCAGCATTCCACAGAGACCATTCCCTCAACGACTCCCTTATTAGGTGCACACCCCCCCCCCCATTAGCCCACCCTCCACACCCAGCACCTTCCCTGCCACCACAAGAAGTGTAAAACCTGTGCCGACACGTCTCCCCCACCTCCACCACCATCCAAGACCCAAAGGATCCTTCACCATCCAACAGAGATTTATCTGCACTTCCAAACACCTCATCTACTGTGTTCATTGCTCTCAATGTGATCTCTTCTACATTGGGGCGAGAGGATGCCAACTCTTGGAAAATTCCAGAGAACATCTCTGGGACACACGCACCCCATAATCCCACTGCCCTGTGGCTGACCACCTCAACTCCTCCTCCCACTCCACCAAGGACATGCAAGTCCTGGATCTCCTCCACCTCTAGATTCTAGCCACCCGACACCTGGAGGAAGAACGCCTCATCTTCTTCACCCCCCCCCTCACCTGCAACTACCGATCGCCTTCCCAGCTAACATCCTCCCCACTCCCACCCTCCTATTTATCTCTCAGCCCCTTCCCCCTCCACATTCCTGATGAAAAGCTTATGCCTGAAATGTCAACTCTCCTGCTCCTCGGATGCTGCCTGATCTGTGCTTTTCCAGCGCCACACTTAAAGGACCGGTGGGACATGGACATCAAGGGACTTCTGATTCTTGGTGTTTCTCAGAGTCCTATCATAGAACATAGAACAGCACAGGCCCTTCAGCCCTCAATATTCTGCCGATCTTCTATCCTATTCTAAGATCAGACTAAACCACATACCCTTTACTTTACTGTCATCCATGTGCCCATCCAAGAGTCACTTAAATGTCCCTAATGTCTCCAAGTCTACTACCACAGTTGGCAGTGTATTCCACGCACCCACCATTCTCTGTGTAAAGAACCTACCTCTGACATCACCCTTAAATCTTCCTCTTAAAATTATGTTCCCTCATGATAGCCATTCCCACCCTGGGGAAAAGTCTCTGGCCATCCACTATCTATGCCTCATCATCTTTACACCCCTATCAAGTCACCTCTCATCCTTCTTCATTCCAATGAGAAAAGCCCTAGCTCCCTCAACTTTTCTTCATAAGACATACCCTCCAGTCCAGGCAGCATCCTGGGAAATCTCCTCTGAACCCTCAGTAAAGCTTCCACATCCTTCCTATAATGAGGCAATCAGAACTGAACACAACATCCAAGTGTGGTCTAACCAGGGCTCTATAGAGCTGCAGCATAACCACGCGGCTCTTAAACTCAATCCCTCGCTAATGAAAGCCAGCACTCCATATGCCTTTTTGACAATCCCATCAACCTGGGTGGCAACTTTGAGGAATCTGTGAACATGGACCCCAAGATCCCTCTGTTCCTCCACACTGCCATGAATCCTGCCTTTAACCCTGTATTCTGCATTCAAATTTGACCTTTGAAAAGTGAATGACTTCACATTTTTCCAGACTGACCTTCATCTGTCACTTCTCAGCCCAGCTCCACGTCCCGTCAATGTCCCGGTGCAACCTGAAACAGCCCTCCACACTATCCACCACTCACCAACATTCCTGCCATCGGTGAACTTACTAACCCACCCTTCCTCTTACTCATCCAAGTAATTTATAAAAATTACAAACAGTAGAGGTCCCAGAACAGATCCTTGCAGAACACTGAGCTCCAGGCTGAATACTTTCCATCTACCACCACCCTTTGTCTTCTATGGGCCAGCCAATTCTGTATCCAGACACGTTTCCCTGTATCCCACGCTTCCTTACTTTCCGATATTTTGAGCCTTATCAAAGGCCTTGTTGAAATCCATGTACACCACATCTACTGCTCGACCTTCACCAACATGTTTTGTCACATCCTCAAAGAATTCAATAAGATTTGTGAGGCATGACCTGCCCGCCTCAAAGCCATGTTGACTATCTCTAACCAAACTATGGTTTTCCAAGTCATCATAATTCCTGTCTCTCAGAATCCTCTCCAATACTTTTGCCCACTGCTGACAAAAGACTGACTGGTCTGTAATTCCCAGGGTTATCCCTATTCCCTTTCTTGAACAAGGGAATAACATTGGCCACCCACCAATCGTTGGCCACCCACCAATCGTTGGCACTGTTTCAGTGGACATTGAGGACACAAAGATCATCATCAAAGACACCAGTAATCTTTTCTCTCATTTCCTGTAGTAAGCTTGGGTATATCCCATCTGGCCCAGGGGATTTATCTATCCTTATGTTTTCCAACGTTTTCAGCACATCCTCTTCCCAACATCAACTCACTGGCCTGTTGCAGCCTGTCTGTTCCCTTTGTTTTATTTTGAGAAAGGACTATGCTGATTTTGTGGCAGGACTTAGCTCTTGTACTCCGGTTTTTACTGTCTGCACTTCGTGTTTTTGCATGTTTTTTTTCACTTTTTGGTGTTTTGGATTGAGCCCTTGTGAGTCAACATCCCCTTTCCGGATGAACTGTTCCTCTGTGAATGCGGCTAGGCCTCTGTGGGTAGACCAGGCCTCTGTAGAGACTGAACACCTATGTGTGTGCTGGGAGGTAAGCATTTGCTGCCTTTGGGAGTGGACTGTGCCTTCAGGGGGTGCACTGAGCCCCTGTGAGCGAACTGGACGCTTACAATGAATTGTATCCCCGTGTGGATAGCCAATCCTGGACCATCCTGGACCATCCTCTGTGGATGGACTAGGCCTCTGTAGAGAGTGAACACCTGTGTGTATGCTATGGTGTGTGCATTTGCTCCCTTCAGGAGTGGACTTTGAATGATGGAGTGGACTCTGCCTTTGGGCGTGGACTCCATTTCTGATAATGGACCCTGCAAACTGAAGTGTGCTCTGTTTTGGAATGGAGTCTGCTTTTTTACTTGTTGGGTTTATCACCTCCACTGTGTCTTGTGTATCCCTGGGTCTGGCAGGCCTTACTGTAAGCTAGGAGGCTCATAGGTCATCCCAAAAGCTGTCACCCCCAAGAACCGGAAGACAGGTAGTCTGTCCCATGTTCCCAAAGTTGAGTAGGCTGCCTTGAGAGCGAGAGGGTGGGCCGGCCATCCTGAGCGTTGTTGTCACGAGGAAGGAGTAGGTTGGGTTGTCCTAGAGGTGGCTGGAAGGTGGGTCAGGCCAGTCAACGGGCTGGATGGTGCGTTAGAGTGGGCGCAAGCCAGAAGGTATGTCAGGGCAGAGCGAGAGCCCGAAAGTTGGGTCGGCCATCCTCAGCACTGTCATCCCGGGAAGGTACCAGGACGGCCTGGCCTAGAGGTGGCTGGAAGGTGCAGAATAGTGGTCAGGGAAGCCGAAGGTGGGTGGGGGGTGGGTGGGGGTGGGGGGGGGGCGGGGGGGAGGCGGGTGGTTTGCTGGCTTGCCAGGGGTGTCTGTGCACTGTTTTACTGTTCACGTTTTCAGACTGTTGTATTTGGGATTGTAATTTCCGTTTCCTTTTTGACAAGGTACTGTGGGGTTTGAGGTTCCTGTGAACTGGTTTGGCCTTGTGCCCCTTGCCCCTGTAAATTGCTGGTTTTTGTAAACTGCTTCTTGTTTATTGTTAACTGTTTGTTTGTATTTTGTACAGTTGGATGAAATTTTGAAAATATAAAAATGTAAGAGAAGGGCACTGCTTGTCTCTGGACACTCGGGAGATTTTCCTCGCTGGTGGTGGGATATGAATCAAGTTTTCTGCACTCGTTTCTTCACTGCGTCCTACACCTACCTGCACATGACATGGGGGCTGGGGAGGAACGCGCAGTACCGCTGTGTGGCAAGGATAGAGAATCTCCTCAATTCAGGGCGCTGACTCAGAGCTGGATGGCCACAGCCAGGATACTGGGCACCGGTAAATAAATGGTGACTTGGTGACCAAGTACCGGCCTCTGGGCAGTTATTTCAATGCCTTCGCTTTCCAGCCTTCTGATTCCTGTCTCTACTTTTGCCTTTAAGGAAAACGGCTCAAGGAAGGCCTGCAGAATCTCTTCCTGGTCAACGTGTAAGGTGGCCTTGGCTCCTTTTATCGTCACTAGACCTTTTTGAAAAAATATCGCAGTTCATTAGGTCGTCGAGCAAGCAGCCATTTTCTAATTGTACAATGTCGACCCAGTCAAGGGGAATCTTTCTGAACCAGTTTGGCTGCATCAAGATTGGGTCTGAGCCTTTTACTACAGTGAGTGGGAACTGAACCAGCTGCTTCTCATAAAAGTCCGGAATGGAAAGTGTGTCCTTAATCTGAACAGTTCCCCGGTATACATTCTCAGTCTTGCACAAACTAACGGGGTGAAATCCAGAGTGAATTTTGTGAAAGTCTGGTTCTGCGATTGCTTTAATGGCCGCACCGGTATTGTCCTGCATTAGAGCGGGCGGCACGGTGGCACAGTGGTTAGCACTGCTGCCTCACAGCGCCAGAGACCCAGGTTCAATTCCCGCCTCAGGTGACTGACTGTGTAGAGTTTGTGCATTCTCCCCGTGTCTGTGTGGGTTTGCTCTGGTTTCCTCCCACAGCCTAAAGGTGTGCAAGTCAGGTGAATTGGCCATGCTAAATTGCCTGTAGTTGTAAGGGTAAGGGTATGGGTCGGTGTGGACTTGTTGGGCCGAAGGGCCTGTTTCCACACTGTAAGTAATCTAATCTAAAGAAGTGGGTGACCATTTAACCAGATGGTCATTTTGATTGGTCCTGAGTTGGATGTTGCTGAGCAATGGAACTGTTCCAAACCAGCTGTAAGTGGACTTTCCAGGGGGTGCCGTCTCCTGGATACTGACTGACAAGATCTCTTCTTCAAGTTAGGTCTAGTGGGACTCTAACTGTCTCAGCTCCACAGAAGTACAATGGCTTGCTGGCCCAGATCCTGAAGAAAATTTTAACCATTTAAGCGAGACTTGTCTTTATTTAGGGGTTTTGGTGTGGGCTGACCCAGAGTCCCTCTGTTCAGGAGATGTGCTGAGTGAGGTTATACAATTGCCTTGATTTGAGCAGTGTTTCCCCCAGCTCAGTCAGCCTGGGGAGGATGTCTGTTTCCATCAGAATCCCCTGTAACTCCTATGCTGCATTGGCCACATATTCCCATGCTAAAGCCAATTGTAGTCTATTTGGGCTTCAATGTGGAGCTGCTTTTCCACGGCAAACAGTCTCTCAGCATCTCATTCAGAGTTAAACCAAAGCCACATGCCTCTGTCATTCATAGAATCATACAATCACAGAATCCCTACAGTGGACACAGGCCATTTGGCCCATTGAGTATGACTGAAATTCCGGACAGCAGCTATTATAGCCAATCCACTCCTAACCTGCACGTCTTCGGACAATGGGAGAAACCAGAGCACCCAGTGCAAACCCACATCAGACAGAGGAGAACGTGCAATTCCACACAGACAGTAGTCTGAGGTTGGAATTGAACCCGGGTTCCTGGGGCTGGGAGGCAGCAGGACAAGCCACTGTGCTGCCCCAATCCTAGTCAATACCAAACTGATGGATGGACTCTACCTTGTTGGTAATAACCACTGCCTGTTACTTGTGTGATTAGTTAATCTGTACAAGAGGTTGTTTTCGAGTATAAATGGAACAGTTGTTCAGTCTTAAGAGATCAGAAAGGATTTCTTCATCCTCAAAGACAGGACTACAATGCACCCTATTCATAGACATAATCAGCATTTCTTATAACTTATCAGAACGGCTCAAACTGTCAACCCTTCCCACCTCCCAACTACCACCCTATCACCTCGGGCACTCACCGTACTCATACTCATACTTTACCACACTGACAACCCGTCCCACCTCCCAACTACCACCCTATCACCTCGGGCACTCACCGTACTCATACTCATACTTTACCACACTGACAACCCGTCCCACCCCCCAACTACCACCCTATCACCTCGGGCACTCACCGTACTCATAGTCATACCTTACCACACTGACAACCCGTCCCACCCCCCAACTACCACCCTATCACCTCGGGCACTCACCGTACTCATACTCATACCTTACCACACTGACAACCCGTCCCACCCCCCAACTACCACCATATCACCTTGGGCACTTACTCATTCTACTTCTATATCCAACCTCTTCCAGTGACTTTTAGATATTAAATGATTTTACTGATTGGAATAAGTACTCAGTGTCACAAACAGGAGAGTGGCTTCTGTACAGTGTCTCTGGGGTGCTCCCTCCAAAGTTGGTTGTACTTTGTCAGTTCTAAAAGCTCCTCCAGCAGAACATGGTTTGTGAAAATCATGTGTGATCAGGGTCAGAAAAAGCTCCGTTTGTGATTAAAGTTTCTGGGCCCTGAAATCTGCTTGTATCTCAGCCGGGCTCAGCATTTCTCGCATTTTCAGTTTGTATTCCAGATTTCAGCATTGGCAGGATTTTGCTTTTGTTTTAGGATGTTTAAATGTGTTTACCTTAAATGACGTAGTGACAATGTTCGGTCAGTTAGTATGAAATAATACATCATGTAATTAAGCAAATAAACACAGGCAGCTAGATGTTCTGCCTATTTTTTCTAATCTTATACAGCTTTAACTTGTATAGACATATTGTTCATTATGTGGTGCTTATTAAACAGACTTTGCTAATGAAGGACACGCTCCTTGTGAACAGGGACTTTACTTTCCAAATTTGTTCTGAGAGATAGCGGCAGTGAGCAACTTAACTATTTCATTGTTTTGAACTAAAGTACACCACCTTTTAGGAAGTTATTCATACACGGGTTGTGAGTGACATCACTCACCCAGCTATTCATACACGGGTTGTGAGTGACATCACTCACCCAGCTATTCATACACGGGTTGTGAGTGACATCACTCACCCAGTTATTCATACACGGGTTGTGAGTGACATCACTCACCCAGCTATTCATACACGGGTTGTGAGTGACATCACTCACCCAGTTATTCATACACGGGTTGTGAGTGACATCACTCACCCAGCTATTCATACACGGGTTGTGAGTGACATCACTCACCCAGTTATTCATACACGGGTTGTGAGTGACATCACTCACCCAGTTATTCATACACGGGTTGTGAGTGACATCACTCACCCAGCTATTCATACACGGGTTGTGAGTGACATCACTCACCCAGCTATTCATACACGGGTTGTGAGTGACATCACTCACCCAGTTATTCATACACGTGTTGTGAGTGACATCACTCACCCAGTTATTCATACACGGGTTGTGAGTGACATCACTCACCCAGCTATTCATACACGGGTTGTGAGTGACATCACTCACCCAGCTATTCATACACGGGTTGTGAGTGACATCACTCACCCAGCTATTCATACACGGGTTGTGAGTGACATCACTCACCCAGCTATTCATACACGGGTTGTGAGTGACATCACTCACCCAGCTATTTAGACACGGGTTGTGAGTGACATCACTCACCCAGTTATTCATACACGGGTTGTGAGTGACATCACTCACCCAGTTGCTGCTTTTGAGAAGGTAGTTCTTCTTCCTGAATTGTTCCGCTCCATTCAGAGTTTCCTGATGAAGGCTTTATTGCTGAAATGTGGACTCTCCTGCTCCTCGGATGCTGCCTGACCGGCTCTGCTTTCTCAGAGCCACACTCTGCAGTCGTTACTTTCTCCTCACACCCAATGTGCTGTTAGGGAGGGAGTTCTAGGATTATGTTCCAGCAACATGGAATAAACAGCAGCGTATAACCAAGTAACGATGGGATGTGGCTAGGAGGACACTTTGTCGCATTGCTGATACTGAGCATCAGTGGTAGAGGGAGCGAATGCTCGTAGATGTGATATCAGTCAAGTGTATTGCCTTGTCCTGGATAGTCTCAATCTTCTTACATCTCCGTCAACATAAAAATGGTCTGCTTTAGTGTTTGTACATATCGATCCTGGTAACTTTTAATTTCACCACCTTCTAGTCCTAATGTGCCACCTAGGAACATGCAATCACTATTTTGTAGAAAGAGGTCTGTTGGCCCATGGAGCCTGAACCAACCTGCTGAAGTGAACCACAAAAAAGATCCCTCCACCAGCCCTATCCATGTAAGTTCGCATTCCCCATGGCCAATCCCCCCTAACCTGCACATCCCTGAACACTGTGGGATAATAACCCATGGCCAATCCCCCCTAACCTGCACATCCCTGAACACTGTGGGATAATAACCCATGGTCAATCCACCCTAACCTACACATCCCTGGACACTATGGGACAATTTCTCATGGCCAATCCACCCTAACCTACACATCCTTGAACACTATGGGACAATTCCCATGGCTAATCCCCCCTAACCTGCTCATCCCTGGGCACTATGGGACAATTTCCCATGGCCAATCCACCGTAACAGACATGTCTTTGGATTTTGGGAGGAAACCGAAGCACCCAGCAAAAACCTACCCAGACACAAGGAGGATGTGCAAACTCCGCACAGGCATCACCCAAGGCTGGAATCTAACCTGGATCCCTGGCACTGTGAGGCAGTGGTGCTAACCACTCTGCCACCCTATGTACTTACCCATGCGTTTAACTTGCCTCTGTCCATTTGCAGAAATACCATCTCAGTTCTGTCGACCTATAGGGGGAGCTGATATTTCCATATTATAGCTACAAGGCCGAAAAGAAAAATGAATAGGAATAGGCCATTCAGCTCTTGAGACTGCTCAGCCAGTTAATGGAATCATGGCTGACCTGACATTTCTCATGCCCATTTTCCCCACAATACCTGATCCCATACAAATCAAGGATGTGTCTCAGCCTTAAAAAATCATAAGGACTCTGTCACAGTTCTCCATGGCAAGGAGTTCCAAAGATTCTATGTAAGAGATGAAATTTCTCCCCATTTCAGTCTTAAATTGATAACCCTCTATTCCAAGACTGTACCCTCTGGCCTGAGACTTTCCATGAGATGAAACATCCTCTCAGCATTTACTGTGTAAACAATTTTAAGTATCCATTATATTCCTCTGAGATCATTTCTCATATGTCTAAACCCCATACAGTAGGGTCCCAGTATGTATAGCCTTTGCTCATAAGACAATCTCTCCATACCAGGGATCATCCTCCAATGAAATAATATCTTTCCTTAAATAATGGGACTGAAACAGCTCATGCTAGTCAGGATGTGGTCTCACCAGCACCTTGTACAGTTGCAGGAAGACTTCCCTACTCTTACAGGAGAAAGTGAGGACTGCAGATGCTGGAGATCAGAGTTGAGAGTGTGGTGCTGGAAAAGCACAGCAGGTCAGGCAGCATCAGATGAAGGGCTTTTGCCCAGAACATTGATTTTACTGCTCCTCGGATGCTGCCTGACCTACTGTGCTTTTCCAGCACCACACACTCTTCCCTACTCTTACAGTCCATTCCCCCCCCCTTCTCCCTGAAATAAGGGCCAATATTCCATTGGCCCTTCCTAATTAATTGCTGCACCTGGGTGCTAGTTTCCTGTATTTTTGTGAACCAATACTCCCAAGTCACGTTACGTTGCAGTTTTCTCCATTTAAATGTTATTCTTTTTATTCTCCCATCCAAAATGAACAACTTCACATTTTCTCACATTATACTCCATTTGTCAACCTTTCACTCACTTTGTTAAATATCAATACGCCTCTGTACGTTGCTTGTATCTCTCTCGTAATCTGCTTTTTCAGCTATTGTTCTGTCCTCTACAAATTTGGCTTGAGTATATTTGCTTCCTTCCTCCATGTCATTAATCCATGTTGGAAATAGTTGTGGTCCTAGTACTGACTCCATTGGAACTTCACAGATCATAGGTCACCAACCAGAAAAAGAATCCCTTTTCCCCACTTGCTATCTTCTGCCCATTAGCTAATTCTCTACCTGTGTCAATGTACCTACGTCCAAAACTGTGGGCTGGTACCTTATGACTTGGTCTTTATGAGGCACCTTTTGGATATGACACATGTCCTGGTTCTCCTGTAAACACTGGTTAAGACTTCCTCAAAGAAACTATAATAAATTAGTCAGCCATTTCCCTTTGATAAAGCCATGCAGACTCTGTGTGATTAGCTTCTGATTTTCCAAGTGTTCTGCTCATACTTTTCCAACAATAGATGTAAGGCAAGCAGCTTCAGCTTCCCCACTATTTGCCTAGCTCCCTTTTTGAATACGGGTGTTACATGTACTTCTTCAGAATCCAAGGATATAACCAAAGTATCTACTATCCCTGTGGCTACCTCTTCTGGAATCTGAGGTTGTACGCCATCAGGGCTAGGCATGTCTCTGCTTTTCGCCTCATTAGTTTTGTCTAATACTACTTTTCTAGTGATGGTGATGGAACTTAAGTCGTATTTAATTCCACCCCCGTATGCTTTAGTAATAGTGGGATGCTTGAAGTATTCCCCACTGTAAAGACTGATGCAAAATATCTGTTTAACTCTTCTGGCATTTCTTTGTTCTCAGTAGCAGTTGAGAACATAATTGAGAGTTCTCACCTTCTTGAGTTATCACCTTAATGAGAGTCCTCAACATATTGCGAGTTCTCACCTTTTCTTGAGAGTTCTCACTTTATTGAGAGTTCTCACCTCATTGAATTCACCCCTTGTTTAGAGCTCTCACCTTATTGAGAGTCCTCAACTTATTGAGAGTTCTCACCTTATTGAGAGTTCCAACCTTTTATTAAGAGATCTCACCTTATTGAGAATCCTCAACTTATTGAGAGTTCTCACCTTATTGAGAGTTCTCACCTTATTGAGAGTCCTCAACTTATTGAGAGTTCTCACCTTATTGCGAGTTCTCACCTTTTCTTGAGAGTTCTCACTTTATTGAGAGTTCTCACCTCATTGAATTCACCCCTTATTTAGAGCTCTCACCTTATTGAGAGTCCTCAACTTATTGAGAGTTCTCACCTTATTGAGAGTTCCAACCTTTTATTATGAGATCTCACCTTATTGAGAGTCCTCAACTTATTGAGAGTTCTCACCTTATTGAGAGTTCTCACCTTTTTTGAGAGTTCTCACCATATTGAGAGTTCTCACCTTTATTGGGAGATTTCACATAATTGAGAGTCCTCAACTTATTGAGAGTTCTCAACTTATTGAGAGTCCTCACCTTATTGAGAGTTCTCAACTTATTGAGAGTCCTCACCTTACTGAGTTCTCACCTTACTGTGAGTTCTCTCCCTATTGAGTTCTAACCTTATTGAGAGTCCTCACCTTGAGAGTCCTCACCTTATTGAGAGTTCTCACCTTATTGAGAGTTCTCGCTTTATTCAGAGTCCTCACCTTATTGAGAGTTCTCACCTTTTCTTGAGAGTTCTCACTTTATTGAGAGTTCTCACCATATTGCGATTTCTCACCTTTATTGGGAGATCTCACATAATTGAGAGTTCTCACCTTCTTGAGTTATCACCTTATTGAGAATTTTCAACTTATTGAGAGTCAACACCTTATTGAGAGTCCTCACCTTATTGAGAGTTCTCACTTTACTGAGAGTTCTGACCTTGTTGAGTTCTCACCTTATTGAGAGTTCTCATCTTTACTTGTGAATTCTCACTTTATTGAGAGACCTCACCTTATTGAGTTCTCACTTTTACTGAGAGTTCTCACCTTTTGATTTCACACCATATTGAGAGTTCCCACCTTATTGAGTTCTCACCTTTTATTTAATGTTCTCACCTTATTGAGAGTTCTCACAGTATTGAGAGACCTCACCATATTGAGAGTTGTCACTCTATTGAGAGTTCTGACCTTATTCAGTTCTCACCTTATGGAGAGTTCACACCTTTTATTGAGAGTTCTCATCTTTTCTTGAGAGTCCTCACCTTATTGAGAGTTCTCAACTTTTTTGTGAGATCTCACATAATTGAGAGTTCTCACCATCTTGAGTTCTCACTTCATTGAGAGTTCTAACCTTTTATTATGAGTTCTCACCTTATTGAGAGTCCTCAACTTATTTAGAGTTCTCACCATATGGAGTGTTCTATCCTTTTATTATGAGTTCTCACATTATTGAAGTCCTCACCTTATTGAGAGTTCTCACCTTTTTGTGAGATCTCACATCATTGAGAGTTCTCACCTTTTATTGAGAGTTCTCACCTTTTTGAGAGTTCTCACCTTTTTTGTGAGATCTCACGTAATTGTGAGTTCTCACCTTCTTGAGTTCTCACCTTATTGAGAGTTCTCACTTTATTGAGAGTTCTAATCTTTTATTATGAGTTCTCACCTTATTGAGAGTTCTCACTTTATTGAGAGTTCACACCTTGTATTGAGAGATCCCACCTTTTTTGAGAGTTCTCACCATATTGAGAGTTCTCACCTTTATTGGGAGATCTCACATAATTGAGAGTACTCACCATCTTGAGTTCTCACCTTATTGAGAGTTCTAACCTTTTACTATGAGTTCTCATCTTATTGAGAGTCCTCACCTTATTGAGAGTTCTCACCTTTTATTAGGAATTCTTACCTTATTGAGAGTTATCACTTTATTGAGAGTTCTGACCTTATTGAGACTTCTCACCATATTGAGAGTTCTCACCTTTCTTGGGAGATCTCACATAATTAAGAGTTCTCACCTTCTTGATTTATCACCTTATTGAGAGTTCCCACCTTACTGAGTTCTCACCTTTTATTTAATGTTCTCACCTTATTAAGAGTTCTCACCTTCTCCTGAGAATTCTCACGTTATTGAGTGTTCTCACCTCATTGAATTCACCCCTTGTTGAGAGTTCACATCTTTTAATAAGAGTTCTCACCTTTTTTGAGAGTTCTCACCTTATTGAGAATTCACACCTTTTATTGTGAGTTCTCACCTTTTTTGAGAGTTCTCACTCATTGAGAGACCTCATCTTATTGAATTCTCACTTTTACTGAGAGTTCTCAACTCATTGATTTATCACCTTATTAAGAGTTCCCACCTTATTGAGTTCTCACCTTTTATTTAATGTTCTCACCTTATTGAGAGTTCTAACATATTGAGAGACCTCACCATATAGAGAGTTCTCACTCTATTGAGAGTTCTGACCTTATTCAGTTCCCACCTTATTGAGAGTTCCCACCTTATTGAGTTATCACCTTTTATTTAATGTTCTCACCTTATTGAGAGTTCTCACCTTATTGAGAGTTCTCACCTTTTTTGAGAGTTCGCACCTTCTTGAGTTATCACTTTATTGAGAGTTCTCACATTATTGAGAGTCCTCACCTTATTGAGAGTTCTCACTTTATTAAGAGTTCTGACCTTTTATTGTGAGTTCTCAACTTATTGAGAGTCCTCACATTATTGAGAGTCCTCACCTTATTGAGAGTTCTCACCGTATTGAGAGACCTCACCATATTGAGAGTTCTCACCTTTTCTTCAGAGTTCTCACCTTATTGAGAGACCTCACCATATTGAGAGTTATCACTTTATTGAGTGTTCACACCTTTTATTGAGAGTTCTCACCTTTTTTGAGAGTTCTCACTATATTGAGATTTCTCACCTTTATTGGGAGATCACACATAATTGAGAGTTCTCACCTTCTTGAGTTATCACCTTATTGAGAGTTCTCAACTTATTGAGAGTCCTCACCTTATTGAGAGTTCCCACTTTACTGAGAGTTCTGACCTTGTTGAGTTCGCACCTTATTGAGAGTTCTCATCTTTTCTTGCGAATTCTCACTTTATTGAGAGATCTCACCTTATTGAGTTCTCACTTTTACTGAGAGTTCTCACCTTATTGATTTCACACCATATTGAGAGTTCCCACCTTATTGAGTTCTCACCTTTTATTTAATGTTCTCACCTTATTGAGAGTTCTCACAGTATTGAGAGACCTCACCATATTGAGAGTTGTCACTCTATTGAGAGTTCTGACCTTATTCAGTTCTCACCTTATGGAGAGTTCACACCTTTTATTGAGAGTTCTCATCTTTTCTTGCGAGTTCTCACTTTATTGAGAGTTCTCACCTCATTGAATTCACCCCATATTTAGAGTTCTCACCTTATTGAGAGTTCTCAACTTATTGAGAGTCCTCACCTTTTTGAGAGTTCTCAACTTTTTTGTGAGATCTCACATAATTGAGAGTTCTCACCTTCTTGATTTCTCAGTTTATTGAGAGTTCTCACCTTTTTTGAGAGTTCTCACCATATTGAGAGTTCTCACATTTATTGGGATATCTCACAGAATTGAGAGTTCTCACCTTCTTGAGTTCTCACTTTATTGAGAGTCCTCACCTTATTGAGAGTTCTCACCTTTTTGTGAGATCTCACATCATTGAGAGTTCTCACCTTTTATTGAGAGTTCTCACCTTTTTGAGAGTTCTCTCCTTTTTTGTGAGATCTCACATAATTGAGAGTTCTCACCGTCTTGAGTTCTCACCTGATTGAGAGTTCTCACCTTTATTGAGAGTTCACACCTTGCATTGAGAGTTCCCACCTTTTTTGAGAGTTCTCACCTTTTTGAGAGTTCTCACCTTTATTGGGAGATCTCACATAATTGAGAGTTCTCACCATCTTGAGTTCTCACCTTATTGAGAGTTCTAACCTTTTACTATGAGTTCTCATCTTATTGAGAGTCCTCACTTTATTGAGAGTCTTCACCTTATTGAGAGTTCTCACCTTTTATTAAGAATTCTTACCTTATTGAGAGTTATCACTTTATTGAGAGTTCTGACCTTTTTGAGAGTTCTCTCCTTTTTTGTGAGATCTCACATAATTGAGAGTTCTCACCTTCTTGAGTTCTCACCTTATTGAGCGTTCTCACTTTATTGAGAGTTCACACCTTGTATTGAGAGTTCCCACCTTTTTTGAGAGTTCTCACCATATTGAGAGTTCTCACCTTTATTGGGAGATCTCACATAATTGAGAGTTCTCACCATCTTGAGTTCTCACCCTACTGAGAGTTCTAACCTTTTACTTTGAGTTCTCATCTTATTGAGAGTCCTCACTTTATTGAGAGTCTTCACCTTATTGAGAGTTCTCACCTTTTATTAAGAATTCTTACCTTATTGAGAGTTATCACTTTATTGAGAGTTCTGACCTTATTGAGACTTCTCACCATATTGAGAGTTCTCACCTTTATTGGGAGATCTCACATAATTAAGAGTTCTCACCTTCTTGATTTATCACCTTATTGAGAGTTCTCAACTTATTGAGAGTCGTCAACTTATTGAGAGTTCTCATTTTGCTGAGAGTTCTGACCTTGTTGAGTTCACACCTTATTGAGAGTTCGCACCTTACTGAGTTCTCACCTTACTGAGTTTTCACCCTATTGAGTTCTCACCTTACTGAGAGTCCTCACCTTATTGAGAGTTCTAACATTATTGAGAGTTCTAAACTTTTATTATGAGTTCTCACATTATTGAGATTTCTCACCTTTTCTTGAGAGTTCTCACCTTATTGAGAGATCTCACCTTATTGAGTTCTCACTTTTTACTGAGAGTTCTCACCTTATTGAGTTCTCACCTTCTCCTGAGAGTTCTCACCTTTTTTGAGAGTTCTCACCTTATTGAGAGTTCACACCTTTTATTGAGAGTTCTCACCTTTTTTGAGAGTTCTCACATTTTTTTGTGAGATCTCACGTAATTGAGAGTTCTCACCTCTTCTTTAGAGTTCTCACCTTATTGAGAGACTTCACCTTATTGAGTTCTCACTTTTACTGAGAGTCCTCAAATTATTGATTTCTCACCTTAATGAGAGTTCCCACCTTATTGAGTTCTCACCTTTTATTTAATGTTCTCACCTTATTGAGAGTTCTAACATATTGAGAGACCTCACCATATTGAGAGTTCTCACTCTATTGAGAGTTCTGACCTTATTTAGTTCTCACCTTATTGAGAGTTCTCACCTTAATGAGAGTTCTCACCTTTTCTTGAGAGTTCTCAACTTATTGAGAGACCTCATCTTATTGAGAGTTCTCACTTTACTGAGACTTCTGACCTTGTTGAGTTCGCACCTTCTTGAGAGTTCTCACCCTATTGAGTTCTCACCTTACTGACAGTCCTCACCTTATTGAGATTTCTCACCTTATTGAGAGTTCTAACCTTTTATTATGAGTTCCCACCTTAATGAGAGTCCTCAACTTATTGAGAGTTCTCACCTTATTGAGAGTTCTCACCATATTGAGAGTTCTCACCTTATTGAGAGTTCTCACCTTTTTTGAGAGTTCTCACCATATTGAGAGTTCTCACCTTTATTGGGAGATTTCACATAATTGAGAGTCCTCAACTTATTGAGAGTTCTCAACTTATTGAGAGTCCTCACCTTATTGAGAGTTCTCAACTTATTGAGAGTCCTCACCTTACTGAGTTCTCACCTTACTGTGAGTTCTCTCCCTATTGAGTTCTAACCTTATTGAGAGTCCTCACCTTGAGAGTCCTCACCTTATTGAGAGTTCTCACCTTATTGAGAGTTCTCGCTTTATTCAGAGTCCTCACCTTATTGAGAGTTCTCACCTTTTCTTGAGAGTTCTCACTTTATTGAGAGTTCTCACCATATTGCGATTTCTCACCTTTATTGGGAGATCTCACATAATTGAGAGTTCTCACCTTCTTGAGTTATCACCTTATTGAGAATTTTCAACTTATTGAGAGTCAACACCTTATTGAGAGTCCTCACCTTATTGAGAGTTCTCACTTTACTGAGAGTTCTGACCTTGTTGAGTTCTCACCTTATTGAGAGTTCTCATCTTTACTTGTGAATTCTCACTTTATTGAGAGACCTCACCTTATTGAGTTCTCACTTTTACTGAGAGTTCTCACCTTTTGATTTCACACCATATTGAGAGTTCCCACCTTATTGAGTTCTCACCTTTTATTTAATGTTCTCACCTTATTGAGAGTTCTCACAGTATTGAGAGACCTCACCATATTGAGAGTTGTCACTCTATTGAGAGTTCTGACCTTATTCAGTTCTCACCTTATGGAGAGTTCACACCTTTTATTGAGAGTTCTCATCTTTTCTTGCGAGTTCTCACTTTATTGAGAGTTCTCACCTCATTGAATTCACCCCATATTTAGAGTTCTCACCTTATTGAGAGTTCTCAACTTATTGAGAGTCCTCACCTTTTTGAGAGTTCTCAACTTTTTTGTGAGATCTCACATAATTGAGAGTTCTCACCTTCTTGATTTCTCAGTTTATTGAGAGTTCTCACCTTTTTTGAGAGTTCTCACCATATTGAGAGTTCTCACATTTATTGGGAGATCTCACAGAATTGAGAGTTCTCACCTTCTTGAGTTCTCACTTTATTGAGAGTCCTCACCTTATTGAGAGTTCTAACTTTATTGAGAGTTCTAATCTTTTATTATGAGTTCTCACCTTATTGAGAGTTCTCACTTTATTGAGAGTTCTAACCTTTTATTATGAGTTCTCACATTATTGAGAGTCCTCACCTTATTGAGAGTTCTCACCTTTTTATGAGATCTCACATCATTGAGAGTTCTCACCTTTTATTGAGAGTTCTCTCCTTTTTTGTGAGATCTCACATAATTGAGAGTTCTCACCTTCTTGAGTTCTCACCTGATTGAGAGTTCTCACTTTATTGAGAGTTCACACCTTGCATTGAGAGTTCCCACCTTTTTTGAGAGTTCTCACCTTTTTGAGAGTTCTCACCTTTATTGGGAGATCTCACATAATTGAGAGTTCTCACCATCTTGAGTTCTCACCTTATTGAGAGTTCTAACCTTTTACTATGAGTTCTCATCTTATTGAGAGTCCTCACTTTATTGAGAGTCTTCACCTTATTGAGAGTTCTCACCTTTTATTAAGAATTCTTACCTTATTGAGAGTTATCACTTTATTGAGAGTTCTGACCTTATTGAGACTTCTCACCATATTGAGAGTTCTCACCTTTATTGGGAGATCTCACATAATTAAGAGTTCTCACCTTCTTGATTTATCACCTTATTGAGAGTTCTCAACTTATTGAGAGTCCTCAACTTTTTGAGAGTTCTCATTTTGCTGAGAGTTCTGACCTTGTTGAGTTCACACCTTATTGAGAGTTCGCACCTTACTGAGTTCTCACCTTACTGTGAGTTTTCACCCTATTGAGTTCTCACCTTACTGAGAGTCCTCACCTTATTGAGAGTTCTAACCTTATTGAGAGTTCTAAACTTTTATTATGAGTTCTCACATTATTGAGAGATCTCACCTTATTGACTTCTCACTTTTTACTGAGTTCTCACCTTATTGATTTCTCACCTTTTATTTAATGTTCTCATCTTATTGAGAGTTCTAACATATTGAGAGACCTCACCATATTGAGAGTTCTCACTCTATTGAGAGTTCTGACCTTATTTAGTTCTCACCTTATTGAGAGTTCTCACCTTAATGAGAGTTCTCACCTTTTCTTGAGAGTTCTCAACTTATTGAGAGACCTCATCTTATTGAGTTCTCACTTTTTACTGAGAGTTCTGACCTTGTTGAGTTCGGACCTCATTGAGAGTTCTCACCTTACTGAGTTCTCACCTTACTTTGAGTTCTCACCCTATTGAGTTCTCACCTTACTGACAGTCCTCACCTTATTGAGATTTCTCACCTTATTGAGAGTTCTAACCTTTTATTATGAATTCTCACCGTATTGAGAGACCTCACCTTATTGAGAGTCCTCAACTTATTGAGAGTTCTCGCCTTATTGAGAGTTCTCACCATATTGAGAGTCCTTACCTCATTGAGAGTCCTCAACTTATTGAGAGTTCTCATCATATTGAGAGTCCTCACCATATTGAGAGTTCTCACTTTATTGAGAGTTCTCACCTTATTGAGAGTTCTCACCTTCTCCTGATATTTCTCACGTTACTGAGAGTGCTCACCTCATTGAATTCACCCCTAATTGAGAGTTCACACCTTTTATTGAGAGTACTCAGCTTTTTCGAGAGTTCTCACCTTATTGAGAGTTCTCACCTTTATTGGGAGTTCTCACATAATTGAGAGTTCTCACCTTCTTGAGTTATCACCTTATTGAGAGTTCTCACCTTTTTGATTTCACACCATATTGAGAATTCCCACTTTATTGAGTTCTCACCTTGTATTTAATGTTCTCACCTTATTGAGAGTTCTCACAGTATTGAGAGACCTCACCATATTGAGAGTTGTCACTCTATTGAGAGTTCTGACCTTATTCAGTTCTCACCTTATGGAGAGTTCACACCTTTTATTGAGAGTTCTCATCTTTTCTTGCGAGTTCTCACTTTATTGAGAGTTCTCACCTCATTGAATTCACCCCATATTTAGAGTTCTCACCTTATTGAGAGTTCTCAACTTATTGAGAGTCCTCACCTTTTTGAGAGTTCTCAACTTTTTTGTGAGATCTCACATAATTGAGAGTTCTCACCTTCTTGATTTCTCAGTTTATTGAGAGTTCTCACCTTTTTTGAGAGTTCTCACCATATTGAGAGTTCTCACATTTATTGGGAGATCTCACAGAATTGAGAGTTCTCACCTTCTTGAGTTCTCACTTTATTGAGAGTCCTCACCTTATTGAGAGTTCTAACTTTATTGAGAGTTCTAATCTTTTATTATGAGTTCTCACCTTATTGAGAGTCCTCACTTTATTGAGAGTTCTAACCTTTTATTATGAGTTCTCACATTATTGAGAGTCCTCACCTTATTGAGAGTTCTCACCTTTTTGTGAGATCTCACATCATTGAGAGTTCTCACCTTTTATTGAGAGTTCTCTCCTTTTTTGTGAGATCTCACATAATTGAGAGTTCTCACCTGATTGAGAGTTCTCACTTTATTGAGAGTTCACACCTTGCATTGAGAGTTCACACCTTGCATTGAGAGTTCCCACCTTTTTTGAGAGTTCTCACCTTTTTGAGAGTTCTCACCTTTATTGGGAGATCTCACATAATTGAGAGTTCTCCCCATCTTGAGTTCTCACCTTATTGAGAGTTCTAACCTTTTACTATGAGTTCTCATCTTATTGAGAGTCCTCACTTTATTGAGAGTCTTCACCTTATTGAGAGTTCTCACCTTTTATTAAGAATTCTTACCTTATTGAGAGTTATCACTTTATTGAGAGTTCTGACCTTATTGAGACTTCTCACCATATTGAGAGTTCTCACCTTTATTGGGAGATCTCACATAATTAAGAGTTCTCACCTTCTTGATTTATCACCTTATTGAGAGTTCTCAACTTATTGAGAGTCCTCAACTTTTTGAGAGTTCTCATTTTGCTGAGAGTTCTGACCTTGTTGAGTTCACACCTTATTGAGAGTTCGCACCTTACTGAGTTCTCACCTTACTGTGAGTTTTCACCCTATTGAGTTCTCACCTTACTGAGAGTCCTCACCTTATTGAGAGTTCTAACCTTATTGAGAGTTCTAAACTTTTATTATGAGTTCTCACATTATTGAGAGATCTCACCTTATTGACTTCTCACTTTTTACTGAGTTCTCACCTTATTGATTTCTCACCTTTTATTTAATGTTCTCATCTTATTGAGAGTTCTAACATATTGAGAGACCTCACCATATTGAGAGTTCTCACTCTATTGAGAGTTCTGACCTTATTTAGTTCTCACCTTATTGAGAGTTCTCACCTTAATGAGAGTTCTCACCTTTTCTTGAGAGTTCTCAACTTATTGAGAGACCTCATCTTATTGAGTTCTCACTTTTTACTGAGAGTTCTGACCTTGTTGAGTTCGGACCTCATTGAGAGTTCTCACCTTACTGAGTTCTCACCTTACTTTGAGTTCTCACCCTATTGAGTTCTCACCTTACTGACAGTCCTCACCTTATTGAGATTTCTCACCTTATTGAGAGTTCTAACCTTTTATTATGAATTCTCACCGTATTGAGAGACCTCACCTTATTGAGAGTCCTCAACTTATTGAGAGTTCTCGCCTTATTGAGAGTTCTCACCATATTGAGAGTCCTTACCTCATTGAGAGTTCTCACCTTATTGAGAGTTCTAAACTTTTATTATGAGTTCTCACCTTATTGAGAGTCCTCAACTTATTGAGAGTTCTCATCATATTGAGAGTCCTCACCATATTGAGAGTTCTCACTTTATTGAGAGTTCTCACCTTATTGAGAGTTCTCACCTTCTCCTGATATTTCTCACGTTACTGAGAGTGCTCACCTCATTGAATTCACCCCTAATTGAGAGTTCACACCTTTTATTGAGAGTACTCAGCTTTTTCGAGAGTTCTCACCTTATTGAGAGTTCTCACCTTTATTGGGAGTTCTCACATAATTGAGAGTTCTCACCTTCTTGAGTTATCACCTTATTGAGAGTTCTCACCTTTTTGATTTCACACCATATTGAGAATTCCCACTTTATTGAGTTCTCACCTTGTATTTAATGTTCTCACCTTATTGAGAGTTCTCACAGTATTGAGAGACCTCACCATATTGAGAGTTGTCACTCTATTGAGAGTTCTGACCTTATTCAGTTCTCACCTTATGGAGAGTTCACACCTTTTATTGAGAGTTCTCATCTTTTCTTGCGAGTTCTCACTTTATTGAGAGTTCTCACCTCATTGAATTCACCCCATATTTAGAGTTCTCACCTTATTGAGAGTTCTCACCTTTTTGAGAGTTCTCAACTTTTTTGTGAGATCTCACATAATTGAGAGTTCTCACCTTCTTGATTTCTCAGTTTATTGAGAGTTCTCACCTTTTTTGAGAGTTCTCACCATATTGAGAGTTCTCACATTTATTGGGAGATCTCACAGAATTGAGAGTTCTCACCTTCTTGAGTTCTCACTTTATTGAGAGTCCTCACCTTATTGAGAGTTCTAACTTTATTGAGAGTTCTAATCTTTTATTATGAGTTCTCACCTTATTGAGAGTTCTCACTTTATTGAGAGTTCTAACCTTTTATTATGAGTTCTCACATTATTGAGAGTCCTCACCTTATTGAGAGTTCTCACCTTTTTGTGAGATCTCACATCATTGAGAGTTCTCACCTTTTATTGAGAGTTCTCTCCTTTTTTGTGAGATCTCACATAATTGAGAGTTCTCACCTTCTTGAGTTCTCACCTGATTGAGAGTTCTCACTTTATTGAGAGTTCACACCTTGCATTGAGAGTTCCCACCTTTTTTGAGAGTTCTCACCTTTTTGAGAGTTCTCACCTTTATTGGGAGATCTCACATAATTGAGAGTTCTCACCATCTTGAGTTCTCACCTTATTGAGAGTTCTAACCTTTTACTATGAGTTCTCATCTTATTGAGAGTCCTCACTTTATTGAGAGTCTTCACCTTATTGAGAGTTCTCACCTTTTATTAAGAATTCTTACCTTATTGAGAGTTATCACTTTATTGAGAGTTCTGACCTTATTGAGACTTCTCACCATATTGAGAGTTCTCACCTTTATTGGGAGATCTCACATAATTAAGAGTTCTCACCTTCTTGATTTATCACCTTATTGAGAGTTCTCAACTTATTGAGAGTCCTCAACTTTTTGAGAGTTCTCATTTTGCTGAGAGTTCTGACCTTGTTGAGTTCACACCTTATTGAGAGTTCGCACCTTACTGAGTTCTCACCTTACTGTGAGTTTTCACCCTATTGAGTTCTCACCTTACTGAGAGTCCTCACCTTATTGAGAGTTCTAACCTTATTGAGAGTTCTAAACTTTTATTATGAGTTCTCACATTATTGAGAGATCTCACCTTATTGACTTCTCACTTTTTACTGAGTTCTCACCTTATTGATTTCTCACCTTTTATTTAATGTTCTCATCTTATTGAGAGTTCTAACATATTGAGAGACCTCACCATATTGAGAGTTCTCACTCTATTGAGAGTTCTGACCTTATTTAGTTCTCACCTTATTGAGAGTTCTCACCTTAATGAGAGTTCTCACCTTTTCTTGAGAGTTCTCAACTTATTGAGAGACCTCATCTTATTGAGTTCTCACTTTTTACTGAGAGTTCTGACCTTGTTGAGTTCGGACCTCATTGAGAGTTCTCACCTTACTGAGTTCTCACCTTACTTTGAGTTCTCACCCTATTGAGTTCTCACCTTACTGACAGTCCTCACCTTATTGAGATTTCTCACCTTATTGAGAGTTCTAACCTTTTATTATGAATTCTCACCGTATTGAGAGACCTCACCTTATTGAGAGTCCTCAACTTATTGAGAGTTCTCGCCTTATTGAGAGTTCTCACCATATTGAGAGTCCTTACCTCATTGAGAGTTCTCACCTTATTGAGAGTTCTAAACTTTTATTATGAGTTCTCACCTTATTGAGAGTCCTCAACTTATTGAGAGTTCTCATCATATTGAGAGTCCTCACCATATTGAGAGTTCTCACTTTATTGAGAGTTCTCACCTTATTGAGAGTTCTCACCTTCTCCTGATATTTCTCACGTTACTGAGAGTGCTCACCTCATTGAATTCACCCCTAATTGAGAGTTCACACCTTTTATTGAGAGTACTCAGCTTTTTCGAGAGTTCTCACCTTATTGAGAGTTCTCACCTTTATTGGGAGTTCTCACATAATTGAGAGTTCTCACCTTCTTGAGTTATCACCTTATTGAGAGTTCTCACCTTTTTGATTTCACACCATATTGAGAATTCCCACTTTATTGAGTTCTCACCTTGTATTTAATGTTCTCACCTTATTGAGAGTTCTCACAGTATTGAGAGACCTCACCATATTGAGAGTTGTCACTCTATTGAGAGTTCTGACCTTATTCAGTTCTCACCTTATGGAGAGTTCACACCTTTTATTGAGAGTTCTCATCTTTTCTTGCGAGTTCTCACTTTATTGAGAGTTCTCACCTCATTGAATTCACCCCATATTTAGAGTTCTCACCTTATTGAGAGTTCTCAACTTATTGAGAGTCCTCACCTTTTTGAGAGTTCTCAACTTTTTTGTGAGATCTCACATAATTGAGAGTTCTCACCTTCTTGATTTCTCAGTTTATTGAGAGTTCTCACCTTTTTTGAGAGTTCTCACCATATTGAGAGTTCTCACATTTATTGGGAGATCTCACAGAATTGAGAGTTCTCACCTTCTTGAGTTCTCACTTTATTGAGAGTCCTCACCTTATTGAGAGTTCTAACTTTATTGAGAGTTCTAATCTTTTATTATGAGTTCTCACCTTATTGAGAGTTCTCACTTTATTGAGAGTTCTAACCTTTTATTATGAGTTCTCACATTATTGAGAGTCCTCACCTTATTGAGAGTTCTCACCTTTTTGTGAAATCTCACATCATTGAGAGTTCTCACCTTTTATTGAGAGTTCTCTCCTTTTTTGTGAGATCTCACATAATTGAGAGTTCTCACCTGATTGAGAGTTCTCACTTTATTGAGAGTTCACACCTTGCATTGAGAGTTCCCACCTTTTTTGAGAGTTCTCACCTTTTTGAGAGTTCTCACCTTTATTGGGAGATCTCACATAATTGAGAGTTCTCACCATCTTGAGTTCTCACCTTATTGAGAGTTCTAACCTTTTACTATGAGTTCTCATCTTATTGAGAGTCCTCACTTTATTGAGAGTCTTCACCTTATTGAGAGTTCTCACCTTTTATTAAGAATTCTTACCTTATTGAGAGTTATCACTTTATTGAGAGTTCTGACCTTATTGAGACTTCTCACCATATTGAGAGTTCTCACCTTTATTGGGAGATCTCACATAATTAAGAGTTCTCACCTTCTTGATTTATCACCTTATTGAGAGTTCTCAACTTATTGAGAGTCCTCAACTTTTTGAGAGTTCTCATTTTGCTGAGAGTTCTGACCTTGTTGAGTTCACACCTTATTGAGAGTTCGCACCTTACTGAGTTCTCACCTTACTGTGAGTTTTCACCCTATTGAGTTCTCACCTTACTGAGAGTCCTCACCTTATTGAGAGTTCTAACCTTATTGAGAGTTCTAAACTTTTATTATGAGTTCTCACATTATTGAGAGATCTCACCTTATTGACTTCTCACTTTTTACTGAGTTCTCACCTTATTGATTTCTCACCTTTTATTTAATGTTCTCATCTTATTGAGAGTTCTAACATATTGAGAGACCTCACCATATTGAGAGTTCTCACTCTATTGAGAGTTCTGACCTTATTTAGTTCTCACCTTATTGAGAGTTCTCACCTTAATGAGAGTTCTCACCTTTTCTTGAGAGTTCTCAACTTATTGAGAGACCTCATCTTATTGAGTTCTCACTTTTTACTGAGAGTTCTGACCTTGTTGAGTTCGGACCTCATTGAGAGTTCTCACCTTACTGAGTTCTCACCTTACTTTGAGTTCTCACCCTATTGAGTTCTCACCTTACTGACAGTCCTCACCTTATTGAGATTTCTCACCTTATTGAGAGTTCTAACCTTTTATTATGAATTCTCACCGTATTGAGAGACCTCACCTTATTGAGAGTCCTCAACTTATTGAGAGTTCTCGCCTTATTGAGAGTTCTCACCATATTGAGAGTCCTTACCTCATTGAGAGTTCTCACCTTATTGAGAGTTCTAAACTTTTATTATGAGTTCTCACCTTATTGAGAGTCCTCAACTTATTGAGAGTTCTCATCATATTGAGAGTCCTCACCATATTGAGAGTTCTCACTTTATTGAGAGTTCTCACCTTATTGAGAGTTCTCACCTTCTCCTGATATTTCTCACGTTACTGAGAGTGCTCACCTCATTGAATTCACCCCTAATTGAGAGTTCACACCTTTTATTGAGAGTACTCAGCTTTTTCGAGAGTTCTCACCTTATTGAGAGTTCTCACCTTTATTGGGAGTTCTCACATAATTGAGAGTTCTCACCTTCTTGAGTTATCACCTTATTGAGAGTTCTCACCTTTTTGATTTCACACCATATTGAGAATTCCCACTTTATTGAGTTCTCACCTTGTATTTAATGTTCTCACCTTATTGAGAGTTCTCACAGTATTGAGAGACCTCACCATATTGAGAGTTGTCACTCTATTGAGAGTTCTGACCTTATTCAGTTCTCACCTTATGGAGAGTTCACACCTTTTATTGAGAGTTCTCATCTTTTCTTGCGAGTTCTCACTTTATTGAGAGTTCTCACCTCATTGAATTCACCCCATATTTAGAGTTCTCACCTTATTGAGAGTTCTCAACTTATTGAGAGTCCTCACCTTTTTGAGAGTTCTCAACTTTTTTGTGAGATCTCACATAATTGAGAGTTCTCACCTTCTTGATTTCTCAGTTTATTGAGAGTTCTCACCTTTTTTGAGAGTTCTCACCATATTGAGAGTTCTCACATTTATTGGGAGATCTCACAGAATTGAGAGTTCTCACCTTCTTGAGTTCTCACTTTATTGAGAGTCCTCACCTTATTGAGAGTTCTAACTTTATTGAGAGTTCTAATCTTTTATTATGAGTTCTCACCTTATTGAGAGTCCTCACTTTATTGAGAGTTCTAACCTTTTATTATGAGTTCTCACATTATTGAGAGTCCTCACCTTATTGAGAGTTCTCACCTTTTTGTGAGATCTCACATCATTGAGAGTTCTCACCTTTTATTGAGAGTTCTCTCCTTTTTTGTGAGATCTCACATAATTGAGAGTTCTCACCTGATTGAGAGTTCTCACTTTATTGAGAGTTCACACCTTGCATTGAGAGTTCCCACCTTTTTTGAGAGTTCTCACCTTTTTGAGAGTTCTCACCTTTATTGGGAGATCTCACATAATTGAGAGTTCTCACCATCTTGAGTTCTCACCTTATTGAGAGTTCTAACCTTTTACTATGAGTTCTCATCTTATTGAGAGTCCTCACTTTATTGAGAGTCTTCACCTTATTGAGAGTTCTCACCTTTTATTAAGAATTCTTACCTTATTGAGAGTTATCACTTTATTGAGAGTTCTGACCTTATTGAGACTTCTCACCATATTGAGAGTTCTCACCTTTATTGGGAGATCTCACATAATTAAGAGTTCTCACCTTCTTGATTTATCACCTTATTGAGAGTTCTCAACTTATTGAGAGTCCTCAACTTTTTGAGAGTTCTCATTTTGCTGAGAGTTCTGACCTTGTTGAGTTCACACCTTATTGAGAGTTCGCACCTTACTGAGTTCTCACCTTACTGTGAGTTTTCACCCTATTGAGTTCTCACCTTACTGAGAGTCCTCACCTTATTGAGAGTTCTAACCTTATTGAGAGTTCTAAACTTTTATTATGAGTTCTCACATTATTGAGAGATCTCACCTTATTGACTTCTCACTTTTTACTGAGTTCTCACCTTATTGATTTCTCACCTTTTATTTAATGTTCTCATCTTATTGAGAGTTCTAACATATTGAGAGACCTCACCATATTGAGAGTTCTCACTCTATTGAGAGTTCTGACCTTATTTAGTTCTCACCTTATTGAGAGTTCTCACCTTAATGAGAGTTCTCACCTTTTCTTGAGAGTTCTCAACTTATTGAGAGACCTCATCTTATTGAGTTCTCACTTTTTACTGAGAGTTCTGACCTTGTTGAGTTCGGACCTCATTGAGAGTTCTCACCTTACTGAGTTCTCACCTTACTTTGAGTTCTCACCCTATTGAGTTCTCACCTTACTGACAGTCCTCACCTTATTGAGATTTCTCACCTTATTGAGAGTTCTAACCTTTTATTATGAATTCTCACCGTATTGAGAGACCTCACCTTATTGAGAGTCCTCAACTTATTGAGAGTTCTCGCCTTATTGAGAGTTCTCACCATATTGAGAGTCCTTACCTCATTGAGAGTTCTCACCTTATTGAGAGTTCTAAACTTTTATTATGAGTTCTCACCTTATTGAGAGTCCTCAACTTATTGAGAGTTCTCATCATATTGAGAGTCCTCACCATGTTGAGAGTTCTCACTTTATTGAGAGTTCTCACCTTATTGAGAGTTCTCACCTTCTCCTGATATTTCTCACGTTACTGAGAGTGCTCACCTCATTGAATTCACCCCTAATTGAGAGTTCACACCTTTTATTGAGAGTACTCAGCTTTTTCGAGAGTTCTCACCTTATTGAGAGTTCTCAACTTATTGAGAGTCCTCACCTTTTTGAGAGTTCTCAACTTTTTTGTGAGATCTCACATCATTGAGAGTTCTCACCTTTTATTGAGAGTTCTCACCTTTTTGAGAGTTCTCTCCTTTTTTGTGAGATCTCACATAATTGCGAGTTCTCACCTTCTTGAGTTCTCACCTTATTGAGAGTTCTCACTTTATTGAGAGTTCACACCTTGTATTGAGAGTTCCCACCTTTTTTGAGAGTTCTCACCATATTGAGAGTTCTCACCTTTATTGGGAGATCTCACATAATTGAGAGTTCTCACCATCTTGAGTTCTCACCTTACTGAGAGTTCTAACCTTTTACTATGAGTTCTCATCTTATTGAGAGTCCTCACCTTATTGAGAGTTATCACTTTATTGAGAGTTCTGACCTTATTGAGACTTCTCACCATATTGAGAGTTCTCACCTTTATTGGGAGATCTCACATAATTAAGAGTTCTCACCTTCTTGATTTATCACCTTATTGAGAGTTCTCAACTTATTGAGAGTCGTCAACTTTTTGAGAGTTCTCATTTTGCTGAGAGTTCTGACCTTGTTGAGTTCACACCTTATTGAGAGTTCGCACCTTACTGAGTTCTCACCTTACTGAGTTTTCACCCTATTGAGTTCTCACCTTACTGAGAGTCCTCACCTTATTGAGAGTTCTAACATTATTGAGAGTTCTAAACTTTTATTATGAGTTCTCACATTATTGAGATTTCTCACCTTTTCTTGAGAGTTCTCACCTTATTGAGTTCTCACTTTTTACTGAGAGTTCTCACCTTATTGAGTTCTCACCTTCTCCTGAGAGTTCTCACCTTTTTTGAGAGTTCTCACCTTATTGAGAGTTCACACCTTTTATTGAGAGTTCTCACCTTTTTTGAGAGTTCTCACATTTTTTTGTGAGATCTCACGTAATTGAGAGTTCTCACCTCTTCTTTAGAGTTCTCACCTTATTGAGAGACTTCACCTTATTGAGTTCTCACTTTTACTGAGAGTCCTCAAATTATTGATTTCTCACCTTAATGAGAGTTCCCACCTTATTGAGTTCTCACCTTTTATTTAATGTTCTCACCTTATTGAGAGTTCTAACATATTGAGAGACCTCACCATATTGAGAGTTCTCACTCTATTGAGAGTTCTGACCTTATTTAGTTCTCACCTTATTGAGAGTTCTCACCTTAATGAGAGTTCTCACCTTTTCTTGAGAGTTCTCAACTTATTGAGAGACCTCATCTTATTGAGAGTTCTCACTTTACTGAGACTTCTGACCTTGTTGAGTTCGCACCTTCTTGAGAGTTCTCACCCTATTGAGTTCTCACCTTACTGACAGTCCTCACCTTATTGAGATTTCTCACCTTATTGAGAGTTCTAACCTTTTATTATGAGTTCTCACCTTATTGAGAGTCCTCAACTTATTGAGAGTTCTCACCTTATTGAGAGTTCTCACCGTATTGAGAGTCCTCAACTTATTGAGAGTTCTCGCCTTATTGAGAGTTCTCACCATATTGAGAGTCCTTACCGCATTGAGAGTTCTCACCTTATTGAGAGTTCTAAACTTTTATTATGAGTTCTCACCTTATTGAGAGTCCTCAACTTATTGAGAGTTCTCACCTTATTGAGAGTTCTCAACTTATTGAGAGTGCTAACCTTTTGTTATAAGATCTTACCTTATTGAGAGTCCTCAACGTATTGAGAGTTCTCACCTTATTGAGAGTTCTCACCTTTTATTATGAATTCTTAACTAATTGAGAGTTATCACTTTATTGAGAGTTCTGATCTTATTGAGAGTTCTCACCTTATTGAGAGTTTTCACCTTTTCTTGAGAGTTCTCACCTTATTGAGAGTTCTCACCTTATTCAGAGTTCTCACATTTTCTTGAGAGTTCTCACTTTATTGAGAATTCTCACTTCATTGAATTCACCCCTGATTGAGAGTTCTCACCTTATTGAGATATCCCACCTTATTGAGTTCTCACCTTTTAATTAATGTTCTCACCTTATTGAGAGTTCTCACCTTATTGAGAGTTCACACCTTTTGTTGAGAGTTCGTAACTTTTTTCTGAGTTCTCACCATATTGAGAGTTCTCACCTTTATTGGGAGATCTAACGTAATTGAGAGTTCTCACCTTCTTGAGTTATCACCTTATTGAGAGTTCCCAACTTATTGCGAGTCCTCGCCTTATTAAGTTCTCACCCTATTGAGAGTTCCCACCTTATTGACTTCTCATCTTTTCATTAATGTTCACAACTTATTGAGTCTTCTCACCTTATTGAGAGTTCTCACCTTTTCTTGAGAGTTCTCACCTTATTGAGAGTTCTCACCTTTTCTTGAGAGTTCTCATCTTATTGAGAGTTCTCACCTCATTGAATTCACCCCTGATTGAGAGTTCTCACCTTATTGTGAGTTCACACATTTTATTGAGAGTTCTCACCTTATTGAGAGTTCCGAACTTATTTAGAGACCTCACCATATTGAGGGTTCTCACTTTATTGAGAGATCTGTCCTTATTGAGTTCTCACCTTATTGAGATATCCCACCTTATTGAGTTCTCACCTTTTATTTAATGCTCTCACCTTATTGAGAGTTCTCACCTTTTCTTGAGAGTTCTCACTTTATTGAGGGTTCTCACCGAATTGAATTCACCCCCTATTTAGAGTTCTCACCTTATTAAGAGTTCACACCTTTCATTGAGAGTTCACACCTTTTAATGAGAGTTCTCACCTTTTTTAAGAGTTCTCACCTTATTGAGAGTTCTCGTCTTTATTGGGAGATCTCACATAATTGAGAGTTGTCACCTTCTTGAGTTATCTCCTTATTGAGAGTTCTCAACATAGTGAGAGTTCTCACTTTATTGAGAGATCTGTCCTTTTTGAGTTCTCACCTTATTGAGATATCCCACCTTATTTAGTTCTCACCTTTTATTTAATGTTCTCACCTTATTGAGAGTTATCACCTTATTGAGAGTTATCACCTTTTCTTGAGAGTTCTCACCTGATTGAGTCCTCACTTTTTACTGAGTGTTCTCACCTTTTTGAGTTATCACCTTATTGGGATTTCCCACCTGATTGAGTTCCCACCTTTTATTTAATGTTCTCACCTTATTGGGAGTTCTCACCTTTTCTTGAGAGTTCTCACTTTATTGAGAGTTCTCGCCTCATTGAATTCACCCCTTGTTTAGAGTTGTCACCTTATTAAGAGTTCACACCTTTTATTGAGAGTTCACGCCTTTCACTGAGAGTTCTCACCTTTTTTGAGAGTTCTCATCTTATTGAGAGTTCTCGCCTTTATTGGGAGTTCTCACATAATTGTGATTTCTCACCTTCTTGAGTTATCTCCTCATTGAGAGTTCTCAACTTATTGAGAGTCCTCACCTTATTGAGAGTCCTCACCTTATTGAGAGTTCTCACTTTACTGAGAGTTCTGACCTTGTTGAGTTCGCAACTTATTGAGAGTTCTCACCTTACTGAGTTCTCACCTTACTGTGATTTCTCACCCTATTGAGTTCTCACCTTACTGACAGTCCTCGCCATTTTTTAGATTAGATTACTTACAGTGTGGAAACAGGCCCTTCAGCCCAACAAGTCCACACCGACCCGCCGAAGCGCAACCCACCCATACCCCTACATTTACCCCTTACCTAACACTACGGGCAATTTAGCATGGCCAATTCACCTGACCCGCACATCTTTGTGACTATGGGAGGAAACCGGAGCACCCGGAGGAAACCCACGCAGACACGGGGAGACCGTGCAAACTCCACACAGTCAGTCGCCTGAGTCGGGAATTGAACCCGGGTCTCAGGCACTGTGAGACAGCAGTGCTAACCACTGTGCCACCGTGCCACCATATTGAGAGTTCTCACCTTATTGAGCGTTCTCACCATATTGAGAGTCCTCACCATATTGAGAGTCCTCACCATATTGAGAGTTCTCACTTTATTGAGAGTTCTGACTTTATTGAGTTCTCACCTTATTACGAGTTCTCACCTTTTCTTGAGAGTTCTCACCTTATTGAGAGTTCTCACCTTTTCTTGAGAGTTCTCACTTTATTGAGAGTTCTCACCTCATTGAATTCACCCCTAATTGAGCGTTCTCACCTTATTGAGAAATAACACCTTTTATTGAGAGTTCTCACCTTTTTTTGAGAGTTCTCACCTTATTGAGAGTTCTCACCTTTCTTGGGAGATCTCACATAATTAAGAGTTCTCACCATCTTGAGTTATCACCTTATTGAGAGTTCTCAACTTATTGAGAGACCTCACCTCATTGAGAGTTCTCACTTTACTGAGAGTTCTGACTTTGTTGAGTTCGCACCTTATTGAGAGTTCTCACCTTACTGAGTTCTCACCTTACTGTGAGTTTTGAACCTATTGAGTTCTCACCTGACTGTGATTCCTCACCTTATTCAGAGTTCTCAACTTATTGAGAGTTCTCACCTTTTATTAAGAATTCTCATCTTATTGAGAGTTCACACTTTTTGAGAGTTCTCACTTTATTGAGAGTCCTCACCTTATTGAGATATCCCACCTTATTGAGTTCTCATCTTTTATTTAATATTCTCACCTTATTGAAAGTTCTCACCTTTTCTTGAGAGTTCTCACCTTATTGAGAGTTCTCACCTTACTGAGTTCTCACCTTACTGTGAGTTTTGAACCTATTGAGTTCTCACCTGACTGTGATTCCTCACCTTATTCAGAGTTCTCAACTTATTGAGAGTTCTCACCTTTTATTAAGAATTCTCATCTTATTGAGAGTTCACACTTTTTGAGAGTTCTCACTTTATTGAGAGTCCTCACCTTATTGAGATATCCCACCTTATTGAGTTCTCATCTTTTATTTAATATTCTCACCTTATTGAAAGTTCTCACCTTTTCTTGAGAGTTCTCACCTTATTGAGAGATCTCACCTTATGGAGTCCTCACTTTTTGATGAGAGTTCTCACTTATTGAGTTCTCAGCTTATTGAGAGTTCTCCCCTTATTGGGAGTTCGCACCTTTTCTTGAGAGTTCTCACTTTATTGAGAGTTCTCACCTCATTGAATTCACCCCTTATTTAGAGTTCTCACCTTATTAAGAGTTCACACCTTTTATTGAGAGATCACACCTTTTACTGAGAGTTCTCACTTTTTTAAAGATTCTCACCTTATTGAGAGTTCTCGCCTTTATTGGGAGATCTCACATAATTGAGAGTTCTCACCTTCTTGAGTTATGTCCTTATTGAGAGTTCTCAATTTATTGAGAGTCCTCACCTTATTGAGAGTTCTCACCTTATTGAGAGTTCTTAACTTTTATTATGATTTCTCACCTTATTGAGAGTCCTCAACTTATTGAACGTTCTCACCATATTGAGAGTCCTCACCATATTGAGAGTTCTCACTTTATTGAGAGTTCTGACCTTATTGAGAGTTCTCACCTTATTGCGAGTTCTCACCTTTTCTTGAGAGTTCTCACCTTATTGAGAGTCCTCACCTTTTCTTGAGAGTTCTCACTTTATTGAGAGTTCTCACCTCATTGAATTCACCCCTTATTGAGAGTTCTCACCATATTGAGAAATCACACCTTTTATTGAGAGTTCTGATCTTTTTTGAGAGTTCTCACCTTATTGAGAGTTCTCACCTTTCTTGGGAGATCTCACATAATTAAGAGATCTCACCTTCTTGAGTTATCACCTTATTGAGAGTTCTCAACTTATTGAGAGACCACACCTTATTGAGAGATCTCACTTTACTGAGAGTTCTCACTTTACTGAGAGTTCTGACCTTGTTGAATTCGCACCTTATTTAGAGTTCTCACCTTACTGAGTTCTCACGTTACTGTCAGTTTCCCTCCTATTGAGTTCTCATCTGGCTGTGATTCCTCACCTTATTGAGAGTTCTCACCTTATTGATAGTTCTAACCTTTTATTATGAGTTCTCACCTTATTGAGAGTTCATGCCTTTTATTGTGAGTTCTCAACTTTTTTGAGAGTTCTCACCTTATTGAGAGTTCTCACTTTAACTGGGAGATCTCACATAATTGAGAGATCTCACCATCTTGAGTTCTCACCTTATTGAGAGTTCTAACCTTTTATTAAGAGTTCTCACCTTATTGAGAGTCCTCAATCTATTGAGAGTTCTCACCTTATTGAGATTTCACACCTTTTATTGAGAGTTCTCACCTTTTTTGACAGTTTTCACCTGATTGAGATTCCTCACATTCATTGAGAGATCTCACATAATTGAGAGTTCCTACCTTCTTGAGTTATCACCTTATTGAGAGTTCTCAACTTACTGAGAGTTCTCACCTTTTCTTGTGAGTTCTCACTTTATTGAGAGTTCTCACCTCTTTGAATTCACCCCTTATTTAGAGTTCTCACCTTATTGAGAGTTCACACCTTTTATTGAGAGTTCTTACATTATTGAGAGTTCTCACCTCATTGAATTCACCCCTTATTGAGAGTTCTCACCTTATTGAGATTTCACACCTTTAATTGAGAGTTCTCACCTTTTTTGACAGTTCTCACCTTATTGAGAGTCCTCACCTTTATTGGGAGATCTCACATAATTGAGAGTTCCCACCTTCTTGAGTTATCACCTTATTGAGAGTTCTCACCTTTTCTTGAGCGTTCTCACCTTATTGAGAGATCTCACCTCATTGAATTCACCCCTGATTGAGAGTTCTCACCTTATTGAGAAATCAAACCTTTTATTGAGAGTTCTCATTTTTTTTGAGAGTTGTGATTTTTCTTGGGAGATCTCGCATAATTGAGAGTTCTCACCTTCTTGAGTTATCACCTTACTGTGAGTTCTCAAATTATTGAGAGTCCTCACCTTATTGAGAGTCCTCACTTTATTGAGAGTTCTCACTTTATTGAGAGTTCTGACCTTGTTGAGTTCACACCTTATTGAGAGTTCTCACCTTGCTGAGTTCTCACCTTACTGTGAGTTTTCACCCTATTGAGTTCTCACCTTACTGAGATTCCTCGCCTTATTGAGAGTTCTCACCTTATTGAGAGTTCTAACCTTTTATTGTGAGTTCTCAACTTTTTTGAGAGTTCTCACCTTATTGAGAGTCCTCATCTAATTGAGAGTTCTCACTTTACTGAGAGTTCTGACCTTGTTGAGTTCGTACCTTATTGAGAGTTCTCACCTTTCTGAGTTCTCACCTTCCTGTGAGTTCTCACCCCATTGAGTTCTCACCTTATTGAGAGTCCTCACCTTATTGAGAGTTCTCACTTTACTGAGAGTTCTGACCTTGTTGAGTTCGCACCTTATTGAGAGTTCTCACCTTACTGAGTTCTCACCTTACGTGAGTTTTCACCCTACTGAGTTCTCACCTGACTGTGATTCCTCACCTCATTGAGAGTTCTCACCTTATTGAGAGTTCTAACCTTTTATTATGAGTTCTCACCTTATTGAGAGTTCTAACCTTTCATTGTGAGTTCTCAACTTTTTTGAGAGTTCTCACCTTATTGAGAGTTCTCACATTAATCAGAGTTCAAATCTTTTATTATGAGTTCTCACCTTATTGAGAGTTCATGTCTTTTATTGAGAGTTCTCACCTTTATTGGGAGTTCTCACCTTTTTTGACAGTTCTCACCGTATTGAGAGTTCTCACCTTTATTGCGAGATCTCACATAATTGAGAGTTCTCACCATCTTGAGTTATCACCTTATTGAGAGTCCTCACCTTATTGAGAGTCCTCACCTTATTGAGAGTTCTCACTTTACTGAGATTTCTGACCTTGTTGAGTTCGCACCTTATTGAGAGTTCTCACCTTACTGAGTTCTCACCTTACTGTGAGTTTTCACCCTATTGAGTTCTCACCTGACTGTGATTCCTCACCTCATTGAGAGTTCTCATCTTATTGAGAGTTCTAACCTTTTATTATGTGTTCTCACCACATTGAGAGTTCACACCTTTTATTGTGAGTTCTCAGCTCTTTTGAGAGTTCTCACCTTATTGAGAGTTCTCACCTTGTTGTGAATACTAAACTTTTATTATGAATTCTCACCCTATTGCGAGTCCACACCTTATTGAGAGTTCTCAACTTGTTGAGAGTGCTAACCTTTTATTATAAGATCTTACCTTATTGAGAGTCCTCAACTTATTGAGAGTTCTCACCTTATTGAGAGTTCTCACCTTTTCTTGAGAGTTCTCACCTTATTGAGAGTTCTCACCTTTTATTATGAATTCTTAACTTATTGAGAGTTATCACTTTATTGAGAGTTCTGACCTTATTGAGAGTTCTCACCTTATTGAGAGTTCTCACCTTTTCTTGAGAGTTCTCACCTTATTGAGAGGTCACACCTTTTGTTGAGAGTTCTTAACTTTTTTCTGAGTTCTCACCATATTGAGAGTTCCCACCTTTATTGGGAGATCTCACGTAATTGAGA